>NC_037544.1:33349476-33353166 GCF_001531365.2 Cynara cardunculus var. scolymus | reverse complement strand
CTCACGAAAAACCTTTGGTCTCATGTGAACCCAACCCTATATATATATATATATATATATATATATATATATATATATATATATATAAGGGAGGGTATATTTCAAATACAACCAATCAACCTCAATTTAAACCGTTCATTTAATACTTTCCTTTTTTTCATTTTTTAAATTGTTAAAGAGTAATACCGGAAATTCTAAATATAACATAATTATTGATTTTTTTAATTTTTTTTATAATAACAGAATTAATGGGATTGCATTAAAAAAATATTGAGATATCCTAGTTAATACGCGTCTCTTGTTTCATCGATTTTTTCTAGAATGTTGCATCAATTTTTTTCCAGAGATAGTCTCTTCCTTCATCGATTCTTTCCAGTGATGGTCTCTTCCTTCAACGATTTTTTTACGGTGGTTTCGTATTAAGGTTCTTAATTTCTCTCTTACATTTAAAATTAGCATTAACGGATCCATTAAATTTTGTCAACGAAGTTTACATGAGAGACGTTTTTGAATCCGAAGATCGGTTTATTCACTTAGGCGACAAAGTCGGTTCTTCAATGCAGTCGTTGATTGTTGCAGGTGATGAAGTTTGCAAGAGTCTTAGAAGACGTTTTGATGAAGTTGATGTTGATTCATGTGATTTACCAAATGCATCCATGTAAATAAATTATAAACACAACCGTAATTCATTTCAGTTTGTAGCAAATTTCGTACATATTCAGTCCCGTATTCAAATTCACTTCAAAATGAATCTTATACTAATGCATTAAGATTATAATAATGCATTTAGATTCAAAATTGATTAAACAACGAAATAAGATTCCCTCCATAAACGTAATAATGCAATTAGATTCATTACCATAAACACAATAATAAAATATATTAATTAATATACAACAATATTAAGAAAACTTGTAAAGCACAATTTATCTAGCTAACATTTTCAAAAACGTTAAAAGATATATATATATATATATATATATATATATCATATAAGATGTATTGTGATACCACTGTGTTACATATCCGATCGACCGCACAAACGACCACAGTGTGATATTCAATCACATATAAGATGCTTTGTGATACCACTGTGGTATCACCGGAGGACGGTGGCCGGAGGACGGGGGGACGGAGAGAGAAGAGAGGAGAGAAAATACCTAAAATGTCCTTGCATTAAAATTTTAATTAAAAATTACCAAAACTAAAAATTTCCTAATTTATCTATTGATTTGTGGTTGAGATTGGACCTCATAGTTACCACAAACTAATTAGTTCTCATTTGATTAAGCCCATATATATATATATATATATATATATATATTAACAAACAAAATAAGAAGTGTTTGCCTTTTTATACAAACAAAATAGTTATCTCGAAAATAGTATATCATATTTACTTATGAAGTATTTAACTCTAAAATATTTAATTTGCATACAATTTAATAAAAAAAATTACAAAAAATTGAAATGTTTTTCAAAATCATCGTGAGGAAAAGTAAAAATCATTGAAAATAAATTGAAAGAGTTTTCTTTTTATTTTTTTTGGCCATGTCATCTTTAAAATGATTTGACATCCACATCACCTCATTTAAGTCAAATAAGAAAAAAAAAAGTAAGGGGTTAGCCGGTTTAAAAGATAACAGGTTAACCATTGCTATAACAGGTATATTTTTCAAAGTACGATGCTCTAATAAAAATAATTTAAAAGTGCATTGTTGTAATAAGAAAAAATAAAAGTACAATATTATAATAAGAAAATTTATGAAAGTATATTGCTATTTCATACATTTAACCCTATATATACAGATACACACACATATAATATTATAAATTTAAGATTTGTATAACCAAATATGAAAATCAAAAAAATATCTACATTAAATGATGATTTTAAATAACCATTATAATATTAAAATAAAGTTAGTCAACCTTACGTATCTTAACTAATCGATAATTTCTCATAAAAAAGAATTATGTTAGATAATTTATTAAAATGTTTATCAAAGTTTTGTTATTTAAGAAACAAATATTGACAGTAACTTTTATATCTTTTAAAAGAAACAATACTAAAATTATTATGGACGATTACGGGGCTGTTTACCAAACTCTTACCCGGTAAGCGCTTACCAAGTAACATTACCTCACCGGATGAATATGGCAAGAACCGAGAATCTTACCCGTTAAGAGCGAGACAATGACCAAGAGTCTTACCCTGTAAGTGAGGGCGACGACTCTTACCACGGTAAACGCTTATCGGGTAAATTGTTGCATACGATGTCGTTTTGGTGGACTAAAATCTTACCTGGTAAGTAATAATAGTATTAAATTTTACCGGTAAGCACTTACAGGATAAGTATTTGGTAAACGGCTCCTAGGTATATTAAATAATAATAAATATAAAAATAATTTATAAGTGGATAATTTACAGATGAAATTATTAATAATTTAGAATAAATTAATTTTTAGTTAATACTAATCATATGTTAATTAGAAGAAAGTGAGAAAAAAAAATTTACGACTTACGAAAACATTGCGTGGAATAACGTTTCAATAAGTTAGTTAATAAGCAACTTTTTATCCATCTAAACCATTCAGACCAATAAAATACGAGTCATTTTTCAAAAATGATAGATCAACTTTTACAATTATTCCTCACACCAATGCAATATTAATTATCTTTTAAAAGTGACTAGTTGTATAATCACGTAATGCGGCTGCAGCCGTGAATTTTAATGATTTTGAAGTTTTACTGGTTTTATTAAAGAAGATTTAACGATAATATAAGTTACACTTGGTCTTTACATATTAATACAATTTGAATAAATAAGAGTTAGGGTTCCAAATTCCAATTACAGTCTATCGATGAAAAAAACTGTATGACAGTTTAAAATCTTATATATTTAAAATCCAACATATTTAAACGACTCCACAAATGTGTTCGATTTACACCATGAGCAAAGAATCAAGAGATGAATGAGAGAACTTTTAATAATTCATGATGAATATCAATTTGAATCTTACATTGGGGGATGAGGAGAAGACATAGAGGTATGAGAGGATGAAAACATGAGTAAAATGTGTCAAAAGTATCTTGGGAATATGAAAAGAAAAGGTAATAATGTGCATTGGTAACTTGTACTATATGTGATTTTAATTGTAGATTAAGAGATTTTAAGACTGAATGCATAAAGTAGTAGTACTTAATGCATTATGAGTTGTTTTCAAGACTTTTAAGACTTTGTGCATAAATGTATAGTACTTTTGCGCATTACAAATTGTTTTTAAGACTTTTGACAAATCTGATTTATAAGGTAGTATAAATATTGATTCCCACCACTGCTATATCAATAGCTATTTTATAATTTATAATCCATAAATTAATTATTAATTTTTAATATAATCAAATTCTAAAAATACACAATACAATATAAAATAACGCAAAAATTAAGTTCAATTTTTCATTAAATTAAAATCAATTAATATTTATGTATTAAATGAATTCAATAAACATATGAAAATATTAATACTAATTAAAAAACTTTATCAACAACAAAATAATATGGTTAAATGATATAATAAGTTAAAAAATAGTTATATATATAGGATATATTTTAAATGCAATCATGTTTATTTGTACAACCAATACAACTCAATCAATTGAGATATTTATGAAAATGATGAGAGTTC
>NC_037544.1:33324930-33348781 GCF_001531365.2 Cynara cardunculus var. scolymus | reverse complement strand
AAATGATTGGAGTTCATTTATTATGATTTGAATATTTATGGAATGTGAATAGAGTTTATTAATTATGATTAATACTTTATATTAGGAAACAATTAATTGATTAAAAATTGAATGGTTGAGATGAGGGTTGTATAGGGTGTAGGAATGACAAATGGTGTAGAATAACATCCCTCTATATATATATATATATATATGACATTGCAAATCAAGTTGCTAAATTAGAAAGAGTAGTTACAATAATGGGTGATGTGGCATTGTCACCTTGTTTTGAAAGGATTGTATGAATAATCAATCTTACCCATAAAAAGTAAATCCCTAATTCACATGAAACTCATAACCACCAAATGTCAAGCATCTTGCATAGTCTTGGAAGGCTCTATCTTTGTTTTATTCTTGAAAAACGATATCAACCGTATTGTCAACGTTGCCTTTTCTTGAAAGTATGTACAACATGTGACCCCATGCAATAGTCGAGATCAACGACATGTTCATGTGAATCCAAACGTACCCAACACTAAATCACACCAATTAAACCAGAGTCACATGCATAAACTTATTAATTTCCTGCCGACAAATTAAAGAAAAAGTTTAATTTCAAATCGAAAAAACAAAAAGGAAACATAACCCTAAAACTGAAATCTTACGCTTAAAAGAAACAGAAATTTCTCAAATCGAGAAAATTTTCAAAGGGTACAAGGAAGAAGATGATAATGATAATCAAATGTATGCAAGAAGATCAAAGGTTCAAATCACACCAAAAGTGGGGAGTGTGTTTAAAGAGGACCAAGTTTCATATCGTCCTGCTCAATCCATATTTCAGACCAATTCATCCATATTAGTTAAGGCGTCCAACAACCAAACCAGTACACACACCAGGCCCTCCCAACCAGTTACGGACACAGGGTGTGCTTTAACCCGGTCCGTCATAGCCAGTTATAGATCTGAGAGATTACTCGATTTATCCATCTCTATTGATATTATATAAATAAATCAATTAAACTTATTGAAAGTAAAAAATGACGAAGTTATCACCTTTTGGATATAATTGATATTATAGTACTAATGACTTCATTAGACCGGATCAAATGGAAAACACTAACGTTAAAAGCTAGTACCATAAGATGATAAGAGGAGTCGATACAACAACAAAACATTAAAATGCATGTTCGAATGTCAAAAACTGATTATTGCAACTTTCATGTGTAATAGTCAATTCTGTAAATTGCTAATATGATATATTTTTCTAATTTACGTTCAAAAATTCACAGTAAAATCTCCCTTTTTATGCCCCATGCCCTCTGTGTGACGACATGGACCAAAAACGGTTATTCCTGATTCTTTAAAGTTTGTAACAAAAAACAACCACCACATTAAAAACAAACATTGGGATGTCACAATGCAATGAGACACACACATGATACATCGTTTGCTTGCCTCCACCACACAACAAAGATTAAATGTAACAACAAACACATGACATGACTCCACACATATAACAATAAAAACGAAAATACATTTCATTTCCATATATAAAGAGAGAGAGTTCGTTTTAAATGCAATTCATCTTATTTGTACAATTAATGCAACTTAATAAATTGAGATGTTTATGAAAATGATGAGAGTTCATTTATTATGATTTGAATATTTATGAAAGATGAATAGAGTTCATTAATTATGATCAATACTTTATATTATGAAATAGTCAAAATTTCTATGAAATCACATATTTATCAAGTTAAATGGACGGTTGAGATTGAGTTGTATTGGTTGTACAACCTACCTCTCTCTCTCTCTCTCTCTATATATATATATATATATATGGTGGAGGTTCAAACGAGAACCCCTGTGATTTACGAGAACGCGAGGACAACCTAATAACCTCAAACTTTTTTTAATTAATAAATGAACTTATATTAAATATAAATAAATTAATAAGGACAGTAATGTAATTAAGTAATTATTATAATTTTTATGTTATTTTAATTAATTATAATTATCCCCTTTTTCCTGGATTGATCACGTTCGTTTGTACTCTTTTCTCTTCCCTTGTGATAATTGTGTGATTGTGTAACCATAACCTATCGAAACTATGATCAATCGAGTGTAACCATAACCTATCGAAACCATGGGTAATCGTTGTGATAAATGTGTAATTGTCTAACCACCTTAACCAATCAAAACCACGATCAAATTGAGTGCGCAAGTGATGTTATAATAGTGATATCACATGATTATCACGCCCATATCACACCAAATCGTTTAGTAGATTTCGTCCGTAATCGTTGTAATAAATGTGTTATTGTCTAATCCTAACCTATCGAAACCATGAGTAATCGTGGTGATAAATGTGTGATTGTCTGACCCTAACCAATCGAAACCATGATCAAATCGAGTGCGTTGTTATGATAGTGATATCACATGATTATCACACCCATATCACACCAAATCGGTAGTCGATTTCCTAAGTTAACCCTAGTCGAGTGAAATCCTTGTGATAATTGTGTGATAATCACATGATTATCACACCCAAATCACACCAAATCGTGTTGATATAAGCGATAATGTGATAATTGTGTGATAATCACATGATTATCACACCCAAATCACACCAAATCGTGTTGAAATAAGCGACAACCATAATAGCCCATTATGTCATCCAGATTATTGGGTTTAATGTGATCGTGTTTTTAAAATTTTATCACTTTGAATTCCAATATTACTTTTTTGCCTCTCAATTTTTTTTGAATTGTTTTAATTTCATTTTGAATTTAAAAATCTTTTAAATTTTATTGTTATCACAATATGAGGTTAATAGGTTGTTCTCGCGTTTTCGCAAATCACAGGGTTCTCGTTTGAACCCTTATATATATATATATATATATATATATATATATATATATATATATATATGGGGACAGGTTCAAATGTTAACCAAAATTTTTGTTTTCACTTTGTTTACCAATCTTGGCCATTGAATCTTTCAATAAACGGTTGTGATTAATCATGATAAAAACTTATTTTTTTTAAATTTAAATTTCATAAAGATAAGTGAACAAAGTAGAAAAAGGTATTTCAGTAAATTTTTTTATGTAACTCTCATATAATTAACTGGGAAGTTACAAAATCAAAAAATCTCATGATTTTTGTTAATTTATTTTCGTTAATGTAAGAACCATATGAATACAACTATATATATATATATATATATATATATATATATATGAACCATTGTGTCATATACGAACAAAAAATATTGATATATATAAAAACTTGGACTACATAACATTTATGAACACAATATGAACAGCTTGTGAACAATAGTTCATTCATCATGAACAAATTCAGGAGCGATGTCGATCGCTTTTAATCTCATGCTCACCCATGAATAGCGGATGTGGTGCATTTTAGTGCACCTCATTAGCGTTAACATTCAATTATGATTGGTCCAAGGGCAGAGATATCTCTTTACACTTCTCACTATAACTTCCTTTCTCACTGGAATCCAACTCCATATATGTATGTGTGTGTGTGTATATATATATATATGTGTGTGTGTGTGTATGTATATATATGTAGTCAGGTTCAAATGAGAACAATAACCAAATAAGATAAAGACAAAATCACATGTGATTCACACTACTTTGGCCATGGCCTGAGGTCGCAGGTCAAGACGCCCATACACCTGTTGTGTTAACCGTGTAAATCACATGTGATTTCACTGCAAAATCACATGTGATTTGGCCGTTGTCATATTTTTTAAATTTGACTATGTTCTTGTTTAAGGGAGGATCAAACGATAACATGGTCAAAATAAAATAACAATAAAATGATCAAATCACATGTGATTTTTACATGCGATTATGTAACACGGTCAACACAAGAGTGAGCGGTGGCAGCCAAAGTCGTGTAAATCACATGTGATTTTACACGTGATTTTAGTATAAAATGACATGATTCAGCCATTTTTCATGTTCTCTTATTTGGTTACTATTCTCGTACGACCCTCTTTCTCTCTCGATATATATATATACACTGTAGAGGAGGGTTCATTTGAGAAGCGCAAATAATTTGTGAATCATGGAACTAGTTTTATAGTGTATATTCATCGACAAATATACACCATATAAATTTCATCAAATATATATTCACTTGTATTTGTATTCTACCAATGAGTATATTCAACAAGAAATATACACTGAAGTAAAAACAATAGTTCTATACACACAAGTAAGGTCCAAACACTTGAACAAACTCAATATGCTAAAAACATGGTCCTATGATTTGAACAAACTCAATTGGCCCAAACTTTAGAGAAAAATAGTAGAAAGTTGATAACATTTGGCATTTTGTACCTCATGAGCATGGGCTGGGGCATGACTCCACAACAGTCTCAGTCAATAATTTACTCAAAAACCCCACCCCCACCCTTCAATTCAAATATATATATATATATATATATATATATATATGCAGCAGGTATGATTAATCTCAGACACACCCACAAACCCCCCCAACCCAACCCCAACTGTCTCATAATTTTCAACTTACACCTTCAAAATGAGACTTTCAAACATCATTCCATTGTTCCTCATCTTTGCAACTCTAGGCCTCTATATGTTCACTCAAATCACCAATTCTTCTACTCATCATACACTCATTTCGCTTCAAGCAAGGAGAGGGCTCAGGACTCCACAAGACTCAAACCCCGATATCACCAAGGTACAAAAACAATCTCATTATGATTTGAATCTTCGTATTTTCATTTACACACGTATGTTTTATCAAATTACTACCAAAGAAAAAGGATGCATATTAATCCCGACACAAGGCCAGACCAAACCAAACCAATCTAACCCGGTAAATCCCACGTGCAGATGCAGGGTCTGTGGGGTAGGATGTATGCAAATCTTGCCTCTACCCTAAGGGGTAAAAAAGTCGTTTCCATGGACCCCTAGCTGGCAAAATGGCAAAATGAAAATTAAAACAAAACTCTCATACAAGAATTTTGTTAATTGTATAGTGTGGTGGCACATAGAGCTGGGATGTAAATGTAACTTATTCACATGTGCATAGTAGAAGTCTAAACTGTAAATGCATACTGCAGGTAGATGGAAATGCAAGGAGATCTAAAATGCAATCAAATTCAATGGCAAAAGCATATGATGCGAACAGTAATGAAGCTGCAGAGATTGTTTACAATATTGATTACCATGGAGTGACAACTCACCCGAGTCCGACACCTAAGCATCCATAAAAGTTGAGCCATAGAGTATTGTTTGTGCATCTTTCAAAAAATCTAGAATCAATTATACTATTGTACCGATTGATGAGTTCACAATATGGATTTGACATACCTTCCCCTTCCTGGCTTTCTTCCTTTGATTTTCCTTCGGGTTTGCTTTCTCTGCATAAAACTAGGCTTAACAAGAGAAATGTTAGCAATACAGATAATATATATATATATATATATATATACATATATTGATTACTCCTAAAAGAACTCAAAAAGAGAAGTTTGCTTTAGATGAAAAATAATTTTACAATCATAAAACCTGTCAAATGCAATTTAAAGCTAACATTCCGTTAATGTATTGTTTTCGTGTTCTTCTATATTTTTCGAGTATCATGCTATAATGAGGTATTACGTCGTCCAATACTACTCCATTACAGAACTCAGATTTAACCTCCATGAAGGAAGCTTCAACTTTGTCCTTTTCGTGAACTAGTACATGAAAGATGTCTTCCATCCCCATTGAGGATATTTTCTGGTCAAGATGACGAAGCCATCTCAATTTTTCAAAGAGATCTTCATGTTTTCTGATAGCTGCTTCTACGTTAGATACAACATCATTGAAACTATTGTTGGCATTAATTCTACTGAGCAAGTGGTTGAAAGTTGATTGTTGGTGTGTCCGTAGCCATCCTTCAGTAACAGATGGAAATGAAATTGCACCAATCAAACAAGCCTTTCGAAACATGGGGTCAACATCACCAATCAGTTTGATTGCAATATGCATCAAGTGCACAGCCACATCATCAATATCCCGAGATGATTCACAAGATATGCGATTGGCGAGATTGTAATTCCGACCCCAATGATGAAGTGCCACATGAACAAAGCCTTCCCACCTGCATGTATCTAGATGAGATAGATATAGCAATAATGTTTTATAGCATCTTTCAGATAAGATGGTACTTCAGATTTTTCACACTAATTCCAAAGTTAACAAACATAGACAACATGCTACATTTAAATATAATCATCAATGTCAGGGCTATATTAATAAGCAAATATGAATATCCATGTCTCCAATTTGATCTCCACTATTGTTGGAAACAAGAGTATTCTATTTTTGTCAATGATTAAGATGGTTATTCTAATACAAGGAAATCATAAATTAAGTCCCATGAACAGGACTTTAAAGCTTTAGAAGCCCAAACTATAGGGTGTATATATATATTTTTTAAGTATATAATATTTATATACGGCAAATGTAACTATAGGATATATTTCTGGAGGAGTAAGAAAAGATTAAGGCATGCTAAATGCCATTTCCCAAGATAAGATTGATATGTGTGTGTGTGCCTGGTCCACAGCACATGTTCATACTATGGATTATTGTGACAAACATTGACCAGTCCACATGCATCTCTAGGTTTGTTGTTTTGAAGGACATTATTCAATAGAATATTCTAACATACATACAAAAAATAAGAATCGACATATGATAACAACAAAAGGAAGTGGATATGTAATTAATATAACATCAGAATGTAATGCATTGTTTTAACCTAACTTGTGAAATTGCCATGAGAATGCAGACACTTGCAACAAATCACAGACCAAAAACAAGCATACAAAGTGTAAGAAATTGTGGAGTATATTAATACAAAAAGAAGGGAAGAAAGAGATTTTGAAATAATAGTCAATAGTATTCATAAATTGTAACAAATTATGTGCCTACTACAGACAACATAACAATCAACATTATTTAGGTGGGACACATAACAGAAGAACAATTTTTCATGTCGGTTCTCAAGAGATATCAATTTGACCATATTAAAACAACAGATGTATGTATGGGAGTGTTGATATCATATTACAATACTATCTCATCTAAATAAATACATACTCCAAGCACATGACCACAATCAACTAAGGGCCTATTTGTGCAGCTTAATGAGCTTAAAGGGACTCGGCTTATTCGGTCAGCTGTACATGACTGTTTGGTAGTGGCTTAATGGTAAAGAAAGTGACTTATTCAGTAAGCTTCTACGGTGGAGCTTTTGCAGAAAGCCAAGTTTTTTTTCAAACATGCCCTTCCCAATTAAAAAAACATGCTCATTCCATCTATGAAAAAACTCTCCCAAACAAAAATCTTCCCAATCTATACACACAGATTAATCCACACAGACAGCTTTATCCATACAAGACATAATGGAAAACCAACCAAACAGCCCCTAACTCAGTCAAGACAACTGGCCTGTTGACCGATCAATATGAATCCCATCCAGAAAAAGCAATATTATGAAAGTTATGCTCTTAATGTCATTTTTTTTTTGTTTCTTGGTTTTGTTCCTTTTTGGTCTGGCATCTACTTGACACATCTTTTTATTTAAATTTCGTATTTATGAGCTATCAGTTTATCATACAGAGGAAAATCAAATTAAGAGTGACAAAAATCATAATTATATATTTTACTTCACAAGCGTGTCTCTAGTGAGAATATGTGACATTTATGGGAAATGAACTTACCTTTAAGAAGTGTTGGTAAGCATAATAATAGATATTATTTTGTCAAAGCAAGTAATTGTACTCCATGAACATAAGAATGCAATGTTATTATGATACTAAATAACTAAATAGATGACCCTATGCTTCATGTCAAACTCCCTCATTTGTTGCTAATTACTCATATAGGCTTTTGTCACAGAGCCTTAAGTCATAAATAACCAAGGTCCACATGGTATTTTTTTAGCAAATTTTTGCATATGTCACTTACTTAAAAAGTGACCTGTCCTAGAAAAATTAAAATATCAGGAAATAGTTCCCATACGTGGTCTGATCAATAGAGAGCTTATCTTGCATAGCCAAAGCCCTTCAAATACTATAACATTCTAATTTTTTATAAATGAATTTTATGTAGAGTCCACCTTTGCGATTCATGCATAATGGAAGTAAGCAACGAGTAAGCACTTACTCAAAGGGTGGCTCAATCTCAATAGCAAGAGTAAGATGCAAGGAGGATTCTGCATTTCCATTTGGTTTGGCGTCATCAATTATCGTACATGCTTCATGAGGGAAACCTCGAGGAATGTATAAGATGTCACCTTCTCTCAAAAGAAATTCTTTGCATCCATCTATTAACTCATTTTCGCTCTCTAGATCACGCAAGTCATCGACAGGTTCATATAAGCGAGGTAACCGTGGGCATGGATTGGGAAATATCTTCCAGTGTTTAACTCCTCTGATTTGGCACACAAGAACACAGTGGTCATCACGATGACGAGCTAAGCCCTGGGAATTTGGTGGTGTTAAGTACATATTCACTGCTGTTGATGGTTGACCAAAAAGAATGGCCAGCCCTTCTGAAATAGTAGCAATATCTTGAAAATGGAACTCCATGCCACGCAGAGCAAACGTGTAACCATCATTATATGCTTCTTCACATCTCAAAATATCATGTGCAGATAGAAAATGAGAAACCTGGGAGCCATGAGAATCGGAAGACCCGTGGAAAAAATGCATCTCTCCCTTAGAATCCAGAGTTTTAAGGACACGAATATCCTGTTGGTAGACTATAGGACAGCCTATATGTTCTCTTGCTTCCTTCAGAAAGCTAATTATATCTAGCTCATCTGAACTAATTGGTAGAGCAGAAGCATGGTTCTGAAGTAAACAAGCAAGAAATGAAGGAACAGTTTCCTTGGACCTAATATATTGTAAGAAAGAGCTAAAAACATTATCATGCAATAAGGCATTTGACAGCCTTGTTATAAGCAATGGTGATTCCTCCCAGTGGTTCACCACAAAAGATTCAAAACTAATCTGACCCAAGTGAAAGATGCTCCTCTTAACCTCTTGGAACTTGGATGGCATGGCGAATATTCCTTCCATTGAGAGTCTGAATAAGCTTTCTGCTATATTATTAGTTCTAATATTGCTTAAATAGGAAAATCTCTCTGATTCCTCAACTGCATCTACTAGAATATGTTTGCGTACTTCTGTCCACAACTTTTCCAAATACGTTAACAAACTTTTTGAGAGTTCTCTTGGGACCTTCCTCAGCTGCTCTAAAGTGCACTCATTGAGGAGAGTAATTGCAATATGAAGAAGCAATATAGGATATTCATCTTCCATGAATCCAATTCTGAAGCAAGTTAATGTACCCACCTCCTCCATAATCAGGGAAATCGATGGTATTGAAGATTTAGGGACCTGAAGGAAACAAATACTAAAGGATGTTAAGTCAGAATATATAACTAAAATTCACATAATCAATAATAAGCCTGACATGCAGTAATTTGGAGTGAACAGTGAAATGCATATGCATGCTTTTGAACATCAACAACCTCGAGGAAGAATATCAATAAAATAACTGACTGAATTATGCATGTAAAGGCCTGTTATTATACACATGACAATCAGGTCTCCAAAATGAACACTCATATATAGGTTTTAATCCAGGCGATTTCTACATTAAATTGAGTTATCCATAATGACTTATCCATGGACTATTTCATGCCTCTAAATGGACTAGATCAACTTAATCCAATTCCAACCAGCTTTCTTCCAAATGGATGGTAGTCACTTACATAGAATCCTCTCCTCCATCTGTGTACCCTAAAGCTAAGTTTCTATCAAAAAAAATCCAAACCAATCATGTCCCTTATGATAGCTTGGCTTTTTATTAAATTTTATGATTGACTTAGATGTGGTGTAAACCAACCACGCAATCATCTTATACATATTCTATTGGGCAATTGGCATTTGCACTTGAAGAATAAAAGGAAAGTATCTGTCTTTTAAGGGTCCCAAACATCAAGACTTGGCTTAGGCTGTTCCATTCGTTGTCGGGATGCTTAGTGTGGTAACTTCACTTTTTATGAAGACAAAAACTGCAATGAACAAAATTTCAAGTACAATCAGCACTCTGGCGCAATAAAGTAAGTACATATTCAGTGACTAATAAATTACTGGAGCAGGCAGTCAAGGGCCAGTTAACCTATTCCTTGGCAGGTCTAAAACTGATGTTTAATTCTGATGATCTGAAGAAATTTTCTACATTTCAGCTACTATAAGGCGCTGGAAGAAAAACATTGATATGGCTTTGTAGCTCTCGCAAGTGAGATATGGCTTCTTTAAGGAGATCTAAGCAGTTATCGTGGTCCTAAACTAGAACCGCGCGGTCAGGACCATGATTTGATATCGTGGTTATCACGGTGTAAAGATGTGATATAGCATAAAAAAGTAATGGTTCGTGTAAAAAATAAAAATATTTATATCTATGCAACATTTGATATGTGTGATACATATCTAGTAGTAAAATTTAATATCATGTATAGTCTCAAAGTATTTTAATATATGTAATTAATATTTGAAGAGTTCATTTTACTCTCTTTATTAACAAACAAATTAAAAAGTCAAGAAAGGTCACACTTATACCAAAAGAGGGAAGAAGAAAGGTCTATTTGGACATTTTAGAACACATCCCAACACCGGACGCCATTGTCACCCTCCATGAATCGCTTTCCCCTTCCATCATTAATCATTATTGCCGCTTCCATCGATTTTTTGGTGTATTCTTTTCTTGTCGGCCTCCCTTAGAGTTCCACCTTCTTTGGTGGCTTGTCCTTTTGATTTTGGCTTAATGGATGAGTCGTGACGAGCACGATGAAGGAACTGCGACGCTTTGCTAATTGGAAAGTACCCTAATCCTAAAATCAGAAAAAGCCCAACAGTAAATTTCGGATTTTACAACGCAATTTCGTTTAGAAAAAGCTGGTGGAAATGCGGTAAATAGCGCCGCTATTAACGGAACACCGAAACTCAACTGTAAACCACATTATCACAGCTAGAGCCGCACGATTAACTGCCCAGAAGGAGATGCAAGCGACTGTCTCTTTAGAGAATCACTTGGCTACACTTTAACTTGAAGATAGCTTGATGAACACCCTATCTTATATAAATGCTAGCTAGGGTGGCTAGTCAACATATTATGGGTCATTGACAACTACTCTTCCTGCCTGTAGTGTGCTATCCCACCTCTTGGGCATTAGTGTTGAAGTCTTATTATGCAAGTCCATCAATCTTTTAAAAAAGCAGGAACTAGGTCATGATTGCATATAAAACACACCACCATTGAAGAGGTATGATGGTACAAACTTTCATTAGGATGCAACTTTTATCCATCCCCTTGTTGCTCCTGGGATATTTACTATCATTTACTCCTATGTATAAGCACCTGTCTTCAGCTGATTTCTCATTGCAAGTTGAAACTAGAATCACAACCAGTCTCCCAAAGTCAAACATGTGGGTTAGTAAGGATCAGAGCAACTGTAGTTTCCTTTCTAAAAAAAAGAGCCAAGAACAATGCACGGATTCTTTAATTTGTTCCAAAATAACAACTATTTGCTTGTAAATAATAGTGTATGTTGAATTTATAGATATAATAAGCCGAATGGCAGGGCAAATGCAGATAAGATCTAATGTCAAGAGAGAATTCTAACCATCAATAAACAAGTCGCATATCATGTTTGCTGGTTGTGTAATTTGTCATATAATCTATAAACCAAGCATATTTCTAGAGTTGATGGATATTTATTGAAATGTGCAATTATAGGCAAGGTTCTGTTAGGATATAAATGACTAGGAACATTTATATTTCTTAAGTCTTAGTTCTTGCATAAGCTGGTACGCAGATGTAGAGAGTAGAGACCCTTCACGATTGAATGAATAGAAACCCCAGTTATCACCGGAGTAAACACAGCCAATAGAATTTATTCCTCTGCAAACAAAGAGACAAATGAAATCTACTTAGCAGATTACAAAGAAAAAGTAGCTGATGCTCACATAAGATTGTCAATGGCAGAGAATTCCAGCAATCTAGACCGCCCAACGGATGTAGTCAACAAGTCAAGAAGAGCATTGCAAGCTGCCACGGATACGCTCTTCCTAGAACTTGCCACCCCAGTAATCAACCCCTTCACTATTTCTTCATCAAAAGCAATTTGTTCATTCATTTCAATTGAGAACAAGGACGCGGCACCCACTACCTCTAAACCGCTACAAGCAACCTCAGAGCATCTGTAAGAAACAAATAAACCCAAGCACCAGCAAACGCAACTTTTGAGGTGAGCATTTCATCAAACAGTTGGTGTGCATTATTAAATAATGGCAACCTAAATATAATTAAAAAACAAAGAATACATATAATCTGCTACTATAAAGTATTGTTAAGAGAAATGCTCGTATGTAGGGGATAATATTACTTGGAACTGAGGAGAACAGGGAGCAAGGAGATTAAAGAAATGTGCAACGTTCGTTGAGAATGCAGGATCAAATTGGGGGGATTGGAGAGGAGGGAAAGAAGATGGTCTAGAGCTTTTTGGATAACTAGGTTTCCTTGTAATGTGGGTTTTCCTGGTTCACGATTAGAAAGAGCGGCAAGCATGACGCCGAAGAGGAGCTGAGGATCCGAGTTTTGCAGAACACCAGAAAAGAAAGAGGAAGAGGAAGAGCTTGTGGAGGTCGCCGAAGAAGAGGAGGATGTGGAGGAGGAGGTCCGGCTACGGCTCCGGCTCCGGCGCCGGCGCTTGCCCATGATTCGGAGAAGAGTGCAGTCCAAGGCGACAATACAACCACTTTTGGTTATTATACAAATCAACCGTTAGAAAAGATTTTCTTTAGCCTAAATTATGAGTAATCTGGAATCATCAAATTTCATTTTAGGGGCGTTTGGATTGCTTATTTTTTAACTTATTTTAGTTTGATACCGGTGATAAGCTGTTTTCTGATGTATGGATAAGAAAAAAAAATTGTTTATACCGATGTCAAACCGGTAATAAGCTGTTTTTGATAAGTTAATCATTCCTGACTTATAAAAAACTGCTTATTACCAGTTTACAATTTTAACTCTATTTTATTTAACTCCGGTTTAATAGCACATAAGCTAATAAACACTTTTACAAAAAAACTTAAAATGTTTTAAATAAGCAATCCCAAACACCCCATTAATCTTTAAAATTCTATAAGTTCTACGTTATTTAACAACTATATGATATTTTAATATAATGAAATTTTCTATATTCATAATATCAAATATGTTTTTAACCTAATATACTTTAATCTCATAAAACCCAATATGACCATCGTCAACCAACTTCGACCACCACCAATCTGAACCACCGTCGACCACCATTGATCGGAACCACCGTCGACCACCATTGATTTGAACCACTGCCGATCTGAACCATCGCCGATCACCATCATCTGAACCACCATGGATCACCACCAATCTGAACAACTGTTGACCATCGTCATCTGAATCTCCACAGACCACCATCGATCTGAACCACCGCCGGTCACCGCCAATCTGAACCACCGCCGACTATCACCGATCTGATCCATCGCGGATCTGAACTACCGCCGATCTGAACCACATCTAACCACCGCCACCTGAATCACCACGGACCACCAACGGTCTGAACCATTGTCGACTACCACCGATATGAATCACCGGAGGTGACCACCGATATGAATCACCGGTGGTGACCACCTTTGAACAGCCATTGATTTGAACCGCCGCCGCCACTACCGATCTGAACCGCCGCTGACCACCTCCATCTGAACCACTGCGAACCACCATCGATTTGAACCACTGTCGATCACTGCCATCTGAACCACTGCAGACCACCACATATCTAAACTACCGTGGAGGACCACCAATCTGAACCACCGCCGACCACCGTTGATTCAGTAATGTCATTTGGCTTATGGTTATTTTAGGTTGTGTATTTTATATTGTTTTATATATTAAATAATTATTTTATTAAAGTATTTTTAGTTTTATATATTAAAGTATTTTTAGTTTTAAAATAAAAATAAAAAGGGCATTGTGGTCATTTACCAATATTTCATTCTAATCCCAATGCTACATTCTGTGAATCAAACAGACATGTTTCAATTTTGTAAAAGATTTCATTCCAATCTCTGTCAACCAAACAGGTAGTCAAATCTGACAATATTCCATTTGAATTCCTTTTATAAATTTTTTATTGCCTAATTTATTTCTTATTCTTTTTAGTTTTTTTCTAAAATAATTTGAAATTCGTATATTGAACAATTGACTTCTTGGAGTTAAAACTTAGCGTTTCGAAAAGTTTATTTATTATATTTTTGGGGTTATTTTTGTCAAACGTTTATCCGATAAACGCTTATCAATGAAAGTCATTATTCTCACCTTACTGATAATAGAGACAAAGGAATATGTCTTTAACAAGCTAAAAAAGAATTGATGGTGGCCCGCACAAACGGTGGAGCATGATATTAACTTTGATGCAAAGAGAAGAACCTCTTGACAAGTCGTGAATCCTTTTGAAAGAGAGGAGCAACGAGATAGATTGTTGATCTTATGGAGTAGTTTGACCTTGGGAAAGAGGTTGAAGCTCGACCCTCGTTAGACTGCTTTGGGAGGGAAGGGGCGCCGCCATGCATTTTTGGTCAGTAAGATGTATTGTTGGTAAACGTCTTTTACTCGGTAAGCGCTTACCAGATAATAGTCTTATCATTCACTTACATGGTAAGATTCGCGATCCTTGTTATATTTCTTACCGGATAAGATTCTTGGTGTAACATCTCAGGCTAACTGTATCAAATATTGTTTGTTTTGTCCACACACCTAGACTCGCGATTTTAAAACACGTCAGATGGATGAGGTATCAAGCCCCTCCCCAACCAATATGAGATCTTACAATACGCTTATAACACCCTACTTTTTGGGTAACATTTATACCAAAATTTCGGCATATGACTCATTCGTAAATTCATAATATGCCATTTTATAACATGCTTACATCTGTGCATAATAAATCTCAAAAGCTTAAATATATAAAATGCCACATAACTGGGCTAATATATATATATATATATATATATATATATATATATATATAAAAGTTTGACCTACCAGGTATGTGTGTACATATATAAATATGGCCTCCTAGGTCTATGTATTTATATGCTTCCGGGGCCTTATGGCTGTAAACGAACCGAACGTTAAGCAAACCATTCGTGAATCGTTTGGCGAGAAGTTCGTTCATTTAATAAATGAACGAACATGAACAAATTTTTTTTGTTCGTTTAGTTAAACGAACGAATATGAACAAAAGTCTCGTTTGTTCATTTACGTTCGTTTATGTTCGTTTATATTCGTTTGTTTATATATTAAATTTAATGTATAATCTTTTATTTATTTAGTTTGAATTCAAATGATATTTATTTAAGTTTTAACTTTTTAGAATTTATTTAAATTTAGATTTTATCATCATTTTGTCTTATTCGAAATTTTTACTTTTTCACTTTTCCCCCCCAGAACCCTAGCCTTTAGATGAAACATTCTATGTCTGTTCATTTAGGCATGTTCGTTTAGGAATGTTCGTTTAGACATGTTCGTTTATATCCGTTTAGCCCGTTCGTTTATGTTCATTCGTTTACATTCGTTTAGCATATTAGCGAACGAACATAAACGAAAACGAACACGAACACACATGATTTCTAAACAAACGAACACGAACGCAAAGAATTTCGTTTGTTTACCGTTCGTGTTCATTTACAACCTTACCGCGACCCATGCCTAATAACCACCTAACCGGGCTCCCAGCCCCCAACTTCAGACATATTTCAGCGAATGTCCCATGTCTTATGTCTTTTATCAATATGTATCCACATAATCCAACTTATCTCATATATTTTATCAACCTCCAACTTTAAACATCTAATAATGAATATCCCACGTTCTCTTTTTTTTTTTTTAATCAAAATACGTCATCAACCCAACATATCACATATGTCCATTACAACAAATTGAACATGCTTAAGGGGCCGTTTACTAGACGCTTAACTGGTAAGTGCTTACTGGGTGGATTTCCTTATCGGATGAACATGACAAGGGTAAAAAATCTTACCCGGTAAGAGTGATGATGAAGATGAAGAGTTTTACTCGGTAAGTGAGGGTGACGACTCTTACCCGGGTAAGCGTTTACAAGGTAAATTGTTGCATACGATACCATTTTGATGTACTACAATCTTACCCAGTAAAATAAATTGCAGTGTTGACTCCCAAAGATAAGCGCTTACCGGGTAAGCATTTACGTAAACGACCCCTAAGTAAACATTAATTTTCAAAACATCGAAGTATATTTCACAAAGTTCTTTACAATCAACTAGCATACTCCCTTCACATTCAAATTCTAATTTTCATAAAACGCATTTAAAACCACATTTTGCATCACCGTTCAAATCATGCATTTTCCACACAAACAGATCATGTCAAAATACGTTAGTTTGATGTGTTCCCATTTAAAATCTACTTAAACTCACCTCGTTCATTCAATCATATACCGACTTATATACACACATACATACCAAAATAAATCTGAATATTTCAATCTTGAACTCAAAACCGAAGGATATTGCATAAATGACTAAATTTCTTGATTCCAATACATACCTTCAGTTATAGAATGAGACCTTCACCAAATCCTCTGATTTCCGAATATGTTATTCTACTTAACGATATAGACAGGTCTAGGGAAGAATTCAAAAGCTAAATTCTTTTAGGTGATTTGTGTAATTGATTATCAGTAAAAACTTGAGCTGATTAATGACATCAAATTTTTTTTATTAACCTGGATATCCAACCCGCTATGCGAGCCGACTAATCCCAGGGCGACCACTTGCTTTGCAGATAGCATGGAGTCACCGCATTTAAACCTTCATGGCCACAACGAGATTTTTATTCTTACTTGGATTTGAACCTGAGACCTCCTGGTACTTTTGACCTTTGGAGTCAAGCTCAAACCAATCAGGCACCACCCTTGTGGTTTAATGACATCAAGTTAAAAGCATAAGAGTTCAATAATCTCTGACAAAAACCTAGATGCAGGAATATATAGGGTCGGACACA
Organism: Cynara cardunculus var. scolymus; assembly: GCF_001531365.2. Classification (NCBI taxonomy): domain Eukaryota; kingdom Viridiplantae; phylum Streptophyta; class Magnoliopsida; order Asterales; family Asteraceae; genus Cynara; species Cynara cardunculus. The sequence goes on along the minus strand of NC_037544.1, from coordinate 33,331,595 downwards.
AGTTTAAATAATAGGGGAAAAGCATAAGAGTTCAATAATCTTTTACCTATTAACATCTTATAATATTTCACAAAACCCTATCATTTACTTTTTGATTTTTCGGAAATACATCAGTTGATGAATTAACTGTTCTGTTCTTATTTCTTTAGTACGTACAGTGGTTTTTATTCGTGTCAGGCTAGTTACTATACGTTTTGGCTTTACTCAAAGAAAATACTGATCCAATGAACTATTGGGGTATATCAGATGATGCATAGCGCAATACAGTCAAAACAAGATATTGTTATACAAACAAATAGATATCTCGAATACATATAAACTTATCAATCGATTCTTCTCAAGCCACGAAAGGCCATATTTAACAAATGAACCAACACCCTCATGAACAAATAATGTTAGCAAATCGAAACAATAGAATGTATAACATAATTTCAAAATTGTAATAACAAGGGTGGTGCATGATTGGTTTGAACTTGGTTCCAAAGTACCTAGAGGTCTCATGTTTAAATTCAAAGAGAAATAAAAATCCCCTTGTGAGCACGGAGGTTCAAGTGCGGTGACTCCGGGCTATCTGCAAAGCATGTGGTCGTCCTGAGATTAGTCGGCTCGTATAGCAAGTTGGATATCCAGGTTAATAAAAAAAAATGTAATAACAATTAGTAGAGTTTGAACAAACCACATGGATTATTCGTGTTTTATATGATAATAATTCTATTAAAGAAATAGTTAAGATTTATTACATAATATTAATCTATACTATATATTATAAAACATTTAACATAAACTTTTAAAAACAAATTTTCATACATCAAATATATATAAAAAAACATGAGCAAATTACATTTTTCATCCCTATGGTTTGTTGAAAATTCTATTTTCATCCTCATGGTTTTGAAATTACAATTTTTGTCCCCATAGTTTATAATTCATTATGTTGCTTTTTTTGTCCCGCTAGTTTACAATAGTCAGCCCCAAGAATAAAAATAGAAATGAATTATAAGCTATAAGGATGAAGACTGATTCAAACCTTAGGAACGTAATCTGCAATTTCTAACAAACCACTAGTTAAGAGAACAATAGACCAGGTACAATCAATTACCCATTTTCCACTAGACCGATCCAGAGTTTAACCGGTTCAGGAGTGTACATTTTTAACCGGGACCGGTCATAAGAGTTTAAATACCAACCGGTTAACCAACTCGTCCATCTCTAAACCTAATGTGAAATAATCAATAGAATTAATTTCAAGAATTATGCATATACATTTAAACCCTCTCCAATTCAGCATTGTGTTTCTCTAATTGGTCTTTTAACTCTTTTCTCCACCCTTGGATCAATCTCTCTTGTTTCTTGATAAGATCGGTTTTCGTCTTCACTTCTTCTTCCATCATCGCAATATCCTGCAATTTTATTCCATCCCGATTATAAGAGTGAACTATGGTTTTATTGTTAAGCTTTGTGATTTTCGAGCTTTTTTGTAACTACGGTTTTTGTCTCTGTAGTTTGCAATTCATTGTTGTTTTTATCCCTAAAATTAACTTAGTCAGTGGTTTACCTTTAAGCAAGAGGGACTAAAACAACAATGAATTGCAAACCACAGGAACGAAATCAGAAATGAGTTGTAAAACACAGGAACAAAAACACTAATGAATTATAAACCGCAGGGATAAAAACCATATTTTCGAAAGCACAAGGACAATAATAGCAACTTTCGACAAACCGCAGGGGCGAAAAATGTAGTTTGTTCCGACCATAATTTTATAATCATCCTCTTCCCCTCACTCCTTTATTTCGTAGCTTAAAAACATGAAATGAAATAGATTTCGCAATCCGAGTGTTGTTTACCTTTTGCAAGATTTCTTCTTTGGTTGGCTGATCCTCACGCTGCAGACCGATAAAGTAGAGTTGGAGTTTTTTGGCAGCCTCCATGAAATCTCTGGCATGCCTCTCCACATCAACTAAGACAAGAAAAAACCAATATATCAAGGCTATGTTTGGCAAAAATAAGTTGGTTGTTGGCCAGTACTAGCTGAAAAGTTGGCGGTTGCAAATAAGCTGGCTTATAAACTAATTGATAAGCTAGATGACAATAATAAAATTACATAAAAGGATAGGGTATTTGGTCATATGTGTAAAACATAAGGGGCATAATTAGAAAAAAGTGAAAAAAAATTCTGAAGCTGGCTCATAAGCTAGTTTATGGCTTACCAAACATGATTTCTTCAATAAGCTAAGAAAATAAGTGAGCTTATGGTTGCCAAAGTGTCTAGAAAACTGTGAATGTGTTAGCACTATTGATTCTTTAGTGGACATAAATGCAAAAAAATAGTTTATTTTTGTTTGCAAATTGGGGGTCATCACGAGAACAGCCTCTCTAGTCTCTACACTACGGAGTGGAGACAAGGTTTACATGCATCCCCCTTCGGGGGGCACTGGTGGGGCGACCCTACCTCTTTGTGGGATATATTGGACGCGTTTGGTTTGGTTTAATGCAAAAAATAGAAAAAGTAGACCTAACACAAGCTACAAACCTTCAAGAGGTGAAAGAATATCAAATTGATCACACTGTGAGCAAGTTCTAGCATCAGATGATTCGAATGAGAAAACGTCAAGAAATCTCTTTATTACAGGCTCCATTTATATAAAAGAGAACCCCACTCCAGAATTGGAGGGCCTAACAGATTAACTCATGCTCAAATGGAAAAAATTAGCAACTGCAGAGCATTTTCAGAAAAGAAGAAACTTTAACTGCTCGGCTGTTGCTGTGTTGCTATTACTATATCTACCTTTTCTAGGATTTTCGAAAGGGCAAAATACATTAAAATGCAATGAAGTTTGCATTAGTTCCTATTAGTGTAACAAATAATTGCAACAAAGTTTCTAAATTTCCTATTTTGTACCCATTTTGACAGGTAAGATGCTGATCTTATAACATTTGATAACGTGGATGACAGGTTTCTCATCCATTTCTCCATAACCCTTTGTAAACGGGTATCCACGCCAACCAATCTTACAAGGTGAGCAGGTTATTGGTCAAAATGGTACAAAATAGAAATTTTGGAACTTTGTTTACATCGATTGACAAAAAAATATTCTTTGTTACACTAAATAGGAACTAAACCAATCTTTTTGCATTTTGATGCATTTTTGCCCTTTTCAACGTCAAAAGTAGCAGTGAGTAGAAAATTATGTCAAACAGAAGGTATGGTAGAGCCCTACATACCAAAAGATGTTCCATGATGATGCAAAATATATAAGGAACTAGCATAATATTAGCTACGGTAGTCCGTCATAAAAAGGATAGGAACTCACTCTGATGTGAAGGGTGGGGAGATCGATCAATCGCTTGCAGTTCTCTTGCAGGAAGACATGGGAGTAAAGCAGCCTCCAACGCCATAACATATCCAATCATATCGTCCTTTGATGGAGGCGAAGGAGAATGCATTTGAGTATCATGTGGATGTTGCTGATCACCCATTTGTCGATCAGCCATTTAATTATCTCCCACTCTTAAGTATGGCAAAAAAAACACACCAACTGCTTTCCCCTCTGACATTTCCCAAGAGATAATATTGTAAGATAATGGTTATAAACTAGAGCCTAAGGAGAAAATTCTATTAGACAAATCATATAACTGATTATCCTACAACAATGAGTGAAAGTGAATCAGGTTAATGGAGCCTCAGACGCAGGTCTAATGGTGATAAAAGGAAAAAAAAAACAAACTTTCTTCTGCTGGTTCATGGTTTCTATCCATTCCGTGAATAATTTCTAGGTCTTTTTATAAAAACAAACCCTAAAATTTATGTATTATTTCTAGGTCTTTTTATAAAAACAAACCCTAAAATTTATTTTCTGACACATTTTTGTGTTATTTTTCTTCTAAAACGGAGATGTATGCTACCAAGGGCATGTTTGTTCTTTGCTCATTAATTCTGGTTTGGCCCCGTTTGTCTGGTAAATGATCAATTGTTGTTTGTTTCCTATGTTGAATAGATGATACCATCAAAACAATAATTGATCCGTTCTAAAAAAAAACAATAATTGATGAGAAATGAGTTACCAATAGGCAACTCACCAAATTATTAACAACACAGCAAAATAACCTAAAACTTCAACCCTTTTGCTTAAAAAGGGATTGCAGCCTGAGTGGAGACCCAAACTGAAATAAGTAGATCCATCATCCATCCCTGACCAACTTCAAGCTCAAATTGACCTCCATTGTAAGAGCCCTTACCAACATTCCAGCCAAAATCCACTTAACAGACTTGAATCACCAAGGTGCCTTTTGTAATTCACAGTTCATCACCCTTGGATGTCAAAAATGGTAAATGCTCCCAATCACCATATGGCTCACAGCTATCCGGAGTTGTTAAAGGCTCAAGGTGCACTTAGGCGCAAAGGGTCCCGGCCTAGACACAAGGCACAGGCGTGAGGCGCGGGCCTCAGAAATGTGAGGCGCATCTTATATAAAAAAATTATATAATATATATATACACACACACACACACAACTCAAATATGTAGCAAGAACAAGCCTCAGTGCAGCAACCAATGGTACTTCGATAGAGGCAAAAGGGAGAAGGATTTAAAGCGTGAGCCATGTGGGAGAAGTTTTAAGGTCTGGGAATTTATAGAGAAAAGGGCTTGAAGTTATAAGAACTAGGTGATTAGTATTAGGGTTTCACTTATGTCATCTATTTAATAACTCTTTTTTAAGACGTCTAGAAGATAAGAGGATGAGAAATCTTATTTAATATCGAGTTTGACTTGGTATTTAATAACTCTTTATGAGGCGTGCCTAGGCCCACAAGGCGCCTCAGCCAAGGCGCAGGGCCTTAGTGAGCCTCGTGAATACACCTAGCCTCGACTTTAGAGAAGTCCAAGACCTTGAGCCTTATGAGCCTTGGAGCCAGAGCTTTTAACAACCATGCTGCTATCTTTTCCAGAATTCACATTGTAGTAAAAATACCAAGCTCCATCTAGGAAAACTTTGGACGGTCTTTTCATGAGAAATAGATGAAAGAACAAACGAAACACTTAAGGATGCCTGAACAGCAGCAGTAGCGATTGCAAGAAAGTAACTTAGCTGTTACATGTTACCTGATGATGTTAGCAATTAGGCAGAAGACAACCAAACCCTAATGAGCAATTAGAAAGAAGATAACCAAACCCTAAGGAGCAATTAGAACGATGATGACAAAACCCTAACCATCGATTAGGATCAGAGGAGCAACAGTGGCTGAGGCGGAAACTAGAGGAGGACCTGCGATTTTCTATTGGAGAAGATGAAACAATCTAGGTTTCTTTAAGGGGTATGATTTATTATAAATATAGAATTGGTAGAAAAAAATATGATGGTTGAACAGATAAACCATCACTAAGGTGGCTTGTCAAGTTGTAAACCACGAATAAGTCACTAAGTGTCACACCCCCCGCCTAGGCGGAAACGCGAAGTGTGACGGAGAGGATACTTATCCTTTAGTGTTTGGAATGCTTCTTCATGTGCTTCACCCCAGTCAAACTTCTTATCCTTCTGAGTTAGCGAGGTGAGGGGTTTGGCAATCTTAGAGAAGTTCGCGATGAACCGTCGGTAGTAACCTGCCAATCCCAGAAATGAACGGATTTCTGAGGGTGATTTATACTGATCACAAAAGCCTGCAGCATATCTTTGATCAGAAGAAATTGAATATGCGTCAGAGGCGATGGATGGAACTTCTCAGTGATTATGATTGTGAAATTCGCTACCACCCCGGTAAGGCGAACGTGGTGGCTGATGCGTTAAGTAGAAAGGAGAGGGCTAAACCCAGGAGAGTACGGACAATGAGCATGACAATCCATTCGGGGATCAAGGGCAAGATACTTGAAGCTCAGAATGAAGCATTGAATGACATAAATGCACCGGAGGAAATGCTGCGAGGGTTAGATAAACAAATGGAGAGAAGGGAGGACAGTGGACTATACTTCATGGAACGAATCTGGGTTCCGTTAAAGGGCAATGTGAGAACCCTAATCATGGACGAAGCTCACAAAACTAGATACTCCATCCATCCAGGAGCGGATAAGATGTACCATGACCTTAGGGATGTGTACTGGTGGCCGGGAATGAAGAAAGCCATAGCCATCTATGTGAACAAGTGTCTGACTTGTTCGAAGGTTAAGGCCGAACACCAAAAGCCCTCGGGTTTGTTGCAGCAACCGGAGATTCCTGAGTGGAAGTGGGAAAATATAACCATGGATTTCATTACAAAGTTGCCCAGGACTAGTAGTGGGCACGATTCAATTTGGGTTATTGTAGATAGAATGACTAAATCAGCACACTTCCTAGCCATCCGCGAGATAGTAGCGAGGCACGGGGTGCCTGTGTCCATCATATCAGATCGTGATAGTCGGTTCACATCACGATTTTGGCAAACGCTGTAGAAAGCGTTGGGAACGCAATTGGACATGAGCACAGCATATCATCCTCAAACTGACGGCGAGAGCGAACGTACCATTCAGACATTGGAGGACATGCTTAGAGCATGCGTCATCGACTTTGGGGGAAGTTGGGATACTTACCTTCCTTTAATTGAGTTTTCATATAACAACAGTTATCATACAAGCATCAAATGTGCCCCGTTTGAGGCGCTATACGGGCGGAAGTGTCGATCACCTGTTATTTGG
>NC_037544.1:33321809-33324795 GCF_001531365.2 Cynara cardunculus var. scolymus | reverse complement strand
GAGATCGTTGAACGGGTTGGTCCTGTAGCCTACCGGTTAAGATTACCACAAGAGTTGAGTGGTCTTCATGATACGTTCCACGTGTCAAACCTAAAGAAGTGCCTAGTAGATGCACACTTACACRTGCCACTAGACGAAATCAAGGTAGACAACAGTTTACGTTTTGTGGAGRAACCCGTTGAAATCATGGATCGTGAAATAAAGAAATTAAAGCGGAGCAGAATTCCGATCGTCAAAGTTCGATGGAACTCCAAACRGGGACCAGAATTTACCTGGGAGCGGGAAGATCAAATGAAAACCAAGTATCCACATTTGTTCCTYTGATCGAATCTCCAGCATTAGTAAMAATTGAATTTCGGGACGAAATTCTTCTAACTGGGGGATGCTGTGACATCCGTCACCAAACCAGGTTAGTCAACCGTAACTCGAAACCTAACGTTAGCCCTTTTAGTAAATTTATGTGCTCACATGCTTCCTGAAACATAAGGTGTGAAATTTTAGGAGTTGGGTGGGTTCCTTTTTTTACTGCCTCAATCTTACTGGGGTCCACATGAATTCCATCGTTGTTAACTACATGACCGAGAAATTGTACCTCTTGCAACCAGAATTCGCATTTCGAAAACTTGGCGAACAACTTCTCTTTCCTAAGTAACTCTAGGATTAGTCGTAGGTGTGCCTCGTGTTCTTCCTTGGACTTCAAATAAATCAAGATGTCGTCAATGAAGACGATAACAAATTTATCCAGATATGGCTTGCACACGCGGAATGAGCCATCCTTCTTCTTGACAAACAGAACAGGTGCACCCCATGGTGAGTGACTAGGTCGAATGAAACCCTTGTCTTGGAGCTCTTGAAGTTGGTTGGACAACTCTTCCATTTCAGTCGGCGCCAAGCGGTACGGTGATCTGGCAATAGGAGTCGCTCCGGGAATTAAATCTATGCGAAATTCAACTTGTCGAGGAGGGGGCAATCCCGACAGGTCTTCAGGGAATACTTCAGTAAAATCCCGAACAACCGAAATATCTTCGAGTTTCCTCTCATTTGCTTTCGTACTCATAAGATGCTTCGAATCTTCCTGAGGCCGATCTCCATGAACCAGGAGTACTGCACCGTTCGACATGGGGATTCGAACTATCTTTCTCGTGACAAACTATTACCGCCCTAACCTTCGCCATCCAGTCCATTCCCACAATCACGTCAAAACTTCCATACCCAAAAGGTATCAAGTCAATAGCGAAAGGATAACCCCCTAATACTAAGTTGCACCCACAAACAACCTTATTAGCTTCTACCTTTTGACCACTTGCTACTTCTACCATAATACTAGAGTCCAAATTACTAGGTTTCATATCCGTTAGAGTCACAAATTTAGTGGAAACGAAACTATAATCAGCACCGGAATCAAATAGTACAGTAGCATAGTAATTGTTTAAAGTAAAAGTGTCCGTGACAATGTTAGGATCCTGCCGAGCCTCGTTTGCTCCCATGATAAAGGCTCTTCCACGGATTGGATTGCCACCGCTCCCCTGGTTTTGGTTTCCCTCGATAGCTGGCGCTTGCTTTAGGCGATTCCCACCTTGATCCTGTGCTCTGTTCAGCCTAGGGCACGTCACGCCCCACGAGTAACTGTCGGGTTTATTGCATTTACCGGAGTCACCAACCCGGCCCCTACCCGACAATCCTTTGCATAGTGCCCCAATCTATTGCATGTTGTACAGGAACGACACGGCGTACTGGGATAATGATGGTAATTGCACCTGGCACATTTTGGGGCAAGACCTGTATACTCCTTCCTGACAGGGTTGGCTGCCACGAACCCTTTTACCACTTTATTCCTCTTGTTATCGGTCCTGGTGTTTCCTTTGTTTAGTTGACTCACCTCCATCTTTCCTCTTCTCGTTACTTTTAGTCAAGGATCCATTTCTAACCATCTCATCTGTTAGTGCCCCCGCCTTTAAGATAGCACTTTGTATGGTTGGTGGCTCAGTTGCAGACCATTCCACGAATTTGAGGAACTAGCCCAGAAATATACCTAGCAATCCGTTTGGACTCGAGGGTAACCAAATGTGGGACTAGTTTGGCTAACTCATGGAATCGATCAGTGTACGCGGCATGGTTAGCTCCCACCATGGTGTGGTTCCAAAACTCAGTTTCTATTTTCTGCATTTCATTCTTTGGGCAGAACTCCTCCACTAGCAATGCTTTAAACTCCTCCCAGGACATGCCTATTGCAACGGTTCTCCCCCTAGCTTGAATCTGTGTATTCCACCATGTCAGAGTTTTGTTAATTAAAGAGCTTGCTGCATACTTCACCTTTTGGTTATCTGCACAATTGCTGACATCCATCACTGCTTCCATCTTCTCTACCCATCTCGTGAGTACCAATGCGCCCCCCTTGCCATCGAAATCCCTTGGCTTACATGCCAAGAATTCCTTGTAAGTACAACCATTAGCATTTCTGGCATTGCTATCAACTGCATCCCCATTATTAGCATCTCCTTCATGCTCCCTTTCTCCATCATCATTCTGGTGGTTAAGGTTATTGCTAAACTGAGTGACAATAGTGGGAATCAGTGCTTGGAGCTGTTGTGCTATGATCTCAGCAATGTCAGGGTTTTGGGTCTCACCATTCCCAGTTCTACCACCACGATTTCCACCTCGTCCAGTATTTCGGGCTGATCTTCTTAGAGGCAAATTTTATACAAAGAAGAAGATCTCTTAGCCGATAGATAGGGGAAAAGTTTATTTATTGCACAATTACTCATAGTACATTTGCACCTCTCCCCACATCTCGATTCACTACCTTGGTCGTGTCAACATTGATCAATGCAAATATGGTCACATAAGCCCATGTGGGTCGTACAAGCATCAAATGTGCCCCGTTTGAGGCACTATACGGGCGGAAGTGTCGATCACCTGTTATTTGGGCTGAAGTTGGGGAGAGCCAAATGATTGGCCCAGAAATCGTGCAAGAGACCACCGATAA
>NC_037544.1:33308640-33319279 GCF_001531365.2 Cynara cardunculus var. scolymus | reverse complement strand
TTCTTTTATTTATTTGGACAATTTGTGTGTTTACTATTGCAATGAAAGTACTAGTGTTTGATTCCTATAGGAGATGTGATTCCTATATTTCAAACAGAAATTTTGTTGACTATGTGATGCCATGGAGTTAAAATTTCAAACAGAAGTACTTAGCCACAAGCAAAAAAAACCCACGCGGGGAATCTCTTAGGTCTCTCTAAGGTCCACAAGCAACCCTAGCACTCTTAGCCATTTTGATGAGTATTACCTGAAAATGAATACTCGAAAACGTCAACATAATGTTGGTGAGCTCGAAGGTTTAAATAACAAAAGAGGATTTGTTGTGTATCGAGAGCGTTTAGGACAACAGTGTGTATACATATATCGCAATTCAGCATTAATACATAGGAATAATTGAATAACCAATTTAATCATACAACAAGAACATGATAGGTTTCCAAACATGTCATCTACCAGCTGGAGCTAAACCGTTGGCTTAATAGGAATATAGGAATCACATCTCATATAGGAATCAAACACTAGTACTTTCATTGCAATAATAAACACACAAATTGTCCAAATAAATAAAAGAAAAGGGTTCAACACAGCTTAAAAACAGTTAAATAGCTTTTGAGTATCATTCCCCCCCCCCCCCCAAAAGAAGTATATAAGTAAAAGGGCCACGAAACTCACCTGTGAGTGGATGGTATTAGGTATGCGAGAGGTCAAGCAAGTAATGTACAATTAAACAAGGGTGTGTGTGAGCTACACATGGCCATGGCTTAAAACCTTACCATTGTAATCTCGTAATCAATGAAATATACATGATCGGCCTGGTATTTCTAAAGGACAATTTTACCAAGCGTCGTAAAACTAAAAGTCAATTAGTTGTGGGTAGTCATCTCGACCTAAGTATCGATGGTTTGCCCAAGCTTTATAAGTTTGGTTTCTTAACCGAAATCTTAGGTTACTTCAAGAATTTTTCCTATACCTTAAATGAATTARATAAGGTTCCAAAATTTAATGGTAGAGACTTCCGAGTCTTAGGTATTTTTCAGAAATTTTCCTTAATTTTAATTAATRTTTTACTAATTTTAAAAAAAAAAACATAAAGTACAAGTCAGTAAATCGTTCTGTTTTGCACAACAGAAAATTATATACAAAATAAAATGCTTAAAGACCTCCAAAAATTCTGAAATTTTTACAGAGACTAATAGACATATTGAACTCAATCCAGAAAAGTTTTACCAAAGAATTCGAAAAAAAAATGAGGGAGTTGTGAGGCACCCAAAACGTCCTAGATTTTGTCCAAAAATTCCAGCTTTGCGACCCTGAACGGTAAAGGCTTTTTGACCAAGTTAATTTTGTTGTTTTGACACGAAACCACTTGGAACAGAAAGTAGACTCATTGAACTTGAACCTAGACCCAAAATTCGTATTTTAACTCCATGTTATGACTGAGATACGGMCTCTCCAAGTCAACACATTTTCTGCCCAGATTCTGGAATGRATCAAGCGACATTGTTTTTACTAAACAACCACACCAAAGACTCTATTATTAGCCAAGACTCATTAAAACTTATTCTTTTATAAAATCTAAATGTTTTTAATCAAAAATATATTCCATCCATTAGAGTTACATTAACAATCRAATGAAAATCATAAARACKATAGAAAGACAAACAAGGTGAAGGTTTTTACCAACTCAACGATTTGTGATGAAGATATCACTTGTAGGCTTCAAGTACCCTTCATGGGTCATTAGAAAAATAGAAGAAAATTAGATTTCTTATGGATTTAGAGAAGAACTTATAGAAGGAAAAAAAACGTTGGACGCTTACCAAAGGCTTCGTTTAGGAATCAAAGGAACTTGTTTCCTGCAAGTTTGAAGAACAAAACTTTGAATAACTTGATGGTAATGATGATTCTTGACCAAGCAAAAGGGAAAAAAAAAGAGAATGTTGTGTTTTGTTTTTCTCAGGAATGAGAGTAATTAGGGTTTAGAAGGAGATAAAGAAGTATTGAAGATTATCAACAACTAACTACTATATTTAAATTTTGAAAAAAAAGGAAAAAGAAAAAAAAAGATGGGATAAACTCCCTTACATTTTCTTCCATGGATAATTATACATAAATATATTATTTAATTTATTTAAAACTACTTGATTTATTTCTTTATATGATAAGCTCTTTTGATAATATTAGCTTCTTTTTTTTATTAGGTTTTTTTTAAACAACTCAACTAGTTAACATTATTAACTCAATTCATTTACTTAAGGCTTTTAGTCACCGGTACAATGCACATAAAACATTTGTATAGACCAATTATGTACTCGGGAAAAGAAATTCAACTTAGGAATTATGAACACTTAGCTTTCCTCTACTATTAGAATGACTAGAGTACTTAAAGGGAAAAAAAATGAACCCACCCAACTCCTAAAATTTCACACCTTATGTATCAGGAAGCATGTGAGCACATAAATTTACTAAAAGGGCTAACGTTAGGTTTCGAGTTACGGTTGACTAACCTGGTTTGGTGACGGATGTCACACTAAGCCCCTTAAGCCATAAACAAACGCCACCTAAAAAAAATGGTGCATGGAAAATCCCAAGGTTGACCTTGACAAATTAATGGAGGCAAGTTTTCTAACACTGATTGTTATCTATTTTTCTTTCTGACTGTTACTCTTTTTGAATGGATGAAGCTTTTAGTTAAAAAAATGCTAGAAGGTCAATTCATATCGTAGGTAAACTAATCAAAAGTCTCAGATGACATAACTCAAATGTAATAGCTCATATACACATTCTTTACTAGAAATGACATAACTCAAAAACATGTTCTTGATTGCATAACACCTATATTAGCTTGCCAGCATATTGGCTTGAAAGAGAAAACTTATTTACCTATTGCCAAAGGCGGAACCAGGAATTTTTTTCTAGGGTGGTCCTGTTATATAAAACAAGTATCCCAACAACTTGCAAGCACTGTCAATTGTCAAATATCCCAGCAATTTCGCTACAAGTCTACACTATCAAGACTAGCACTTCGGTTCCCAAATCCAAACTAAATGTGTAGATTGCAAAGTTCAACATAACAGAATCATTAAACAAAGTTCCCAAACAAATCAACAGAAAAATGTCAAAGTTGTAGTTCGCAAATCCAAACTAAATTTATAAATTGTAACCACTGGTATGTAATGTGTTACCCTTTCATTCAAGATAAGAGAACTCAAAAGCATTCTAGGTAACAGAAACATTAATTAAGCATATAAGCATATTCCAAATTTCCAATACAAACATGTCAATTAGTCAAGTCTAAGCCTCTAAAGAGCGAATACTATTTACTAAACCTAATAAACCCTAGAAATTTCAACTTACAGAGAAGGGGAAATGTGAGACCGTGAGAGGCTGAGAAGCAAAAGGCTGCCGGATGCCGAAAGCTTGAAGTCGTGACTTCGTGAGTGCCCAATTCGGCAACTGGAATCGTGACAGGGGTGAGAAAACAACGGAGGCAATGGCGGTGAAGAATTAGACGGTGGGAGATTTAAAGGACAAGGGCAGAAAGAATTAAATGTTTGCGGTGAGAATTTGGTACGGTGGCAATTTTGTACCAAAACAATCCAAACCGATATGTGTATCAATCATACCAATAAAATTGGTATCAATTGCAATCGATTGATAGCATTGTACCAAGTATGATAACTTGGTTGGTATGTGTTATTGGAAGTTTTGTACCACGGTAGTATCAGGGCCGGCCCTGAGATTTTGGATGCCCAGCGGAAAGTCAAAAAAATGCCCCTTATATGTGTAAATAAAAACCAAAATAAACTATTTGAAGGGTTTTGGAACCTAGTCAATCAAACAAAAAAATGCCCCTTAAATATAACAAAAATGATGCAATGGGGGACATAAACCAAAACCCGTGTAACAAAAATGGTCCTTCGTGGTTCGTGTTGTGAAATTGCCAAGAAAGTGAAACGATTAAGCAACCTGGACAAATTGATAAAAGAGAAAACATAAGCATCAATCTTAGGCCTTTCACAGCTTCCATACTAATACTAGCAGCCCTAAAACAAATTGCCCTATACTAATACTAACCCTCTTCTAAACAGCCCTAAAATTAACAAATGAAACATAAATGACAAACCACAAAGTACCAATTTCACAGCTTCATTATTAGGTTTTGCAATCAAACAATAATTAGAAACTTATAAAATAACCCTAAGTCCCTTACCTCACAAGTGTCAAGGGCTCAAGAGTCAAGGCCGAGAGCGAGAGGCGAGAGCGAGAGGCGAGAGCGATAGTCGCAGTTCGCAGACCGACAGACGGACGGCAAACGGGCAACGGCAGTCGGCGAGCGAGAGACAGTCGATTGTCGAGAGAGGCAGAGAGCGAGAGGCCGAGAGCGAGAGCCGATTAACAGTCAACTGTCAAAGCCGATTGGCGATTGCGATTTCGAGAGCGAGTGAGCGATGCGATGCGATGCGATGCGAGGCGAGAGCGAGAGTCGAGGGAGGAGGGAGTGAGTCGTGAGGCCGTGAGCGAGGGAGGATGATGAACATGTCATTTGACTGTGGACTGGACGCGTGGACGGTAACGGTAACTTTTTTTTAAGCCAAAGAAAAATGAACCAATATACCTAGACATTGGGCTTTAAAAATTTGATGTGCTTGGCCTTATGGTGCCCTAGACCGTCATCCTCTTAGCCTATGATCAGGGACGACCCTGGATAGAATTGTGGTATCGATTTAAATATGTGTAAACTACAAAATAAAAATGTCACTCAAAATTTACACAAAACTACAAGTTTTCATATATGAACTTGACAACTGGTATAATATCAGTATCAACATGTATTAGGATCTATGATTTTTGTTGAGCGGATGCACCTTTAAATTTGATTAAATGCCAGCAAAGCCGCTCGATGTGTTTTTAGCCGAATTCCACCTTCGAGGGATTTGGGTTGCTTTTGTATAAGTTTTCAACTTCATGTATTTGATTCTCGTTATTTTTGCTTCTGCTTTCTAGGTTTCTAATTTCATTTTCTTATGTATCTAGGATTTTAGTACTAAATAGGATGTTTTGGAAATTAAATTAGCTAACCAAATTTAAAGAACCCTATATTGATTAAACAAATTAACATCGATAAAAACAACAATTAAGGTTAGGGAAACTAAAAGTAAGCTAAGAAAAGTAACATCAATTTAACAGATACAAAAGCAAATTTAGCCCAAAAATATAGGTCAAGAATCAAAACTCAAACGTAAAAACTCAAAACAAACAAATAAATCATGTAAGCATAATGGTATAACATTATAACTAATCAATTTAGGACAAATTACTAGGTCAAAATTCTAAAATTTTGAGTCGGGTTTTGAGACAAAACCTGAATGAGAGATTTAGAAATTGATCGAGTGAGTGCGAGAGAGAGATGAGATTCGAGAGAGCTGGCCGGAGCGAGGGAGCCTGAGAGTGAGAGAACGGGGAGGCGGGCAGAAGCTTCAAGCTTCTGAGAGCTCTCTGTCTTTTATTTTTTTTTAAATAAAAAATTACAGTTTTGGTCCTCCACCTTTGCATTTTTGTTTCAGATTATTCCTAATTTCGTTTTTCGTTTTTGTTAATCCAATTAAACTTTTTACAACCTCTAATCGTCGAATAAAAACACCACAAACTTGAAGCAAGGACGTTCTAATTTTTTAGAGACCATGTTATATTCAAAAAATTTGATTACATTGTATAAATGAGATAACATAGAATATATGTTAAGAACAAAAATAGACTAAACCTAAAACAATTCACAATCTGAAACTAAACGTAAACCATCAATGATTTGAACCTAAAACCAAACAATTAATGGTTTCAACATAAATAATTCCGGCTATACTTTTACACAGGTCGATAAAAAGACCCTGAACACATGTAAATTTGGGCTCCAAAATTTCAGGGGTCCTATTCAAAATCTCACGCATAACATGTTAAGAGACGGCCATGACTTGAAGTAACGGTTATTATTACAGGCTTATAGTACACTTGTAATTTATACTCGTAAACCCACAAAGGACCGGGAGGTTACAATTCATGTGTCAATTTCCGGGACAATATACCATCGTATATTGCAATTTCTAACTTGTTTGTAATAAAAAAAAAAACCAAGATTCTAAATGGCATGATGCATGGCGTGGCGGCAAGGTCAGGTCTCAAATCTTACGAGTTATGGCGAGACCATAGCGTTCTTCAATGCGTGTCTTAAGGTGGCAAATCTCTCTTTATATGTGTGTGTATGTATATGTGTTTGTACTTATATCAGTGTCTTGAACAATAATTATTAAATTATTAACAATTTAAATTCATATAAAAAAATAAACAAAATAAGAACAATGAATTGACAATTTGATATTAAAAATTACAAAGTTTACAAAAATGATATTAAATATACAAAGTATGTCACTCTTTACAGCCCATGTCGGGTAATCAAACAACAAAATCAAAGTAATGAAAATAAAGAACAACAAATGAAAGTAATACAACAATATTTTTCCTCTCACGCCTTATAACGTCATAACACACCATGACCCACGCCTTATATCCACGTCACGGAGTTAACGTGACGGCAAGACTGCGTCTCAACACGAAGGCGCAACTTTTATAACATTCCAAACAAAATCGTAAAGATATATGAACCTGACCCCGTAACACCTTGAAAAATCATGCTATGATTTCATTTATAACATGCCAAAGTAACAAATTAAAAAAATGCCCTAGATCAAATTAATGCCTATAATTCTACGATACAAATATTTCAAAGGTGCATTTAAAGTAAAAAACGAATAATCAAACTACTGTTATCCAACTAGTTACGATTTTATCGTGAAAACCTAGAAGTAGTCGGTTCATATCCCGTATTTGGAGCAGCTAACGAACGATTGACAAATTTTCACTTTGAGTATGATTTTCCGAGTCTTAATTTCTATGAAAAACCGAAAAACGTTATTCTAAATTAACCCGTGATTTCCATGTGGTTGTGTACTACTTTGAGGATACTCGTAAACATCTGCAAATGGATTTGAAGTTCCCATTGGATACCCGTTATTGTAAGGTACCATCATGTTCTGTTGATGATACAACTGCTGATATTGATTTTGATATGGTGGTTGTTGGTTCATCGTCATTTGTTGTTGTTGTTGCATCATCGCCATTTGCACATTCATCATGGGTGAGACTCCGTTTGACATCGCGAACGGATCTTGGAGTTGGTGTGGCGGTGGCGGTAGTGGTCCCTGGTTGAAAGGATTATATCGTGAATCGTATCTATAACCTACATTGTATCCAGCATTTTGCAATTGGATTTGCCTTCTAGCCGCGTCATCTTCATATAAACTGTTCAATAAGAATTTGTCGAATCCACCACACTAAAAAAATCGGGAACTTCAATTAGCGAACGTTTACTGTTGTCCCAAAGTTGCAAAAAATGACATGAAAACTAACCGTTTGAGCTTGTGAAGTGTTGTTACTAGTGTTGATGTTATTTTCGACGAGCGCAAGCTCCCATCCTGGCGTGTTTTTGATTTCGTCCCAATCTATAGACGACGATTGAGGATGACTACCTGCAAAAAAGTGGCTTTATATTTATTCTTTATTTCTTTTATGTAAAGTAGATGAACGGTTATAAGTAAAACGACTGCATACCGTTCTCAACAATGGCAAGGGCCATTGCATTTCTTTCGTCTAATTCTGCAGCTTTCTGGTTTATTTCACGCAATCCCTGCACGTAAAACGGACAAAATTTACTCTTGCGTGTTAATAACGAGAGTTGATTGTAGTAACGAATCTGAGTAATTTTGATGATGAAGTTGATATTTTTGTAATATAATACAAAATATAAGAACTAAATAAGCTCCACATCTTTCAAAGTTGTTTTTAATAAGAAACATGGCTCGGTCTTTTTTTTTTTTCAGCCCATGTCGGGCTTTTTGTGTGAAAATGGGCCTGATGAGAGTTTTTCAGCCCAGATCTTTCAAACAAAAGCTTGACGTGATCAGGTTTTAGGCCTAGCTTGAGCCTGGGTTTCACGCTCGCTAGGACTTTTCATGTTGGGCTTTGGGCTTTTTGTGAATCTCAAGGTGTGGAGCTTTGGTAAGATACGAGCGGGATTAAATAGAGATGGTCAAAATGGGCCTGGTCCGGCGTAGAACAGGGACCGGAACCAATTGGGACTGAGATCGATTGGGACCGGCCCGGCGGTTCGTAACCAATTATCGTTTTTACAGAAAATTCAAGGATTGGGATCGGTTACGAAAAGGAAATCAAGGACTAACACCGATTTGGGCCAGACCCTGCCCGAGACCGGTTTTTGGTCATCTCTAGGCTCAAAGACCAGTCCTCGTGTAAAAATGGAACTTACCAAAATATCGTGATCATTGGTGGCGACTACGACTGGTGGAACATGTTCGTCTTTCACAATCTCAAGTTCGGGCTTAGCTTGCACTGCCTCTTTGTCTTCAACTTGTTCGTTGTTATTCTCGCTTTCATGAGAGTTATCGTCTCCGGCTTGTTGATCATCCTCTCCAATATCCTCGTACTCCTGATTTCGTTTTAAACAAACAATTCCAAACGATAAAGTCCTTTTTCACGCGACTCGTGTTTTAAAAAAGGAAGCGTGCGTACCAATCTCTTCATCAAAACCGAAGCTACCGCAGGAGCTTCTCTAATATACTCCTCCATTGTCGTAAGAAACGAAGGTGGCGGCTACAGAAACATCGGGAAACCATTTCGCATGGCATTAAACAAAGATACTACATGCCTATGTTTAGATGTTGTAATAGACTGCTTTATAATACTTAAGTTTATAAGACCAAACTATTGTACGTCTCATGTAAAAAGTGTTACAATAAGTTTATATGATATGTTTGTCCGTCTTATTAAATTTTTAGGACGTTTTCTGAATAAAGTGTCGTATTAATGCTTTTTAGGACACTTTGGAGAAGTTCCTATAAACACTTATTTTTACAGGACACTGATTTTTATAAGACATTTTTTCAAATAATGTTATATAAAAAATTAATAGTACGCCTTATTTCAGACATGTCCTAAAAAACTTGTCAAAGACACCCAAATGAGTTCTATAAACTTATTGTAACACTTTTAAATAAGACTCCTAGTTGTTTGGTTTTATAAATATCGGTACTATAACCCGGTCGATCAAGACCCTTAGAATTTTTTTTGGCGTCTTGTAATTCAAGTTGAAACTCTATGTTTCATTAACTGACGATCGGTTATGTACCTGTTTCAACGTTGGAAATTGGAAGCTCCTTGCAAGATCCAAGTGTCGGCAAAAGTCGTAGAACTCAGCAAGATACTCGGCCTAATGGAAATGAAAATATCGTGAACGGATCACACGAATTTGTACAAATGTCGATAATAAGAAAAGAAAAGGACGACATGATGATTGACACCTGTTTCCCCGCTTTTTTGTAGATATTCAAAGCTTTTACAGCGTCGGGTTTAGGCATGTCAAAGAACTAGAACAAACCGAGATCTCGTTAGCGATCAGATTGACAAAAAAAGACACAAATTCAGTCGAATACGGTCAAGAAATATCCGGAAAAACGATACCAAATCCACAAGATTTATGATCCCATCATTGATGGCACAATAGATCTTGAAGCTTTCTTTGAGAACTAGAGCCAAAGCATATTGCACAAGATAGTTATAGTAAGCTGCTCCTTCCGGCTAAAAAAAAAACCCGATTCATTTAGTACATTTCCGTTCACAAAAGCCGTGAAAGCAAAATCTAAAAAACCTGAAACAAGTTTGAGAACTATTGTTTAAGGAACGTTTACCTGACATCCAATGAGACGATGCAGAAGTTGTTGCATCGTAGGTAGTTGCTCTAGTAGCTCCTCGCCACTCATGAGCCGTGTTCGACTATATGCCTTCACAAAATCGTAGTCAATTACGATTAGATCGGTGTTTTCGTTACAAAAGATGCAATCTGGCAATAACAATTGTGACGGCCTAATGCATCGCTAACTTGTCTTTATGACCATTTATTAGATTTACTGATATTTTTGAAGTATATAATATTTAGAGTTAATTACGGATTTATTTTTTTGTGCTTTGGTGGTTTTTACGAAAATGGTCCATAAACTTCATTTTGTTATATATTAGGACTCGACGTATGTCATTTTTGCCCGAATTGGTCATTCACTCTAACGGGCATCCAGTTAATCCGTTACCCTTGAGGGCATTTTTGTTCCTTTTTTTCTGTACTCAAGTGACCAGTTTCTTAAAAACCCCACAAATCACAGGAAGCAAATATGTAATTAAGTCTAAAAAATAAGAAAATATTAATTAATAAAATTTATTAAATTAATTAATTATAATAATTTAATATATATCTATACTATTTTATAAAACATTTGGTTAAAACTCTTAAACTCGTTCATCCCTAAACGATTTCATCCCTATCCGATTTCATCCCAWATATGAATTCGTGTAACTAACTGCAGATAAACACAATCAAATACATGATAAACATCTCATTTTAGATATAAAAAATCTAAAATATAATTAGTATAATCATTAAATTATAACAGAATACTTAATTATTATCTTTATAAAATTTATAATATTAAACCAAAAATAAATTGTTTTATTATTA
>NC_037544.1:33305750-33307370 GCF_001531365.2 Cynara cardunculus var. scolymus | reverse complement strand
TTTCTCAAAATCACATAAAGTCATATTATAACATCGACTGAGATAAAAAATAAAATGAAATATTAAAATCACTATGTATCTCGCTACATTACGCGAGTACGCTTCTAGTTAATTATTACACATTAAGTTTAAGTTTAATATATAATATATTTTCTTTCAAAAAATATATATTGGGAACGTATACACACGTGCACACACAGATATATATTTATATAGTAAGGTTATGATGAAAATGATATCCATCAACTATTAAATTAATGATTCAACGGATATGATTAAATTTACATTTACAACAATATTTTTTAATATAGAAACTTCAATTCCCCCATATCTTATTTAAAAAAATACGAAATATAAATAAAAATCGAGCAAAATAAATTATACCAAAAAACAATCATATTTTTTTCATTAATTTGACATTCATATTGATACATTTTTTTTCATCCGTTTTTTGTGGTTTTCCGGTTTTTCATTTATTTTGCATTGAGAGAGAGAGTTGAGTTAATGGAAACGTTAAATAAATGAAAACCGGAAAATCACAAAAAAACCGATGAAAATGTATATCAATATGGTGTAATTTATTGTGTTCGATTTCTATTTCTATTTCATTTTTTTGACTAAAAAATAGGAAAATTTGGTTTTTGGGTCGGGATTTTTAAGGGAACTGGCCGAGAGTCCCCGGACACCTTCGCATGATGTGTATGGTGATCAAACGGAGTCGGATTTAGACGAAACTTTAGGGTGGTGAATTTTTTTAATTTTAAAAAATATGTTATAAACGTCTGTTTAATCACATCCATTGAATCAATTAATCTAATAATAGATGCCAGTGAGTGTTCCGGCTAAACCTCCCTATACACGTGAGCACGCATGTATACGTACACAACAAATATTTTTTGAAAAAAATTATATATTGAAATTAAATTTAAAGTATAATAATTAATATATATTAAAGGATAATAATTTATTAATTTAATAAACTTAAAGAATAAAAAATTAACAACTTTATAATTTTCGAACTTATTTACGGATTTGGTTTCTGTATTTTATATGGTTTTTACGAAATTGATCCCTTTAGTAAGACAAAAAAAGGACGAAAATTCCCTCAAGATTAACAAAGGAATTGGATGGTTGTTAGAGTAAGGGATCAATTCATTACAAAACGACATACGACAAGACCTAATATGTAATAAATGAAGTTCAAGAACCATTTTCGTAAAAACCATCAAACCAGAAGGACCAAAATTAGTATTTGACTCTAACATTTATATGCAGCAAAACTCATACACACTGCTTACTTTTGGTGAGACTTGAACTTTTGACCATCCGACTGGGTTTGTTAATATTGAGCATCTCCAACAACTTCAACAAAATGAAAAAAAAAAAAAAAAAAAAGAATTTCGAAGACATAAAGTCTATTTTTTTATTTATTAAATATTTTAATAATATGTCAGAATTGAATATAATTTATTTAAAGATTTTGCACTTGTGCTGCTGGAGATGCCCTTGGGTTACGTTATAAAAGACTAGAAGCGTACTCGCGCAATGCAGCGAGATACATCATGATTTTAATATTTCATTTTCTTCTTTATCTCAGTCTATATTATAATATGGCTTAAT
>NC_037544.1:33271422-33303940 GCF_001531365.2 Cynara cardunculus var. scolymus | reverse complement strand
CAAATGCTTTATAATATAGTATAGATTAATTGTATGCTAATATGGTTTAAAAATATAAACAGTAAATAAAATAGAAAACGCAACCCACCTTGCCTAGTCCCGGTGCGTATTTAGTCAAGCGCTCAGACTCGATGTCGTACTTTAACATTCTGAAACACTCTAGCCGTTCTTGAAGAAACATTGCATATGTTCGAACCCATGCAGAGCAATCCCAAGCTTTTTTTTTTTCCCGGACATTGTTATGTTAGACAATAAACAAGACAGTTATTAACACATACGTATAGTTCTAAAAGAAGGGTTCATGTTGTTTTTACCAAGAGAGCTCGAATCGTCTTTGAAATTTGAGATCTGAAAAACATGTGATCGATGCATGTAATTCAGTAACTCTTCTTTGAACGACGGATCACCTTCCCTTAACGTCCGATGAAACACTATCAACGTCTTTATGGCAACCTACATAAATCAAAACCCGTCAAGAAAAAACCACTCAAAGAATGCAAGGTTCACGACAAATTAAATGAGACTTTTAGCGACGCTGTAGTTCATCGTAAACAATCAAATCCCATTACGTATATATGTTCTAAGTTTTTCCAGAAAGACATTACATACGCGTCACTGAAATTGATAAACTATTTTGCCAAATCTTTTGCATCGTAAATAAAATTTAGCCGAACTGATGAGAGGTTCCCTGGTGACCTCTACTGACATATCTTAACCTTTAATGATCAAATCTAGACAGAGTTTGGTAGTAGCTGAATGATTGAGTGCGTGTTCATAAAATAATATTCAAATGCAAAGGAAATAAACATAAATATGGCGAAGAAGAAGACTTTACGATCCAACTTCTGGTCTTCAATAATCTCTTGGAAAGTGCATGAATACAATACGCGACATCTGCTCGTGGTGCAAGGGCGCATGTGGCAGAAAAAATCTCTACCATCCAAAACAAAACACCGACGCTCAAATCAGATCAAGAAAATAAAAACCGAATCGATTATCAAGATCAAAGATTCAATAATTCAGCCAAATTATGGCATGAGATATTCGATAAACGTAAATTTTCGATCAGATATCAGCTTTTTATATTCTGTAACTGTATTTACGTAATCAATATAGAGACGTATAACATCAATTAAAACTCACTTCTAACATGTCGTTCTTTTGGCAAACATTCGACGTGATTCGTAGCTTTGACGATGGCAATATCCAGATCCTTCGATCGAAATATACCAAAAATCCAAATTAAAAAAAGAAAATCATCAAAATTAAAATAAAAAAATGAAAAACAATAAATTGGAATTAGAACACACCTTGAATTCGCTATTGACCTTTGCAAGACCAACCTTGGTGGAGTCCTTGAGAGCCCCAAAGGCTTTTCTGAAGCTTTCAAATGTACCCATCAAATTTCCCTGCAATTTTATTTATTCATTTAATCATATGTGAATATGGATTTCAAATCTGATGAATATTGGGGAAAAAAGGGTTTTTGTCATTTGTTCCTCTTTTTTCTATTTTCTGGTTTGATTTCAACAATAAAATGTGACTCTATCCAAATTTATGATTAGAGAGAGAAATTAAATCTAATTGAATTAGATTTGGTGATAATTTGTTGTATAAATCACAAGGGTGGTGCCTGATTGGTTTAAGCTTAGCTCCAAAGGTCAAAAGTACATGTAGGTCCCATGTTCAAATCCAAGCACGAATAAAAATCCCCTTGTAGTCACGGAGGTTCAAATGCGGTGACTCCGGGCTATCTGCAAAACAGGTGGTCGTACTGAGATTAGTTAGCTCGCATAGCGGTTTGGATATCCAAGTTAATAAAAAAATTGTTGTATAATATTTTAATTGTTATTTTTAAGGTATTACAAAAATAATTTGGTCATAATCTTGAAAACAATTATTTAAGGATCAAGTATTATTGATCAATGTATATTTCTTAAAAGGGTAAATGTAATTACTTTTTTTTTGAAGTGTATGATATTTATATACGATAAATGCAATAAATAAACTCACACACCTTCCTTATATTTGGTGAGCTTTGAACTCATGACCTCTTAGGAGGCCAAAGGCTACACATGCAACAAA
This sequence comes from Cynara cardunculus var. scolymus, assembly GCF_001531365.2. Classification (NCBI taxonomy): domain Eukaryota; kingdom Viridiplantae; phylum Streptophyta; class Magnoliopsida; order Asterales; family Asteraceae; genus Cynara; species Cynara cardunculus. The sequence goes on along the minus strand of NC_037544.1, from coordinate 33,301,855 downwards.
TAAACTCATACACTCTCAGTTTTGGTCTCGTTCTTACCAGGTAAGATTTTTGGTCCTTACCATATTCATTCGGTAATGTAATATAACTTGGTAAGCGTTTACCAAAGTAAGCATTTGGTAAATGGCCCCTAAATCTCCCAAATTCCAAGGCTTCGCACAGACAAACATAAGGGCTTATTTTGTTTGACAACCACCACCACAGTACCACCACGACGACCACCACCACCACATCTTTCTTCTTCCTTCTCATCTTGCATGATTTATAAACACCGTAACACCCTCATTTTACTAAGACAAATGCTACGTTATCTTAATAAATTCTCCATAAGTACTCTAAAATGACCGTTAAATTAAAACAGTTTACAGTGGAAGACTTTAAAATAATAAACATGTAACTTAAATGCTAACCCGTCATATACTGGGTTGCGTTACAAAATCAAGATGTCTGAACATAAATACCGAACTTAAATGGACATGACAAGTCTTTATGTGTGCCATTTTTCTTTATCTAACCTCAAACCTTTTATTCCTGAGATGCATATTATAGTCAGCTTATAAAACTTGGTAAGTTCATGGTTTGCATGAATGAAATCATTTCACATCATACATATCAACTTATAAACTCCGTCCCATATAGTATGCATTTTTGAAAACATGCAACAATGAAAGAAAATAAGATATCATAAACTGTTTGTCTAGTTGGATATGGATCATTTTGTCACTGGCATTCCCTGGGTTGTCCGAACTGCACCTGTCCGAGCACCTATTACGGAGCCATGACACTTGTCGTGTGACTTATTAGTCAAATGTCCACTAATTAAAATTCATCATAAGACTTTCATATGAAATAACATGCTAGAGTTATTTGAAAACAAAATAAACACATATTATGCAACTGATTATAAATAACATATATGTAAAATATATTGCATCATATATGTAACTGAAACATCATGCATATGTACAAATCATCATTGTAAGTAAGTATACATCCCATTGTAAGTCTCATAACGACTCACGTGTCCGTGTAGATCGAATACTTATAGCTCTTAACTGAAGACCTACACATTTCATATCATATATCCAATTAATGGTTTAACTTCTCCAAAATTCAACAACTATCTACTATGTGAAACTCAACCCGGCCTAAAGTCAAATTCCAAAACCAAGTCTCTTAATGTCTCAAATATCTTCACTTGATCGCATCGTTAAAATAATTGTGGATCAAACGAGCTAAAAGTCAACGTTTGATCAATTCGGTCAACCTCAACTAACTTTAGAGTCAAATTCTAAGTCTAAAACTCGATAACATCCCAAAACCATAAAATAATCATTTTACTATCTTGTAAATTCAACTCTTTAAATTAAAAGTGTCCCAATAAATATTTAACTCAATTACGACGCTTTAGCCAAAGGGTCTTTGACCTAACGATATCGTAGTCTTTGGCCTCCTAGGATGTCAGAGATTCAAACTTCACAAAATGTGAGGAGGATGTGTGAGTTTATTTGTTACATTTGTTGTATATAAATATTATATACTTCAAAAAAAAAAATATAATAAATCTTTATGCTTGATAACGACTCTTAACTTTGATTTATAATTTTAATAACTAAAGAATCATTTACAATATGATTATTGGTCTTCATGTAACATCCCACAATTTCCACCATACAGATAATCCACATGATATTACTCATAACACAAAATGTAACATCGTTTACAAAATACAGATTAACAAAAACTTTCTTTGATACATTTATGAGTAACTAAAAGTCATCAATTCTAAACTTTTCACTTGCCTCTATCCTGCGAGGTATGATTACCTGCAAAACAGGTTAGTCCAACAACTGAGCGTTAGACCCAAAAGGTCTAGTGAGTGTATATAACTCATACCAACAACATACTTTCTAAACTGGCAGTTTAGAATCAAACCTGTATATCACAAACATTTTATCTATATCTATCACATATCTTTTCATCTCTCTCGCGGTTACACCGTCATTTCATTTCTCTCTCGAATACACCGCCATTTCATCTCAAAAGCTTCCACACATTAGCCGGATTTGAAGTCCGGTCAACCTTGTCCGGATATGAAATCCGGACAATTACTTAGAGTAGAAAAGATAAATCGGATGGCTTGAGCGGTTTAGCTCTTAATCCGGTTAACACTTGAGCGGTTTAAGAAAATATCCGAACAACACTTGGGCGATTTAATCATAAACCGGTCAACACTTGGGCGGTTTAAGAAGATATCCGGACAACACTTGGGCGGTTTAAGGAAAATATCCGGTTAACACTTGAGCGATTTAGATGAAATCCGAATAATATATGAAGCATAATAAACCGTTTCAAACAATTACAATTGTTATACCATAATTGATACATCAAAGCATAAAACACTCACCTTATAATACTGATCGAATTCAAGTCTGCAACTTTCTCCTTCAGTCTTTATTCTCAATTGGTTTTTGCTCTCTAGAATAACAACCATTTTCCTTTCATATGCACTTGCTATAAATAGCAAGTGCATAAGCCGCATTTCCATCACAATTCCACACTCACACACACAACATTATAAAATATTCATATAAACATAAAATTGTAAATTATTAAATCCAATTAAATAACCCGAATATTACACTTCATTAGACATAGTTTAAGGTGCTATTTACCAAACGCTTACCAAGTCACTTTACTTTACCGGATGAATATGACAAGGACTAAGGGGTTGTTTACCAAACGCTTACTCGGGTAAGTGAACACCAAGTCACATTACCTTATCGGATGAACATGGTAAGGACCAAGCATCTTATCCGGTAAGAGCGAGACAAGGACCAAAAATCTTACCCGATAAGTGAGGGCAACGACTCTTACCACAGTAAGCGCTTACCGGATAAATTGTTACGTACAATACCGTTTTGGTGGACTAAAATTTTACTGAATAAGGAAATGACAGTGTTAAATTTACGGGCAAACGCTTACCGGGTAAGTGTTTGGTAAACAACCCATAACTAGAAACAATCCCAAAGCAATGCAAGTGTTTTTCTCGGATCCTTGTTTTCGGTATCAAATCTAAAMAGACGATACCAACAATCTGTCAAAGGAAAGATATGACTAGAGTACAAAAGGTCAGTTGATTGTTGCCATATTGCAATGTGGACTAACAATACACATCTCACTCGACAACAATAATCAAAAGTTACTGCTAAAATGTAGTTTGTTATTCTTCGGAAAGGTTCCAGTATTACATTTTCGTCCTTTGTTTGCTAGAAAGAAACCAAACAATGTACATAGACTTAACCATATACGTCTTTCGAGAATTGGTTAGAAAGCTAAAATTTCAACTTGATGTGATGAAACTGTTATATTTCTTCCAGACAGTTTCTTCTTACATAGACTTAACCCGGAATTCCATTAAGCAAAAAGGTAGGGATATTTCATTCGCATTTCAGATTCCGGTTTCCAGGTGGCATCTGGTCCTTTATGATAACACCACTGAACCTTTACTAATCCGACCTCTTTGTTTCGTAACTTCTTTACTTTGAAGTCGGTAATTTGTTCAGGGGTTTCTTCAAAGTATAACCTTTCATCCACTTTAATCTCAGGTAAAGGTACTGCCATAACTGGACTTATTAGACACTTGCTCAATTCGACACATGAAATGTGTCATGGATCCCACTTAATGCTAAAGGAAGTCCTAACTTGTAGGCTACTTCCCCAACCCTTTTAAAGATAGGAAATGGTCCAATGTACCTCGGACTTAACTTTCCTTTCTTACCAAAACGTACCATTTCTTTCCATGACGATACCTTCAACATCACTCTATCACCCACTTGAAACTCAACCAGCTTCCTACGTTTATCTGCATAACTTCTTTGTCTATCTTGTGTTGCCTTCATTCGTTCTCGAATTACTCCTATTTTATCTGCAGTTTGCTGAACCAACTCAGGCCCAGCTAACTGTTTTTCACCTATTTCATTCCAACATAAAGGAGTTCGACATTTGCTTCCATACAGAACCTCGAAAGGTGCTGCCTGAATACTCGAATGGTAACTATTGTTGTACGCAAATTCCACCAGAGTCATATGACTATCCCATGATCCTCCAAAATCAATTACACATGCTCTAAGCATATCTTCTAAAGTTTGGATAGTTCGTTCACTTTGCTCATCAGTCTGATGTGATAAGCTGTACTTAGCTTAATTTGCGAACCCATTTCTCTTTGGAAGCTCTTCCAAAACATAGAAGTGAATCGACTATCTCTATCAGAAACAATTGATAGAGGAAGACCATGTCATGTTACTACCTCATCAATGTATAATTTTGCCAATCTCTCCATCGAATATGACTCTTTCATAGGTAAGAAGTGTGCAGATTTGGATAACCGATCTACTATCACCCATGTAGCATCATAACCTTTTGATGTTCTCAGTAATTTTGTTATGAAATCCATAGTGATATGATCCCACTTCCACACTGGAATTTCTAAAGATTGCAATTTACCATAAGGGTGTTGGTGTTCAATTTTTACTTGAATACATGTTAAACATTGCTCAACATGTTTAGTGATATCCTTCTTCATACCTGGCCACCAATAGTGATGCTTCAAATCCCGATACATTTTATTTGTACCTGGATGAATTGTGAAACGTGATTTATGAGCATCACCCAAAATAGTTTTCTGAGATCACCATAGCATGGTACCCAAATTCTATTCTGGAATTTCCAGAATTCTTTGTCATCTTTCACCAAATTAGATATTAATCCACCCAATCTTTCATGTTTGATCTTATCCTCCTTCTTTGTCTCATGTTGAAATTCTCGCAATTCTTTCTGAATACTGGGTAGCAATTCAACTCGTAAAGCTATAGCTTTGATAGTTCCACTTTTCTCTTGTCGACTTAACGCATCGGCCACTACGTTTGCCTTTYYWGGATGATATAAAATTTCACAATCATAATCACTTACCAATTCCAACCATCTTCTCTACCACATATTCAAATCTTTCTGATGGAACAGATGTTGCAAGCTCTTATGATCTATGAAGATTTGACATTTCGTTCCATACAAATAATGTCTCCATATGCTACGGGTGCTGCTCCAGAAAATAGTTCTATTTGAAATTCTATCGTTCGATCCGGAGGCAGACTAATCAAATCTTCCGGAAATACCTCAGGAAATTCCCTCACAACTGGAATATCTTTCATCTTTTTTTTTCTTTCCTCATGTGTATAATATACGCAAGAAAACTAATACATCCCTTCTGCACATGCTTTCGAGCCTTTAAAACTGAGATAAGACTAGAATAACTATCCCGTCTATCCCCGTAAATCACAACCCTTCCTTTTTCTGATAAGTCTATATGAATCATTTTCTCATCACAAACTATGTTAGCTTGATTTTTAGCTAACCAATCCGTGCCTATAATTATATCAAATTCCTTTAAAGGCAAATGAAACAATTGTATAGGCACTTCACACCCTTCTATACTTATAAAGCATTCATCTATACTTTCCTTAACCAAAACTTCACTATCGTTTGCTGTTTCCACAATTAGATCCTCACTCAACGCTTTAGATTTTAAATGTGCCCAGTTAACAAACGATGGTGACACAAAAGAACGATTTGCACCCGAATCAAATAAAACTTTGGCACATACTGAATTAACGAGGAATGTACCTGTTACCACTTCAGGGTGCTCTTCTGCCTCGCCTCTCGTCATCTGAAAGGCTCTCCCTCTTACATTAGACTCTGCCTGTCTTATCCCTCCCCGTCCACTTGGATTAACACGATTATCCCCACGACCCGTTGGCACATACCCAGATCCTCGACCCCCAGAATATCCAGATCCCCGACCTCCAGCAAAACCAGACCCTCGACTCTTTGCTTGCGGACAATCGGCATTTACATGTTGAGATGAATTACAAGTAAAACACCTCCGCGTCATCCGACAGTCGCGAGCTATATGTCCTGGAACCTGACATTTAAAGCATACTCGAGATTCTGTATTGCAATTTCCCTGATGTATCTTATGACATCGGGTACACACCCTATCAGCAAACCTTAAAATTGGTTGATTCAAAATTTACATAAACCTCGGTCTACGGAAATCAGTTACTGTAGCTTCCCCCTCTTTTTTCTCTCCAGCTTTATCTTGTGGTTGTCGGTTAATGTCTTGCTCCAGAATTTCAGCAGCATCAACTGCTGTTTAAAATGTTGTCGGATTCCTAGATATCACATATTTTCGAAGATTCAATTCTAAACCCCAGATGTACTTTCTTACTTTACTGTTTTCCGATATGATGTAAGCTTCAGCGAACCGGGATTGTTCCATAAAGACTCCGTATACTGGCGGACTGACATGTTTCCTTGTTCAAGACGAAAGAAATCATCTTCTAACTTTCGCACAGCCGCTTCAGGACAATACTGCACTTTAAACTTGATCATAAATTCTTCCCACAACATAGTTTTCAAAATGTTTGGATCTGAACTTGACAGAACTTCCCACCAGTATAAAGCACTTGATCTCAGACGAGATACAACAAACATGACTTTATCTTCTTCTGCACTTTTACTAACCTGCAGACTCGGTTCAATTTCGTTAAGCCAACACATAGCTTTAATAGGATCACGCTCACCAGAAAACTTGGTAGGTTTACAAGCAAGAAACATTTTGATATCTCCTCATTTTTGTACTAAGGACGAAGTAAGGGGTACAGATGTATCAGTTACCGGTGTACTAGCTCCGGCTTCCTCCTGATAATCGAAATTTCTTACCAGTTCTGGATTATTTTGGGCTGTACGCCCCAACAAATTTACTAAACTTTCTTGGAACTTTCCCAACTCTGCTGCCAACATTTCATGGGTAATATATCTGGGATCAGGAACATTGTGTCCACCCCTTGTCCTTCCTTTACCATGGCCAGACATTGAACTTTCTTGGGCCGACAGTTCTTATTCTTGTCTAGTACCTCTACCTCTTCCTCGACCCCTGCTACGACTTCGCGTTTCTATCGTCATCACATTCTCTGGGTCCTCTCCTTATGTTACGTTTCTTCTTCCCCGACCTCTTCTATAACTAGTAGAGATCATTTCTGATTGATTGGGATTATCTGCCATTTCTCAATGTATAACTCTTTCTGTCACATTTAAACACACATGATTATTCTTATGATCAAAACATAATAACACATTTATCCTCAAGTCTATCCATAACTCAGATTATATCAATCATATATAATTTATCTTTCTCATAATAGGTTCAACTATAACATATTCCCCATGTTCATAGTCTCAGTGAAACCTATTATTATAACTTCCACACCTCTAGTTTAAGTCTAAGTATTTTGCAAATACCCAGATCCCTTAAACTAAGGCTCTAATACCAACTGTAACATCCCATAATTTCCACCATACAGATAATCCACATGATATTTCTCATAACACAAAATGTAACATCGTTTACAAAATACATATTCATAAAAACTTTCTTTGATACATTTATGAGTAACTAAAAGTCATCAATTCTAAACTTTTCCCTTGTCTCTATACTGCGAGGTATGATGACCTGCAAAACAGGTTAGTCCAACAACTGAGCGTTAGACCCAAAGGTCTAGTGAGTGTATATAACTCATACCAACAACATACTTTCTAAACTAGCAGTTTAGAATCAAACCAGCATATCACAAACATTTTATCTATATCTATCACATATCTTTTCATCTCTCTCGCGGTTACACCATCATTTCATCTATCTCGCGAATATACCGCCATTTCATCTCTCTCGCGGTTACACCGTCATTTCATCTCTCTCGCGGATACACCGCCATTTCATCTCTCTTGCGGTTACACCGCCATTTCATCTCAAAAGCTTCAACACATTAGCCGGATTTGAAGTCCGGTCAACCTTGTCCGGATATGAAATTCGGACAATTACTTAGAGTAGAAAAGATAAATCGGACATGGCTTGAGCGGTTTAGCTCTTAATCCGGTTAACACTTGRGCGRTTTAAGAAAATATCYKRACAACACTTGGGCGGTTTAAGAATAAACCGGTCAACACTTGGGCGATTTAAGAAGATATCCGGACAACACTTGGGCGGTTTAAGAATAAACCGGTCAACACTTGGACGGTTTAAGGAAAATATCCGGTTAACACTTGAGCGGTTTAGATGAAATCCGAATAATATATGAAACATAATAAACCGTTTCAAACAATTACAATTGTTATACCACAATTGATACATCAAAGCATAAAACACTCACCTTATAATACTGATCGAATTCATGTCTGCAAATTTCTCCTTCAGTATTTATTCTCAATTGGTTTTTGCTCTCCAGAATAACAACCCTTTTCCTTTCATATACACTTGCTATAAATAGCAAGTGCATAAGCCGCATTTCCATCACAATTTCACACTCATACACACAACATTATAAAATATTCATATAAACATAAAATTTTAAATTATTAAATCCAATTAAATAACCCGAATATTACACTTCATTAGACATAGTTTAAGGTGCTATTTACCAAACGCTTACCAAGTCACTTTACTTTACCGGATGAATATGACAAGGACTAAGGGGTTGTTTACCAAACGCTTACTCGGGTAAGTGAACACCAAGTCACATTACCTTATCGGATGAACATGGTAAGGACCAAGCATCTTATCCGGTAAGAGCGAGACAAGGACCAAAAATCTTACCCGATAAGTGAGGGCAACGACTCTTACCACAGTAAGCGCTTACCGGATAAATTGTTACGTACAATACCGTTTTGGTGGACTAAAATTTTACTGAATAAGGAAATGACAGTGTTAAATTTACGGGCAAACGCTTACCGGGTAAGTGTTTGGTAAACAACCCATAACTAGAAACAATCCCAAAGCAATGCAAGTGTTTTTCTCGGATCCTTGTTTTCGGTATCAAATCTAAAMAGACGATACCAACAATCTGTCAAAGGAAAGATATGACTAGAGTACAAAAGGTCAGTTGATTGTTGCCATATTGCAATGTGGACTAACAATACACATCTCACTCGACAACAACGATCAAAAGCTACTGCTAAAATGTAGTTTGTTATTCTTCGGAAAGGTTCCAGTATTACATTTTCGTCCTTTGTTTGCTAGAAAGAAACCAAACGATGTACATAGACTTAACCAACGGCATACGTCTTTCGAGAATTGGTTAGAAAACTAAAATTTCAACTTGATATGATGAAACTGTTATATTTCTTCCAGACAGTTTCTTCTTTTACGAAACAAAACTTGTTCTTATACAGATAATTATAAAAACAGTATAATTGATAACATATGGGAAAGTAAAAAGCTTAACCACTTGCCAAAGGGTCATTGGTTTTAGCTACACCCGGGTTACGGGTAAATCCTAAGTTTTCTATGAATCAAAGGTTTAAACTTTACCAATAATTAAAAAAGGTCAGGACTTTTTAAGGCCTAGGGCCGATCAAACTTTGGTGTTGAAAAACATCCCGATTGGGCTTTTTCTAGTCAAACTTTTTCGGACATGAAATGCTTTTTTAGGCTGGGATTTTCCATGTCAGACCTAAACCACGACCTGGTGCTGCTGCTCGTGTTTAGGTCTGATCATGCTTTGAGGCATGACCTCGACCAGGTTTTGTACTTATTAGGTCCGGGCTTACGGGCCGTTTATCAAATGCTTACTTGGGTAAGCGTTTACGGAGTTATATTGCTTTACCGGATGAATACAGTAAGAACCAAAAATCTTATCTGGTAAGAACGAGGCAAGTACCGAGAGTCTTACCCGGTAAGTGAGGACAATAACTCTTACCACGATTAGTTTTTACAGGGTAAATTGTTGTATAGAAAATCGTTTTTGTTGACTAAAATCTTACCGAATAAGTAAATAATAGTATTGAATTTTATCAATAAGTACTTATCGAGTAAGTTTTTGATAAAAAACCTTAGTACAAAAGCTTCAGATTTGAGCTTTTTTGTACCTTTACATTTCAATTCCATTTTCCTTGCATAAATATTATATAATTTAAGACAGCATATTATCCTTAATTTACGAAATGTTAAACGGCGGCGAGAAAAAAGGGGTATTTAACCCGCCATGGAATCGACGTCACTGCCGTATTAAACCTCCTCGGAGACTGCCGACCGTTGGCTGACCGGCGATCAAAGCTAAACGATGGAACTGAAGTAGACTGAGGTTGTTGATGATCAAAATTGTAAGGAAATTCAATGATCATTAACATATCTCACTTCGAATTTCGAATTTCTTTCTTGAAAGAGCTCCAATCGTGCATCCATTGAACTCAATTTGTTTCCCGATGTACACATATATGTGTGCCTACAGATGTGCATTTTCTTTCTTTTGCGGCTCCAGATCATTGTCATCAGCAGGTGCTCTCTCCCCCTCCAATGTTCTTATGTTACAAATTCATGTTCTTGATTGGTTCCGTTTGATGGTTTTTGTTTTGGATGGTGAATATTGCTATTTATGTTCTTGATTGTTGAGCCCTTGCCCTAGAAACACTTCTCTTGTTGCATTTCCGTTTTAAATAACTAAATATTGCATTCATTTTCATCATTGGACCCTATTAAGTTCTTGTGTGTGTCAATTTCTTAATTGTTTCTCTCTTTATAATCATTCAGTCGATGGAAGATACGCCCCATGTAGCAATGCTGCAGTTTTCTGCTTGTACCTTGAGGAACACACCTCACATAAGGCACACTTATTAGTAGGATTAATGTGTGAAGTTGATCGACTCGTAACTTATGATTGATCATAATCACCGTGTTTTTCAATTGATTAAAATTGAAGCTAGTTTTTGTTTCACTTGACTCGTTCTGTTTGGTGATACATCGGATATAGCTAAGATCTTTGCTTGAATTACTCAACTTCCGTTAACTTGCCAAATTTCAAAAAGTCAAATGTCAAATTGTTTGTCTAGGGTTTCTTGTTTTCTGTTTACTTTTGCAATGTCATATGGATTTGAAATTCAGATTGTTTGTTTATGGTTTATTGTTTTGCACTTACCATTCATTTGGTATTCCATACTGGAACATCACATAAGTTTGTCAAATCTATGGATTGTCATCAAGTGTCATTTTGGGCAAGCCCTTGCAAAAGTCAATAACTAAACTTTTGGTTTCATAGCCACTGTCATCATCATGATTTTGTTGTTTAATGTTAGCTCGTCTTTTAGTTTATATGATGTCATTTTGCAGGATTTAGGATGCATGCACCATCTGTATGAATTGCTTTCAGAATTATTACTTTACATTTGACCAACTTATTTGTTTTGTTTGTTAGTTTGATGCATAGATAGTCAACATGACTGGAGCAGAGACGAAAGAAGCTCCTGAGAATATTGGAAAATTGGTGCACTTACAAAGCAGCACACCAAAGTCATATGCAAAGAGATCAAGAAAACTAAAACCCCATGGGAACACCTTGAGTTCTCCAATGTCTAAGAAAAAGCTTGTTGACCTTTTAACCAACAGCAAAAAGAAAGAGTTTAAACGTAGAAATGCTTCTAATAAAGCAAGCAAATCCTTGAGCAAACCATCTCTAGTGAGTTGCCAAAATCAAAAGAAGCAATTGGCTGCTACTGGTTCAAATGAAAATGAAAAATGTGAAAAGGGGGATCCCACTTCTGAGAAGTTTAAGCAGAGGCGAAAGAGAAAGAGGACAAACAACAAAGTTGAGGTTGACGAAGCTTCCAGGCTGCAAAGGCGGACGAGGTACCTTCTCATTAAAATGAAAATTGAACAGAACCTTCTAGATGCATACTCAACTGAAGGCTGGAAGGGTCAGAGGTATTTATCTTTTTCAAATCTTTCTTTGCTAAAGTTGGTGTTTATGGTGCAACAGCATATCATTTTCTGTTGGTCAGAGTGAAAATGAACCATTGGAATTAGTATATTTTGGAGATAAGAGCTAGTGTAACTGTGCTCTCTTTGTCCTGAAATAAATATATTTTGCTCGAAACATGAAACTACAGAGACTTGTTAAGGTGTAAATCACTTACGATTTTGATATTTTTTACAAGGATCCAAATACATTTGTCACAGGACATGTTAAAGGTTGCGTTTAAATAGATTTGATAGAAAATACTTGATCTATCTTGTGATTTGCCATTTGAAAAGAGTTTTAGATATCTGCAACTCTTAAACATATGTGCATTGTCAAACTACAAAGTACAAGCATTTGGTGAATATGTAGCTTATGAAGTTAGAAGGTCATATCTATTACTTATTTTGGGATAACACATTTAGCTCATTTCATCTGGGACAGAGGGAGCATGCTGCATCCTTAGTTTGACATGACCAAGTTATCAAAATGTCAAACTGCAACTACTGAGAAATGTCAGATGTAACATGGTTCCCATAATTTTTGTTTACCAGTGCTATGATCTTCGTGAAAGATGGCAAGATAACAGAATCATACAGAGAAATTGTTGTACCAAAAACGAATTACATCAATTTAAGTTTATTAGACTTATCAGTGATGTGTATTGTTGGTTGCTTATGTTGCACCCCTAATCTGTCGTAGTGATTAGTGAGTATGGGATCTTATACATGAGGAGTAGTGGGTTCAGAAGCTATGAAGCACCCTTTGTTGAATCCCATAGCAGGTGCTTTGAGGATGCATTAGAGTGTGACTGGGCTGTACTTTGAATTGTTGGACAAAAATATTGAGGGATATTGGAGAGTCGTCTTCTTCAAGAAATTTTGTGAGTTGAAAATCCTCAGATTATAAATTTAGAATTTAGACAAATATCTAAAGTAAAATTTATCTTCAAATGTTAGTGCTTTTGATTGCGATTGCTGATTCTTGGAACATCGATCTGGACTTCAATTATTGACTTATGGCTAATGGGAAGAATATAGAGGGAGATGATAGAAGTGACAGGGAGAGAGAGAGAGTGGGAGCAACAGTTGAGGCTGGACATGTCTGCCATAGACCTTTCTGAGGACATGACTTCTGGTAGGAATTGTTGGAGATATAGAACCAAGTTAGCGGACTTGGTAGGGACAAGTAGCTAGCATAGATATGGAGAGGGTCGGGGGAGCTAACAGATTGTTAGGAGGAGGAAATATTGTCCTAGTACGTCTTTGTTTTTAGCGATTTAGTGTTTCCTTGCTTGCTTAACACATTTTTCTCACAATTGTCTCTGATTTTATTTTTGTACATTGTACTGGATGCATGTTTGCAAACTCTTTTGCTACTTTTTCCATTAGGCTCTTGCTCTCCTGTGTCATTTAAAAATTTGAGTCGATAGGTCTGTTAACATTTTACCTCCACACTGTACCTCAAGTGGGATATACTGGATATGTTTTGTGTGTGTCTTTATAAAGATATAAATTTTTTCTGAGAAGCTTGCAATTGCCATTATCTTTAAGTTTCTACCGTTCTTATCATCTTTGTTCCCCACTTGGGTGTCAAGCCCACGCTACTTGATGCGGCTATTATGAAAGCATGATTATGGTAAAGAGTGTTGGTAGGGAAGTTAAGTATTGTGTGGGAATTTTAAGAGAGGGGAATATGAAATTGCTCTTGTAACAAAATGAAATTTAATTTTACCTATAAGAGAAAACAAACCAAACCAGTATGTCCCGCTCGAAAGTAGGCTGTGGGGGATGGTGGTGAGATGTATGGAGACTTGACACGTACTCCAAAGAGTAGAGTTCGTGTTGAACCTCAGCTCCTGCAAGAGTGTGAGCAAATAAGTATAAGGGACAAATACTAGCACATGGTAAACATAGATAGAGAAAAATAAAGATAAAGTAACCGTGAAAACCCTTTGCTCTCGCAAGAGTGAACAAACAGGAACAAAGACTAGCACATTGTGACATAGAATGAGAAGTTTAAGAAAAAATAAGGAGTAGGTACTTACATGAAAACGAACCAAGGGTAATGTATGGCAAAAAACACACTGAGCAAGCAAGGCAAAGACACATCTCTAGTCTAAACTGCGAGCCCTCTACCCCCTACATCTCCAACTCCCTTCTGCCCAACCACGCTAGCTACAGGTCTCCATATCTAGTCTGCTACCCTGATCCTCCCGTATCCAAGTACTTCTACAAGAGGTCATGTTCAGTGAAGTGAGTAGAGAAATAGTAAAGCAAATTAGGAAAATTGGTATCTTTGAAATGCTTTTGGAAATAGAGCCTGCTTTGTTGGAAGAGGTGTGTGTATACTTTCATGTTGGATAATGTTTTTATTTTGTTTGTGACATCGTTTGACTAGAAAATTTATTAACACACATCCTTTTGAAGGCAAGATTAAGAGACTACAGAAAAAATAGCTAATTCTTGTTTGTTAAAAAATGTGAACTTAAGTGGATGCTGATGGTAGTGTTTCCTTTTGATAGTAGTTTTTGTCACTTATCCTAGAAAAATTCTTGCTAAATTCAAATTTGTTATTATATTCAGCCGAGAAAAGATTAAGCCGGAGAAGGAACTTCAAAGAGCCAAAAAGCAGATACTGAAATGTAAACTTGGAATCCGTGATGCCTTACGCCAGCTGGATTTACTTAGCTCAGATGGATGCATTGATGAATCTGTAATAGCTCCGGATGGATCTGTACATCATGAACATGTATGTATCCAAATAGTTAAACTTAATCACAAGTTTTTGTTGTTACATAAAACAAATACATTACCATGTAAACACTCAAAGTAGCCAAAACGGTAAGGACGAGGTTTATTCTTAATCTTATGCTCTATGCTCCAAAACAGTGGTACACTTTGACTTTGGAGGTCAAACAAAAAACTTGCTAAATTCTAAGATGATATGGATTTTTTACCAATTTAGCCGCTCTTTCTTTCTACTTATAGTACATGTCATAAAATGTTGAATACAAAGATTCCTTCTGCAACCTTTGCAAACCTGAGGACCCTTGTGTACCAGTGTTTTTCTTTTAGTATATGCCCTTAAGTTCAATGTAGTTATAGACCATGCATATTGTTTTTTGAAAGGTAATTTGTTTGAACTTTGAACTCAAAAGTTAAGTAGTACCTCTCTTTTCCTCGTGAAAACCAGGAAGAAAATTTAATCACATTTTTTTTTAATTTTCTTTTCCAAAATCTATGATTTCTCTGTTTTTGTGTAATTTTAACCACAAGAATCCATAGTTAGAATTAGAATGGGATTCCAACTCGGCACCTTTTGAGTGAGATTTTGAGAAGAGTTACTCTTTGGAGAGCACAGTATGATGAAAGTTGTAAGCTGTGTTAAAATTACTTTCCAAAGAGAATCTTCTTCCATCTAGAGGAGATACTCGTTTATTCAGTATTGGACCATCTATAGCTAACAAGAGCAGGCCTCTTTTTGCTGAGGGGACTAGCAGATAATTTATCTCAACCACTTCTTCAAAGCTCTCTTTAGGCTTTCAATCCTGATCACAAGAATGATGATTTTTTTCTATTTTTATTATATTTAGATACACTGTGCAAAGTGTAAGCTGAGGGATGCATTTCCTGATAATGACATCATACTGTGTGATGGGACTTGCAATTGTGCGTTTCACCAAATGTGCATTGACCCTCCCCTTTTAACTGAAAACAGTAAGCTCTTCTCAAAACTTACCAATTATTTCATCTTGTCAAATTTTTTATGTTAAAATTTTCTGAAACTTGATTTAAATGTTATCTCTATGATTAATCAGTTCCCCCAGGAGACCAAGGTTGGTTCTGTAAATATTGCATTTGTAAGACTGAAATCATGGAGGCCATGAATGCACACCTTGGAACAAGTTATCCCCATGATAGCAATTGGCAGGTTGGTGAAACTCATTATGTTGTTCCACGTTGCCATCCCACTCCATAACAATCATTTCGCTTTCGATTTAGGATGTCACTAATTGTTCACATGATTGATGACTCTATCTTTTTATATTATTGAGTATTATACCCTTTTCATAGAATAATTCAAATTCCTTTTGAGCCATTATTTTATTAATGATATATCTGCTGACCGGTACGATCCCAAATTACTTAGTTATCTCCTTCTCACCTTCCATTATCCTTCAATAAATCTGTGTGGCATTGTAACTAGATATATGTTAGGCCTTCGTTTACTAGCTTAAAAGTTTAGATGAGTAGGTGACTTCATTTGTAATTTGAGCTCATGTCTTTGCAAGGGCTAGAGTTCAACTCTTCCTCCTTGTCTTGTTGTATTATATTACCACTCATAATGAACTTTATTTGGTCTTGCACAGTAATATACCACTATATCACTCCCCATGTAAGTGTGAATTGTTAGAAGCTAGGAGGCTTCCATCTAGCCACTTATCCCGTTTACTTTAGTTCGTGCCATGTCAATGCTAGAGGTGGCAAATGGGTGGCTGGTGTTG
This sequence comes from Cynara cardunculus var. scolymus, assembly GCF_001531365.2. Classification (NCBI taxonomy): domain Eukaryota; kingdom Viridiplantae; phylum Streptophyta; class Magnoliopsida; order Asterales; family Asteraceae; genus Cynara; species Cynara cardunculus. The sequence goes on along the minus strand of NC_037544.1, from coordinate 33,285,507 downwards.
GATTATATAATATGTCCAAATGGGTTATGAGTTAAATCAATAGGTCAAATGAGTCACCATGGACCATTGCACAAACGGGTTGGGCCGGTCTTGGGTCAAACAGATTCTCAACCAGCATTTTCCATGCCATTTTTGATTTATTGCAAAAGAATAACTATTTCAGGAAAAGCACATAATTTGATGGTAAGAAGAAAAACTAAACCATATTGAAATATCAATCATATCAAAATATTCAAAAAAAATTTCATGAATAACGATCAAAAGTTATAGCATCATAAAAACAAAGTTAAATATATAGACATTAAACTTCAAACATTTGGTCTATTTATTAACCTGTTTTCTGATTTGTTGATGAAAATCTTTTGCAGAACTTAAACTATGTTTTGCATGGAAAATGAAAAGTTGCCGTAATAAGTTTTTATTTCTATTTTTTATGTTCAATGTGGAAATCCTTCTCTAATCGACAACAATAGTTTTTATTTTTTTTATCTGAAATCAAAGGTAACATAATTGAACACTTATTAGTCAAATATGCTTTTTTTTCTTAGACAAAAGAGTACTTGAAAATTTCAGAAGGACGTCTAAAAAGTTCAAATTTTGTGCTAATGTTAAGCATGGTAAATCTTCATAGGACAGAATTTTTTTGAATTAACAATGGTTTGTAGTTCGTTCATTAAAGGGGGTTGCGTAAAACCGGGAAAGTGGGAGCACAAGGGTGGTGGTGGGGTATGATAGGCAGGGTTATTGGCATAAGGGGGAGGAGGGGGGATTGGTTGAAGAGGTTTAGGTGGTGGAAGGGTTGGGGACAAGTTAACAATGTGGCGGTTTTAGTTTGGGTATCCATACCAGCATCTGATCAGAGGTAGTCGTTACTTTCATATATATCGACCAGTTTGACCTGTTAGTTAAATCCTTTTAGTTCATCACTAGCCAAATTTTCAAAATCACCCTTTTGATGTCTAATGCAGATAATATGGGAATTTTGTTATCCCTCCTTCATATCTTATTTTTTGATGTCTAATATAGATAATTCGTTTTGAACATCATTTTCTAAAAATGTTATTTCAGATATAATTATAAATCTGTTATAGAATGTTTTGGCCAGAAATTTCCATGAAATGAGCCTTAGATTCTCAAACATGCATTACTGAATAATGTTACTGTAACATGCTTGTGGAGTTGATTGCTCGAGAAAAGTGGGGGGAAGGACTGTAATCTCGTCATTAGAATTTAATCACATTTGTGTTTGAAACAGGAGATTTTTAAGGTGGAAGCCACATTACCTGATGGTGGCAATACTTTACTCAATCAAGAAGAATGGCCTTCAGATGATTCTGGCGATGATGATTATGATCCGGACAGAGTTGAAAAACGTGACAGTAGTTGTAGCAGAGTTTGCTCTGAAGGCGAGTCTTGTGATGATGATGCCAGCAGCAGCTATAGTTTACAGTCACTGGATGTTAAAGCTCTTGATGATGAATCTCAGAAGTTAGATATGGGCCTTGAAAGCATCTCTGCTGACTTAATTGGTGCGGTTTCTGGTTCTGGTTCTGATTGTGAATTTGTGAGTGGTCGTCGACAACGTCAAGCGGTAGATTATAGAAAGCTTTATGATGTGAGTACATTGATTATTCATTATCTAAGTTAGATATGTAACTGTTTTCTTTATAATTTTATTTTCAGTTGAAAAAGTATGGAACCTAAAAATTCCTTTTATATTTTTAGTTTTTATTGTTTGGTAATATAGCTTATTAGCTGTGAGAAGAGGATTCTGTGTTGTAAAATGTGTATAATGCATTTTTAATACTATATCATACAGGAAATGTTTGGAAAAGATGCTCTTGCAAATGAACAAGCAAGTGAAGATGAAGATTGGGGTCCTACTAACAGAAAACGGAGAGAAAAAGAGTCTGATGCAGCTAGTACCCTAATGACTCTTTGTGAAACTGAGGAGAAAAGTGTAAAAGATGTTCCTGACACCTCCAAGGTTGACACAAACTTATCGTGCAAAGAAACTAAACGATCATTTTTCAGGATTCCATCTGAAGCTGTAGAGGTAGTTTGAATTTTTCCCCCCTACGGAAGCCATTACTTGTTACTATAAGGTGGCAATTATATTTCTTATTGTTCCTTGTTTGTGTATTATATCAGAAGCTTCGCCTTGTTTTTGCAAAGAATGAGCTCCCCTCTCGAGCTGTTAAAGAAGACCTTTCCAAGCAGTTAGGTCTCGACCTTGAAAAGGTAATACTTTCATAATGACAATTAGTACTGAAATTCAATTTATGATTTAGTACCAATGACCATTTAAATTTACTACTTTGGCACTGCTCACTTTTACTTAAATAGAGGTCGGCGGTTGATTCATTTGGACATGTGCAAGTAGATCGGTTTTTTCGTTCCCCTCTAGAAATCATCTCTCATTACACTGAAGTCAGTCGGATAGGATATTAAAATGAATAAGATGTACAATTTAGTGTTCTGAACATCTTATTTTGCCTTATGCATATTTCATGCCATTCAATGAGGCATGGCTCGTAATTTTTTAATAAAGTTCTAGTACAAACCATTCCAAGTGAAATTGGTAAATTTCCTTCTGATTTAGGTAACCTATAGGACAGTCTATTACTACCTCATTTAAAAAAGTAGAGATACATTTGACTGCTTTTGCATCAAGCTGGTGATTTTCAAATCTCAATTTGAATCAAGTTTCTTTTCAAGTTCAAAGATTAGAATGTATTGGTAGTGGTTGCATATAAACACACCATTGTTTTTCTATTAGTAATTACTTGGACTCATGTAGGCAGTAATTATAACACAACACTAGTTTATCATGAAAAAAATTATCATACTCATGGGAAGCATAAATTTTGGTTGATTATGAACAACAAATTGAACATCTGGTATCAGTTTCACTTTGAAGTGTGATGAATGTCATGTGCCATTTCTCAGGTTAACAAGTGGTTCAAAAATGCGCGCTACCTATCACTTAAAACCAAGAGGGTGAGTCTGTACTTTGCAGGGTTCGTTTTAGCATCATAGTCTTGCATTGTTATTTGCATACTTGCATAGTTCATAGCATCTTTTTCTTATTGACCTAAACTTCCGAATCTATTATGTACTTTTTCCCCTTATAAGTAGAAACACATTGAGAGTTTCAATTGATCACTGAAACTGTAAAAAAGTCGGAGTTCAGAATTGATGCTTAAATTCTTATATTCGATAACAATTGATTGTGACTTTCTTCCAAAAACATGGCCTCAGAATTTAGCAATCAGCTCTTTTATATCTTTTTCCTCCTTTCCCTTTCAGTCCATAACCATCATTATGAACATTTTCCCAAAACTAAGGCTACAGTTAAATTTTGGGAGGCCCACATTAACTCTTTGCATTCAAACCATCATGAAAAACTCTGTTCTTTTAATCAATGGATTTTTATGTTTATTTGTGTTCATTCTGTTGTTTGACATTGCCAAATCTTAAAAGAAACACAATATTGTTTTGGTTTCTTTTGGCTTTCAAATCAATATCTAATCAACAGTGTGTAATCATGGGATTAATGAAACTTTTGACATAATTCAAATACTTTTGCGAGTGTGTTTATGTTGATAATGTTTTGTGAAAGAACGAGTACTGAATTTCTTGGTGATCAATTATTCTTAAATTATTTGTCAATCCTTTCGACATGTTTAGCGTTTTCCTTAATTCATGTTCTATGTTTTTAATTTACCTGGTTCTCCAAATATTGTTTTAAATCACGAATTCTTATCAGTTGTGTTTGAATCTCATGGGAAATACACAGGCAGGGGAGGAAAATCCAACTCAAAATGATGGTATTTCTATTTCAAAAGAATCTGGATCAGAACCTGCAAAGAATGAAGCTATTGATGAAATTCTATCGGAGGATATGCCCACAACTTTGGCCCATACACCTGGGAACGGACATATGAAAAAGTTCCGTAGGAGAAAGAATCCTCAATCACCAACTAGTACTGCAAAGCAGCAGCAGGTTGAAAGGGAGTTTAATCTTACAACATCAACTAACAAGGTAATTTTTGCTCTAAACTTCCAATTAGTATCTAGATTCTGATTATCCCACTGATCTAGTGAAAATACTTTTAGATTCTGATGTGTGTGTGTGTGTATATATATATATATATATATATATATATTTGTAGCCTTTCACTTGAGCAATGCGGCAGGAAACAGTTTAATAATTTGCAAAAGCTTCAAGTCTCGAAAAGAAAATTTTGAACTTCATGTACATATCCTGAAAAACCCTCGACTTGAAATGCACACTACAAGATCTTTACTGTTTGAACTGATTTTGTCACTAGAAAACCGTCCTAGAGCACCAAGGTTGAGAAGGAAGTCTTTGTATGCCGTCTTTCTCTTGCATTTTGCATGCAGAGGTTGTTTCTCTGACTTTTTAGGATCGATAATCACATACAAAAAGATCAACCACACTTTATTGTGTTGTTCAACAGTTTGACTATATATCCATGGTTGTTCTACAATTCTTGTGTATATCTCAGTGTGCCAATAACGAATTGTCGAGTCATGAATAGTTGAATAGGAAATCAAGGGAGGTAAACAGCTCATTAAATAGCATAATTCTTGGTTTCTTTATGAAATGATTGTGAGTTCCATTAAACATCAATGTTAATTGGAATTCAAACAGAAAACGATAAATTAGACCTTTTGTCTCCCTAATAGTATAGTGTAAGTTTGGTGAATGGGAATTCAGTTATTCTTTTATGACCAAGAATGATTTTTAAATAAGTTGCAAGATGACAAACTATCCACGTTAAGGATACATAAAAGTAGGAACAACTACTAGACTTGTTATTAGCTCTAATTTAAACATAAGTATTTACATATTTTCTCTCCTCAAGTTGACGCGTCTATATCATACATGCCCAACTTGGTTGCAAGTATTTCAAAAGCTGTTCGAAAAATAATCTCTTAGCCAGTTGTCTGCTGTCTGATCCTTTATAGTAACAAACGGAATACATATAATCCTAGCTTTTTGATTCTCCCGTATGAAGTGTCTGTCAAGTTATATGTCTTTTGTTTTGTACTGTGGATTGTTTGTAGTACCTACGGCTGTTTTGTTATCACAAAAGAACTTCATAGGTAGCTTGTTTTCTGTCTTCAGTTATTTGCTTTTTACTCCATTAGCCATACATTGAAACTCAACCTCTACACTGCTCCTTACATTTTGCTTTTTACTTGTTCATGTAGTTAAGTTCTCCCGTATATTTGTGCAATAGCAAGAAGTCGATCTTTTATCATCAGATCCTCCCCAATCTGTATCAGTAAATGCTTTCACAAATATGCTATCTTCTTTCTTGAATAAGAGACCTTTGTCTAGACAACTCTTCGAATATCTGAGTATTCAGCATGTAGCTTCAAGGAGCTCTTTATATGAGCAATGCATAAATTGGCTGACCATGCTTACAGCAAATGCAATATCTATGCGCCAAGTAAATTAACCTGCCTACTGACATTGTTGTTTGTTGACTAGGATTCCTTCTGCCAAGTACAGTCAGTCACATTGTAACCCCCCTAAATAGAAGACAATTTAAACCGAATGCTTAAACGGGAAAATAGTTTAGTAAATATAAAATTCACCCAAGAATGGGGAAACTGTGTAAGAGTTTACATCTGAAGATTGGATGCTAGACAACAACCTAATAATCTACATCGAGTCGAAATATAGATTACATTCGGGTGTTAATAAAATCCTCAAAAGAATAGTGTTTGGTAACTACACAATTACATTCAAGATGTAAATCCAAAAACGCCTCTACCGGCAACAATACTTCACTCAACTCTTGGGAGCCCCACTGCTAAGAGAGCATGATATACATGTCATTTGAGAAAAAGTGCTAGGCTTGATGTCTAGTGAGAACAAACAATTATTGAGTGAAGCTATAAAACTTTAAAATGTAAAACATAGCTTTAATCAAGATATTTCGTACAAGCAAGTTATATTTACCCTTGGAAGGGTGAAAAGCATTCTGAGATCCCGATTTACCATTGACAGTGACGCAACACAAAGTAAGCCACATTTCAATGTTATAGAGCTTTTATTACGGTACATTGGTCTTCGAGTCCAACCACCCATGGTTTGTAGTTCAAATCCTCCAATGACTAAGATATGCTCTTTTGCTAGAAATAGATCGTTATGGGTCACACAGTCGTCGAGTTCAACTACCCACAGTTTGTAGTTTGACTCCCCCGGTGATATAATTCCCGTATCTAGTCATAGTATGAGAATATTTATCTCATCTTAACAACGTAGGTTGACTTATATGCCTATGGATCCATTACATTCTAGTCATTTTTATATATAAATATCTATCTAGACATATCAGCACTTCACCAACATAAATACTCTTGTATACAAATTACCCTCAAGTGGGTAAAAATCCCATTTTTATCAAATACGATCCCAAAGATATAAACATTATAGTTTTCGGTTCCAAGTTCATTCCCCAAGTATTTAAAACCATTCCTCACACTTGATTTATCAAAATATGTAGAATCCCCAAAATCCTCAACTTTGACCAAAATGGTCCAAAATCAACCAAATGTATAAAACTTGCAATAGAAACTTAGAGGAAGTATAAGACATCATTTTAACATGTATATGGTTTAATAAAAGTGTAGGATGAACTCACATTGCTAGGCTTTGTGTGAAAACCTATAAATCACAAAATACTTGGAAATGGAAAACACTTGAATCTTGAACTCTAGGCTTGGATCTTTTAACTTAGATGTGGTTTTAATGCCTTGGAAATGGTTGGAAGATGGAAATAAATTCTCCAAAATCAGAGTAAATGAAGTGAGAGGAAAGAAATTTGAGTTGGGAAAGTGTTAGTGAGAAATTAGGCTGGAATCCCGATTTTATGACCTTACTGCACCAAACAAGCTTCCACGCTAGTTTCACCGCTACTTAAACTAACACTGAAAGTCGCCCGAGCATGAATGAAATTGAATAGTGTCTGGCGCTAGTTTCACTGCTACTTAAACTAGTGCTGAAACTAGCTTTGAAACTAGCGCTGAAACTAGCACGACCCACTGTTTCATCCTTATCAGTTCATTTCCTTGAGTTTTGAAGTGAAAACACTAAAACCCCCAAAAACATTCAAAGCAGCTCAACTTAAACACTGGAGAACTACATTTAGAGATGAATTCAAAATAAAGATAGTAACAGAAATTCCGAGTGTTACACACTCTCACATATGTCAATGTGCCATTTCATTGTAGTAGCTTGTCACATCTCCACTTCGTTGTTTTGACTTCCATGGTCTCGTTTTCCGCTCAAAGATATGTGATGAATTCTTCAAATCTGAGTAGGTTTCTCAAATTGAATCCCATACATCTTTAGCAGTCTTCATGAACATGTGGAGTTAGGCTAATGATACTTCCATCGAGTTGAGAAGCCATGTTGTGAGTTGTAACGAGTGAATTCTTAAATCCCAATAATGTTCCGGCCATGATCATCTTTCTTTAGTTTCTTCACTTTGCCAGTCAGATAACCTTGCTTTCCTCTTCTATTGATACAAGCCTCACAGATTGAGACCACTTCAGATAGTTCTATCCATTCAACCTATGTCCAGTGATAAGCATATAGGACTTAACAGATGAACTAGTTGACTCCATGGAGTTGGTAGTTGTGTTTTCCATAAGTTTGATGGATGATAACTCAGTTATTTTATTATGCCAAGAATGGTTCTTTAAACAAGTTATATGATAACAAACTATCCAACTAAGAATGGATAATAGTAGGAACCAAGTACCACACTCTTCTTACCAGATAATTTGCAACTGTCCTGATCTAATTGAAACACAAGTGTTTACTTAGGGGCCGTTTACCCAATTGCTTACCCGGTAAGCACTTATTTATAGGAGTCAACACTATGATTTATTTTGATGCGCAAGATTTTAGTACATCAAAACATATCGAATGCAACAATTTACTAGGTAAGCGCTTAACTGGGTAAGAGTCGTCATCCTCACTTACCGGGTAAGATTCCATCATTTTCATCGCTCTTACCCGGTAAGATTCTTGGCCCTTCTCATGTTCATCTGATAAGGAAATTTATCCGGTGAGCACTTACCAAGTAAGTGTTTAGTAAATGACCCCTTATTTTCTACATAAAAATGACCATTTTACCACATACAAGAATTTTGGGTTATGGTGCATACGAGAATCCATATCTAATTTAAAAGTTATGTTTTTACAAGGGATCAAAAAGATAATTTTAAAGAAAGCAGATATTTGGAAGCATTTATGGCTGCATATGTTAATGACGCATTCTATTTGACAGTTGACACTACTGTCCCTTCCCTTAATGTGGTTATAACTCTTATACATCTAGATGTACCGATTGGTAGAAGTCATTTGTCAAAATATTGACGTGTTTTAGATTACAGTAATAAAATAACCGTATGGCGCCCATTCATGTTACTCATATTTCTACTTTTCTGGAATAGTATGGTCGAGAGAGTATTGTGTTACTACCCACATGATTTTTCTACATGATGCATTGATAGGTGGTATCTATTCGTCATTTACAGTAGGCCAATAAATTTGGCTCCCTCTTTTTGAACTTTCAAGTTTTTTTTTTTTTAACAATTTGGCATTTGTCTGGAACTTTTTAAAGGTTGATGGTAATGAAGATCTTGGAGATGACGACTTGAGCTTGAAAATGTTAAGAGAAAATGTGAAAAAGGAAAAAATCAGAGCCGTTGACATCGGTGGCAGCAGTGAAGGCGATGATCAACAAGCAGTAGCAGCAGCAGAATCCCAAATGGAGAAGCTTTGTTTTTTAAAGACAAAGATGGAGAAACTAAAACAGGTATTACTTTTGAGAACACCAAACCGAAGAGCTAAAACGACAGCAACATCTATTGACCATACCAACACCATCTTCGTTCCGGTTGCACACCTCAAGGAGAAACACTGAATCTGCACATACTCCACCACCCTTTTCACCGCTCGGCACCACTCTTCACCGCCCTTCATGGGAGGCGGGTGCTTGCGGCTCTTTTCTAAACAGGAAAGATCAGCTCAAAGTTGTAACAAGAGTTAAACCAGTTCCTTTAAACTATTTAGCTATCAAAAGATGAATTATTATATATAACTCAGTGTATAAGTATTTCTGTACATGAGGTCGTCGAAAGACATTACGGGTGCCATTGGTTTTGTCGTAACCAACATGACCGAATCGAACTAACATATTGTCAGATAACTGTTTATGCTCGATTGTAGTTTTATCTTGACATGTCTCTTTGGTTCATTATATCTCACACAACGTATAACGTTACAATGTGTGTATATATATATATATATATATATATATATGTATATATATATATATGTGTATATATATGTATATATATATATGTGTGTGTGTTTGAAGGGCATAAAAGATGGAATGGTTGGAAGGGAAAGATTAAACTCCATATATGTTTCTTAAGTTAGTAGAGAGAAAAACATAACAAAGAGTTGATTTTGAAACAACAGAAACTGTGCCTGATTCTGTAAGTGACTAATGCAAAATAGGCATGGAATTAGTGAGTTTAGACCAATTTTATGCCTCGAGTATGATTGACGGGTTAAATTCCGAAATAAGGCGTAAATTGAAGTTCGAGAGTCTTGTGCTGACGATATGCATATTAGTGGTGAACGAGTGGAAATGAGCATGAATGCAAATTCGGTTCACAACGCATGAAGAACAAAATTTTATAATGAACACGAGCTCGTTGGGTTGCATACCCAATCTCGTACGGATGATAGCACACATAAGGCCACGCGCTTGGAAGCTCGTATCCAATGTCTGTTTTGACCAGTCGTTCGCCTCACATTAATCAATGGAGTTCGCACGCAAGCATATTATTGTGTGTCCAAGGTCGTGTTGACCATTTGAATATGATAAGGACCAAGACTTAAGGGGGTTGTTTACCAAATGCTTACTCGGGTAAGCGCTTATCAAGTCACATTCTCTTACCAAATGAATATGACAAGGACCAAGAATCTTACCTGGTAAGAGCGAAGACACGAACCGAGAGTTTTACCCGGTAAGTGATGGCGACGACTCTTACCACGGTTAGCGCTTACTGGGTAAATTATTACAAACGATGTCGTTTTGTAGACTAAAATCTTAATCGATAAATAAGAGATGGAGTTGAAATTTACCGTTAAGCGCTTACCGGGTAAGTGTTTAGGTAAACGGCCCCTAAGTCTTCTATTATAACTAGTTAAAAGATGGTTATGTTATCAGTGACTCCATGCTACTGAGGACACTCCGAAGTTAATATTAACCCTAGAGATCAAAGATATTTCAAATGAATTATGAGAATGCATACGAGTCAACAAACAGATCATACATACTCATTGATGAGTTATTCGTATATATCATTGCTCATGAGATGATAGAGCACGTGATATCGAACCATGTTTAGTTGAAGAATGTCAACAAAGAATTGAATTGGCTTAATTGAAAATAATCAATCAAGGAAGAATTATATTCTTTGACAATTGAAACGGTATTTGGCCTGGTAGTGCTAACCCACCAAGTATAAAGCCTGTAGGACATAGATACATCTTTGTTAAAAAGCGTAATGAGACTGATAATGAACCTTCAATATCTACTTAGAATGTGACCGGCAAAAAGGACCAATCTTTATAGAAAAATACACCAAACAACTTCTTGCTATGTCTTTTGCTGATATTATATATCTGCCTAACATATACAAAGGTTGTTTCCAAACTGGATAAGAACTTACCATAAAGAACATGTTGATTTCTTAGAAGTAAAATAAGCAAAACCTTGTAGCTACCTCCTCGAACTATTCCAAGAATATTACTCTGCATGAGACTGTTCAAGAGTGTACATGGTTAAAGACTATCATTACACTATTAGAGGAACTAGTATTTTGAGTTCAACCAATATCCTACTTACATATATGGAAATAATGCATTTCCATAATGCATGTATCAATAAAATGAAAGTAAGATACATCAAGGGTGATAACACAAAACATATTCTGCTTAAGCTTTTTTACAATTAGCAATAACAAACTCTTCTCTAGATTCAAGTGAATCAGGTAAGATGCTAGGAGAATGTGATATATTTGCTTACCAAATCATTATCTAAAACGATTTTGGGAACAATTGTGTATCATCACTCATCTGACTTGACACAAGGGGAAGTGTTGCAGGATGAATGGCCATCGTCTAAAGGTTGTGACGATATAGATATAGATAAACATATTAGAGATAGATTAGTTAATGTTTTATGTAGTTATCTACTTGTAACTCGACCTTATTTAAAGGGTTTTTAGTTGGTGAGAATTACAGATTCATTGCCTCTATTTACTATTTACTATTGATCTATTTAGTTTTTCCTTTAACAAATAATTTTATAATTATATCATATAAACCTAAGGGAGGGACTCATCGATCTGATGAGAGAAATCGATTGGAGAAATCACAAAGAAAAATTAATTGGGGACATTGACAGCTACGGAGGAATCAATTTGATGAATAGATTGGTATGGAGAAATCACAAAGAGGAACCGATCTGATGAGAGAAATCGATAGCTATGGAAGAATCGGCTGGTATGGAGGAAGTGATTTGATGAAGCGATTGGTATGGAGGAATCAATCTGATGAATAGTTGGGTATGGAGTCGATCTGATGAATAGTTGGGTATGGGGTCGATCTGATGAATCGTTCAGTGAGGCGTGTTTAGGTTTAGTCTTTTTCAAGGGTATTTTGGTATAAATGAGGTTGTTCCATCTTGTTCTAGGGGGTGGAGTGGGACATGCGTGTCTTATGCTTGTTCTACTTAGTCCATGTCTGTTCCACATTAAGACACACAAAACATGGGACAAATGTGTTATGTCTTGTCCTGTCTCACCCTGTTCAGTGTACCAAAGACACCCTAAGAGACTAAAGGGTGTATATGGACTATTACTCAATTCTCTAGACTTATATATATATATATATATATATATAGGGGCACGTTCAATTGAAAACCGTGCAATTCTAAGAAACCGTGTAAACCAATTTCAACCAATAGGAAAATTACATTATTTTCTAATTAAATTTAATTATTAAGGGTATTTCGGTCATTTAAGTTATTTCTATTAAATATGGAAATGATTAAGGAGTATTAATTATGGAAAAGTAATAATGAAATTATTAAAAATGGTAATTTTTAAATATGTAATTATATTATGATAATAAAAATTAAAAGTAAATACAATCTAATCCAAGTGAATCTGGATTGTGATTATTGGAGATTGTAAGTTCGTGATTGAATTCATTCAAAAACATTGTGGTTGATGAAAAAAATTCAAAATAATGAAACAGGTTTCATCATGATGAAACAAGATCCCATTATCATGAAACTGGTTCATGACATGGGATAAACAATGAGCGGTGGAATACTTGCTTGGTGACCCCGATTCATTTTGTGGTTTAGTTGATCCATATAGTTGGGTAATGTGACAATGAAACTTCTTCATAATGTTTGTGGTTCGTCAGCAAGTAATATGATGATGAAACAAGTTTCGTGTAGATGAAACTGGTTCATGATGTTAACGCATACGAGGAGTGGTGGAACATTTGCGTAGTTACCCGATTCATTTAAGATTTAGTTGTATCATTAGCAGGTGAATGTGAGGATGAAACATGTGCATAATGTATGCGTTTTGCAATGAAATAATTTCATCATTGAAGTGTATGAAACTTGTGCATGATGTAAGATTATATTTTTAATATATTTTTTTTATTTCCTTAAATAAACTAAAATAATCTTTTACACATTTACCCTTATTGATGATATAAGATTATATTTTTAGTATGTATTTTTTTTATTTCCTTAAATAAACTAAAATAATCTTAATCGTTGATCAATAAAATGGATGGACGTGATTGGTTTACACGGTTTCTTAGAATTGGGACGGTTTTTATTTGAACGCTCCTATCAGGTTCAAATGCGAACCATCCAATTCTTAAAAACCGCGTAAACCAATTTCGACCAATAAGAAAATTCAATTTATTTTTAATTAAATTTAATTGATAAGGTTATTTATGTTATTTTACACAATTTTTTGATAATTAAGGAAGTTAGTAATATATTTTATTTAAGGCAAATTTAATAGAAGAAAGTATGAAAAATGGTAACGTTTCAAACTTTTATTATAATATATTATTAAAATCTTTATTTTTAATTATTTGCAATGCAATGAATCTGCTGGATATCTTGTTCATATAAAAAAATTAATAAAATAGTTAATGAAATAGATTCATGAAAAAATTAATAAAATAGTTAATGAAATAGATTCATGAAAAAAAATTAATAAAATAGATTCATGAAATAGATTCATAGCTAATGAAATAATGCATAATTGACTTTGTTCGTCATGAAATTAATCTGCTGTAAGAATTTGAAGGTGGAAAGATTTCATTGCAAAATAATTAATGAAATAGATTCATCATAATGAAATGTTTTCATTTTCTTAACAAATTCGAGATTAATGCACTACTTTCATTRARATYCATGTTGCATTGTATCTGAAGTTGATCCGTTCAGTTGTTAGAATGGTCATGAAACGGTTGCATAATTGGTTTTGTTCTTTTTGAAATATACGTATCATGAAATGAGTGCATAATGGAATAGATTCTTGTAAAATAGTTAATAAAATAGTTAATGAAATAGATTCATGTGAAATAGGTAATGAAATAGATTCATGTGAAATAGGTAATGAAATAGATTCATGTAAAAAAGTTAATAAAGTAAATCGAGATTAATGCACTACTTTCATTATGATCCATGATGCATTGTATCTGAAGTTGATCCGTTCAGTTGTTAGGATGGTCATGAAACGGGTGCATAATGAGTTTTGTTCTTTTTGAAATATACGTATCATGAAATGGGTGCATAATGGAATAGATTAATGTAAAATAGTTAATGAAATAGTCTCATGTAAAATATGTAATGAAAAAGATTCATGTAAAAAAGTTAACAAAATAGATAATGAAATAGCTTCATAGCTAATGAAATA
>NC_037544.1:33259948-33271322 GCF_001531365.2 Cynara cardunculus var. scolymus | reverse complement strand
ATGTGTTCTTTCACCACAGTGTTTACACTTCCTAAAACTAGGAGTAGCTTTAGGGCCAGGAAGTATCAGACTAGAAGTGGGACCAGCTCCAAGGATTCCCTTCTCATTGGTTCTTTTGAGGAATTGGATTCCTTAGGTGAAAAGTTCACCTTGAGCTGTGACTTAGATTTCTAATGCGATTTAGATTTCCTAGTCCCTGAAGAAGAAGAAGAAGTTTTACAAGTTGAAGGAATATATTTAGATTTATTAGACTTGTTAGGCTTCTTAGACAGTGGATTTACATTTGTCTTTTCACCCAGAACTCAAAGGAGTTCCTTCAATATGACTCTCAGTAAAAGAAGAGAACTGAGAGGAAGAAGTGTTAGGAATAGACGAGATAAAGGTACCAAATTTAAGCATGGACCTGTCTTTAACACATTCTTCCTGATCATAGGAGAATCCTAGACCAGTCATTTTCTTTGCCGGGATCTGAGCATTAAAGATCTCAGAGGCTTTGAGGGAAGCTTTGCACCACCCTTCAATGGTAGCTTTCTCAGCCTTGAGTTCAGCGATTGCTCGCTCACGCTCAGCAACAGCTTTCTCACGTTCAACAGTGATGGCTTGGTTTACAATGACCTGATCTTTGAGATTTTCCTCAACAGAGGTCAATTCTTTGATCTTAGAATGACAAATCTTTAATTGCTCTTGAAGATCAACATTAAGCATCTCAGCTTTTGATTTTCCATTGAGGGCATTGTAAAGGTCAACCGTCAGCGTATCCAGTGCAGAAAGACTAGAAAAGGGTTCATTCAGGAAGCATACCTGAGTAGAAGAAGTAGATGGCTCAGAGGAGGTAGATGCATCAGAAGATTCTTCATCAGCATCAATGGCCATCAAGCAAACATAGGCTTTATCCTCTTCGTCTGAAGATGATTCATCAGATGATTCAGCCCAGTTATGCTCTTCAGCAATAAGGCCTTTAGCCTTTTGCTGATTGTTCTTCATCTTCTTGTATTTCTCTTTCAGTTTTAAGTACTTTTCATCTTTGGTCCTGAAGGAGGAGGATGAAGCTTTAGAAGATGGCGTCGCAGTCTTCTTTGATCTACATTCACCTGAAAAATGTTCGGGCCGGTGACAGATGTAGCAGACAGCTGAAGCCTTGTCTATTCTTTCAGACTTTGGCTTCTCCCTGAAGGACAACTGAGGAGATCTACGGAAATTTCTTTTGCTGGCGAACCTTCTAAATGACTTAGTCAGGAGTGCCAAGGACTCATCAAAATCTGTTAGATCAGATTATGGAATGTCCTCAGAAGAATATATCTCCGTGATGACCACGGGAGGAAGAGAAGAAACAAAAGGGGTAGAAGTTTCAACTAAAGAAGCTTCAGAGATCAAAGCTAAAGGAGAGCTTTTCATTTTCCTGGATTATTTTACAAGATTTCTTTTCAGTTGACGAGATTGCTCATGGTTAAGCAGAATCCCGTAGAAGGTAGAAAGAGAAAGAGTGGACATGCCATTTGACATCTTGAGACACATGGAAAAGGTGTCCCAAGACTCAGAAAGGCATTCTAGAAACTTAGTCAAGGTTTCAGAATTAAAATATTCCCTGCCGACAGYMCTAAGATCAATAAGAAGGCAATTAAATCTTTGATGTACTTCAGACAGCGTCTCAGACTTTCCACAGAGAAAGCTTTCATACTGTCTTACTAGATTGATCTTTCTTGTCTCCTGAACCTGAGTGGTTTCTTCATATTGGACACAAAGTGTATCCCATACGGATTTAGATGTTTTGAGTTTCATCACTGAGTGATAGATTTCATCAGGAAGAGACGTAGCTATTATAGACCGAGCACGCGTGTTTATAGCTATTTTCTTCTTGTCCTCATCGCTCCACTGATGTGGAGGCTTTGGAATCTGCCCTTCAGGAATCGCGGCAGTCGTAGCTATTGTTGGAACAGCCAGAACAATAGCAAATGGAATATATGGTCCATTTTCTATGTAATGTGGAATTTCAGGATCCACACCTTCCAGAAAGAGGGGCATCCGGTTCTTTCAGAGACTAAAGTTGTCAGGGACAAACCGGGGAGGTTTGGCAAGAGAGCCATTATCTTTTGTGTGTGTGTGTTTGCCATTTGTAAAGCAGTAAGGTTATCTAAGAAAAGATAAACTAATACAGAAAAACAACCAAACACAAGGAAAGAAAGAAAACACTGCTCTGATACCACTTGTTGGTCCCGCAAGGGTCTACAAGAAGAGAAACAGTTTGTAGAAGGGGGGGATGAATACAAACACAATATTTTCAAATTTAAAATATATATTGATAGAGAAGATCAATACATATTTTACAAGATTGTTTGCGGAAAGATAAGGTAATAAAAACCTATCTAAACAATCTTTGGTTACACACAATGCTTTACCAATTACAAGAAAAGAAGTTGCTAAAAGAAAGATCTTTTACTTAAGCTAGAAGATGCTTGAAGTAAGAATTAGGTTAGAGAGAGATGCGCGCTCTCTGCATGGAGAAGAAACACTTTTATTTATACCCAGTGCATTAAATGTCCATTTAATGCAATATGGTAGGTTTAGAATGCGTGTCAAGCCTTAAGAGGAAGGCTTGTCATTTGCTACAGTGAATAGTACAAAAGCACTATTCAAGAGCAGACATCCTTACCTAAAGTTGGTGGACAAAGAGTCAACTAGTCGGCTCCGTACAATACAACTTTTGTAAGGGTACCGGTTTTGTCCTTTGTGTGCATAAGGACAAGACAACAACAATCGTGCTAAGCAAGCTTCCTTTGATCGCTGAATGCTGGAATGACCTGAAGGTCTCATCATCATTCGCTGAAGCTTGAGCAGTCTTCACACATATGTAGACAGACTTGTAATCACTGGATACCGCTTCAGATCACGTACTCGTCAGTCTCTAATCTTTAGTTTCAGTCTTCGACGTTTGCTGAAGGTTATTTGGTGTGAGTGTTGTCTTCTTGAAGTATTGCTGTCTCTGATAGATTTACAATGCAAGTTCTTCRGCGATCACTGAACATACTCAGTGAAGATCGCTGGAACTGAAAATACAGAAACACAAATACAACGTGAAAGAGAAAAGGGATTGTCATCAAATCACTGAGATAGAGGATCAACATAAAAATATTTGTATTTGATATATTTTTATTCAATTATAAATTGTTATATACATATTATAAATTATGAAATAGTTATTGACATGATAATAAACCATCTATACTATATTATAAAATATTTGATAAAAACTCTTAAAAACTATTTTTCTTATGTATGAAGTACTGTTTATTAATGCATATTATTTAAAGTTCAGGATTACAAGTAAATTGTACATAAATACAACTTATTAAACCTTCATTTTTGAATTCGTGTAACTAATTGCAGATAAACATAATCATATACAGGATAAACATCATATTGTAAATATAAAAAATCTAAAATATAATTAGAATAACCGTTGAGTTCTAATAGAGTACTTAATTATTATCTTTATAAAAAAATTATATTATTAAACCAAAAATAAATTAATTCGTTATTAAACTAATAGAATACTTAATTATTATCTTTATAAAAAAATTATATTATTAAACCAAAAATAAATTGATTCATTATTAGACCTAAATTAAATTATAATAAAAAAATTGAATCAAAGAAATTATACAAAAAACGAAAATTTTTAAATAGTTAATTTGATATTAATATCGATATTTAAATTTTTTTTAATTACAATGTCTTCAAATTTATAATTTATTCAAAAATAAAAACATTATCACTTTCTCAAAACCATATAAAATTGTATTATATAAATAGACAAAGAATAAAAGAAAACAATAAAATCGAGATGTATATCGCTGCATTGTGCAAGTACCCTTCTAGTCTTACAAAATGGTTTTAGAATTTTAATTATATAGAAGGTAATTATAAAAACTAAAATATAATATTAGCATGTATGGAACTTTATAGGATATTTTAATAGAATTTTATTTTAAAATTTTATTATATTATTAAAATATTTTTATAAATTTATTTATCTCAATATTTTTTTTAAAATAATTTATATAAAATAAATAATAATTCAATCTCATTAATGAAAATGAATAAAAAAATTAATTTCTCACTCCACACATTAAGTTTAGAGCCTTCTTTATTTATAGAGAATATATTTGCAAAATAGAGAACAAAAATCTTATTGTGGTTGTGTTTGGTAACCTAGCTGATAAGTCAGTTGGTAATTGATAAGATAACTGATAACTAATAAATTAGTTGATGAACTTAATATGTTTGGCAAAAACTAGCTGAGAAGCTAGTTGAAAAATGTAAAATGACAAGAGTGTACTTGCACAACATAACGTGATTGTAATGTTCGGTTTTAAATCTATTGATTAGGTTTCGAAATAAAATAACGATGGAAATTTCAGGAGTACAAATATTATAGTTGATGGAAGATGAGGGACCAAAGGTGAAATTGTGGTCACCTCCTTATGGTTTGAAAATTTTGGTCCAATATATGTAACTTAGACTTTGGTTTTCACGTGGGAGGAGGAAGGGTGCATGCCCATGCACTGCCTCACACCCACTTTCTGCATATATGTAGCTTGAGAGGAAAAGAAAAAGGGTTGGGAGAAATTTTGGTGGTTTTCACTCAAGGAAGAAAGAAAGATCCTGCTGATGGTTTGATGAGATTTCGGTTGATATCAGACGAGGTGAGTTTTTACAAAGTTTTTGTATAGTATGTGTTATTACGTTACACATGATCTACTTTGATATATGAAATTATGTGATGTATTTGGATTTGAAAACTATGTCCGTTGAGGTTGCTCATCTCCCAAGCTTTGGGAGATGAGGGGGTACTCATCTCCCAAGCTTTAACCAATGGGTTTGTTTATCATTTAAATCTCGATAGATGGTGATAGTTGGTGATGCATCCACGATAGTTGGCAAGATAACCGTGATAGATGGTGGAGCATCCGCGATAGTTAGTGAGATATCCACGATAGTTGGCGGGTTAACCATGATAGATGGCGTGGCATCGGTGATAGTCGGCGGGTTAAATGAGATAGATGGTGGGGTATCGACGATAGTTGGCGGGTTAATCGCGATAGATGGCAGGGCATCCGCGATAGTTGGCGGGGCATCCGCAATAGTTGGACGAGGCATCTGCGATAGTTCTAACAGTTGAGATCAGAACTAAATTCATTAACATTTTGATCTATCAGAATGTGTTAAATGAGTTATTTAGTTATTTGATGCGGTAAATTGGTAATGTCTCATCTTTTAGATGCAACAAAAGAGGTTTGTTATGTCAAAAGATTGTATATTTGTTATTATTACAAATATGAGTTTATAAATTTGTTTGGTGATTATTCACCCTGTAATAGCAGGCAAGAAGGGAATTCATTCACCAGACCTTTTGGTCTAACCCTCATTTTTGGTGTTCTAAATGGTACATTATAGGTCAGGTAACCAGATGTTAAGGGAAAAGGAATTTATGAAGAGATTATATGATTGCCTGCATATGGATACTTGAGATAATGTGTTGTAACTTGTACCTGCATGCTGCTTTATGAGTATAAATTTGAATAAAGAGATTTTGAGAAGGAAACAAATTTGGTAGCTACTTTTATAATGTGGATTTTATTATATTTGGATCGAATATGTAAAGTTGTATTTCTTGTTATATGAAATACATGAGTATATGCAAACCCTGGGACCTGGGGCGTTAAAAATGGTATCAGAGCCTAAGTTTAAGGGATTCAGGTATTTAGCATGATGCCTAGACCTAAAACGTATTATTTGCATATTAAGGGTCCCTGATATACGTAGAACCTTTGGAATAAATATGATGGGTAAAGAGAATGATATGTAAGGTAAACTCAAAATTACAACTGACAGATGTACTTATAAATTTACAAGTACATATTTATACTTGGCTACCTTATTATATTTGGGAATGTAATTATATGTATATGAAATTCTTGTGAATTGTTAGATGGCAAGAAATTTCTGGAGATCTGAAAAGAATTGCACTAATTACCCTAGAAGAAAAGAATAGTTCCTCAAAAAATAATTTACATAATCCATCTGTTGGTCGGGGTAGAGGCAGAGGCAGAGACAGAGCCTGAGGGAGAGGTAAAAACATTCTTCCTGTATTTCATTTTGAATAAAGAGATCAAATCGGGGAAGTACAAAGGATGAACAAAACAGAGTCAAATTTGTGAGTCGAGATTAGACTCAACATCCTGAATGCATAAATCGAGTTACGTTTGTTGAAGAAAAATGGTAAATTTCAAAATATTATCACATCTTATGGAGAATATTTATCCATGTTGAGGCAGAAAGAATTGAGATCTACCCGTAAAATTTTGTTGCAAGTAAAAAGGGAGGTTTCATTAAAATGTTGTTTTTAGCCTGCAAATCTCTGACATTTTCTGGTGAGAAAAATCCAGTTAAAGTAATATGATGGATTGAAGCAGATTGAGTCAATTTTTAATATAGTAAATGTTTAAACAAGGATATAGTGATATTTTCTGTTTCTATGATGGAGATTTAACGTGTTTTACTGGTGGGAAGTGGATTTTTTTATCCAGACCAGATAATTTGCGAACAATATCGTCAATGGAGTTTACTGACTAGTTAAAGAACAATTTTGTCTTAAAGCTGTAGTCAGACAATTAGAGGGAAATTTCTGAAATTAGAACAGGGGACATGATTATCATGTTCAGGAATGTCTTGAGAAATTTCTGGAACCTTCTTGACTTACAAAATATTACATTTCTATGGAGATCCATAAAGTGAACGATATATTCAGGGATTAAAATCATCTGTTTGAGAGTTTGTGATTGCGATGAATTTTATCACCATTTTGTCCTCGGTTGATACGACCAAAACAAATGAATTTCTGTGGATTAGAGTTTATCAGAATTGACATTGATCAATCCAAAGATTAATGAGAAATCTTGTTCGAAATGTCATTGTGTTTATCAGGGTGATTGTATTATGGAGCAAAAATATGTTACAACTGTGAACAGTCGAGACATATTTTCAGAGATTATCCTCAATTGATAAATCAAATGGAGTTAAACATGAGGTAACGACGATCAATTTAACTATTAAATGGTTATGACTGCAAATTTTTGTCCTAGTAAGGTAAATGTGGTGCCTAACACTCAGTCGAGAAGAAAAGAATTGAATAATCAAAGTTTTTGTATTGCAAGTAAATCAAATCCATAATAATCTTGGTGGATATTGAGATATCAGAATGGAACCTTAAAAGAAGAGAATGTAAATGAGATTATATTGTGACAAATTATATAATGAATCTACCAAAGAACACCGAAAGGGTAAGAGGCTACACGGGAACGAGAATATGAGATGAGAATGAAGTATCCTCATTTGTTTACTTAGTGGAATTTCGGGACGAAATTCTTCTAAGGAGAGGATATTGTAATGTTCGATTTTAAAATTATTTATCCGATTTCGAAATAAATAACGATGGAAATTTCATGGGTAAAAATATTATAGTTAATGGAAGATGAGGGACCAAAGGTGAAATTATGGTCATTTCCTTGTGGATTGAAATTTTTGGTCCAATATGTGTATCTTGGACTTTGGTTTTCACGTGGGAGGGAGGGTGCATGCCCATGCATTGCCTCACACCCCCTTTCTACATATATGTAGCTTGAGGACGTGGGAGGGAGGGTGCATGCCCATGNCCCTTTCTACATATATGTAGCTTGAGGACGTGGGAGGGAGGGTGCATGCCCATGCATTGCCTCACACCCCCTTTCTACATATATGTAGCTTGAGGGAAAAGAAAAATGGCTGGGAGAAATTCTAGTGGTTTTCACTCAAAGAAGAAAGAAAGATCCGGTTAATGGTTCGGTGAGATTTCGGTTGATATCAGATGAGGTGAGTTTTTACAAAGCTTTTGTAAAGTATGTGTTATTACGTTACACATGATCTTCTTTGATACATGAAATTATGTGATGTATTTGAATTCGAAAACTATGTCCGTTGAGGCGTGCTCATCTCCCAAGCTTTGGGAGATGAGGGGTGATATACATTGAGAATTTTATGTATAGAACACTCACTTTGCAAGTTCATAGCTAGATTGTTTTTCTTTTATCCCTATATTGAATCATTTTATTACTTCATTTTCCCTTTTATTAATTATGGACTAAACTATGTGGTTTACTTGCTTCTACACCATTTGGAGTCTAATATAAAAACTTGCTGGACTGTTTGACGCTACATCATTAATGCAGCCGCGACCTGAAGCTTTTTGACTTAATGAAGAACTTAATGGGATAAGCTACCGGCTCTTTTTGGTTTCTAGAAGACTTGGAACTGTTAACTTTTGGTGTGTAAAAATTGTTAAACTTTTGTTAGAAATATTGTAACTATCTAGTTCATCTAAGTGTAGTTTCAAGTTACCTTTGATGGCTTTATCCTCTAGGTTTCCTTTTTGTCTTTTTGTGCCTTGTTTTTATATAAATAGGGGAGAGGGGGATCCTGTTTTGGACATGAAAAATCAGCTGCTACAAGCTGATTTCTACCTTTACACTTTGAAGAAATTTAAGTTCTTAGTAGTTTTAAGATCGTCATTTAATTTCCGTTTATTTACTTTCCGCTCTTTTATTTTTCCGCTATTTACATTACGTCATTTACCTTCAGCAATTTATATTAATGTCTTTATTTTTGTTATTTATTTTACTTGTCATTTACTTTCCGTTACGAGTGGCTAATTTCATAGCTTGGGTGTGAGACAAAAGGGTGAGATTTTAAACCGAAAAAAAGTAGACATTGTTTGCAATAACAACGTTCCAATATTTCATTTAAGTTTTTATAAAAACCCATGACACTTCTTGATGAGTTGATCACTTTGAAAGTGTTAAAGTGCCATGGTCTTAGAGATAAGCCATTGAATGCACGACAACTTGAATGATATGAGAGGTAGACTTGAGAAAGTTGCCGACAAGAAGATTTGTCATTTATATCTTTCAAACAAATTAATTCTCGATAGGTTGGTTGCTTGTTGAAAGTGTTAAAGTGCGGTAGATTCAGAGATGAACTACCTAGAACACACGCCAACTTGAATGATATAAAAATCTGCTCGAGAGAGTGATTTTTAACAAAGAGATTTGTTTATCCATATATTTTGAGGACACTATTCGGCACTATCCTTGGTCCGGATACCACATAGAGATATGTGTTGAAAACTATAATATAGTGCAATGGTTAAAGTCCGAGAGAAATACCCTCAAAATAGATGGTGGAACTAAGTTGTGGTTAACTGCTTGTTGTAGCATCCCTACATCATTGGCTACTGGAATTCATGTTTGAGTCTCACCACAAGTCTTCCGTCCATGTTATCTTTGTTTATTCTGTTATTTGCATTTATTAACTCAGTAACAAATCAAAGTCTTCAAATTCATCATCTGAAATCATCTCTTTCATTAGACTTTTACTTCAATCTATGTGGATGATAAACCGATATTTTACCATTTTATTACTTGGAAATGCGATATTAAACCATATTGTATACTTGCTTTGTGGTTTATTTCATTTGTCTAAATGTGTGTGAAACAACTTACCAAGGGGGTGCTCATCTCCCAAGCTTTGGGAGACGAGGGGATGATCATCTTCCAAGCTTTAGGAAAGAGCTTTGGGAGATAAGGGGGTGCTCATCTCGCAAGCTTTGGGATATGAGGGGTGCTTATCTCCCAAGCTTTGAGAGATGAGGGGGTGCTCATCGGCCAAGCTTTAACCAATGAGTTTGTTCATCATTTAAATTTCGATAGATGGCGATAGATGGTCGGGCATCCACGATAGTTGGCGGGTTAACCGCGATAGATGGCTGGGCATTCGCGATAGTTGGCGGGTTAACTGTGATAGATGGCGGGGAATACACGATAGTTGGTGGGTTAACAGCGATAGGTGACGGGGCATCAACGATAGTTGGCGGGGCAACCACGATAGTTGGACAAGGTATCCACGATAGTTCTAACAATTGAGATCAGAATTGAATTAATTAACATTTAATCTATTTGATGTGATGAGTTATATCAGAATGTGTTAAATGAGTTATTGGGTTACTTGATGCGGTAAATTTGTAATGTCTCATCTTTTAGATGCGACAAATGCGGTTTGTTATGTCAAAAGATTGTATATTTGTTATTTTTACAAATATGAGTTTATAAATGTGTTTGATGATTATTCCACCTTGTAATAGCAGGCAAGAAGGGAATTCACTCACTAGACCTTTCGGTCTAACCCTCATTTTTGGTGTTTTAAGTGGTGCATTGCAAGTCAGACAACCAGATGTTAAGGGAATTTATAAAGAGATTATATGATTTCCTGCATGTGGATACTTGAGATAATATGCTGTAACTTGTACTTGCATGCTGCTTATGAGTACAAGTTTTGAATAAATAGATTTTGAGAAGGAAACAAATTTGGTAGCTACTTTTATAATGTAGCTTTTATTATATATGGACATAATGTGTAAAGTTGTATTTCTTGTTATATGAAATACATGATTACATGAGTATATGCAAACTCTGGACCTGGGGCATTACAATGATACATCTCGACTTTAATGTTTTCTTTTGTTATTTGTTTTTGTCGATTTTATAATACAATTTTGTGTATTTTTTAGAATATAATGTTTTTATGTTTAATTAAAATATAAATTTATAGACTCCATAACAATTTACAAAAAAATATTGTTATTATTTACAAATTAACAATTTAAAAATTCTCGTTTTTTAAAATTTGTTTGATATAATTTTTTATTACAATTTAATTTAAGTTTAATAACGATATAATTTGTTTTAGATTTAATAATGTAATGCTTTATCATAAAGATAATAATTATATTTTTTATTAGAACTTAATAATTATTCTAATTATATTTTAGATTATTTGTATTTAAAATAAGGTGTTTATCATTTTTTGACAATGCTTATCAATTAGTTACATGAATTTAAACATGCTACTTTAAAAAGTTGTATTCATACATAATTTATTGTAATCTTGAAATTTAGATAATGTGCATCAAAAAACTTTATGCATAAAAGATGGTTTGTCATGTTCTGTCTCAAATGCTTTATAATATACTAGAAGGGTACTCACATAATGCAGCGAGATACATTTTGATTCTAATATTTCGTTTTATTCTGTCTCTATTGATGTAATAATACGATTTTATGTGTTTTTGGGAAAGTGATAATGTTTTTATTTTTGAATAATATATAAACTTAAATATATCATAAATTTTTGAAAAAATATATCGGTATTAATATCAAATTAACTATCTAAAAGTTATCGTTTTTTATGTAATTTCTTTAATTTAATTTTTTATTATAATTTAATT
>NC_037544.1:33254813-33259178 GCF_001531365.2 Cynara cardunculus var. scolymus | reverse complement strand
CTATTTAGGGGGTGTTTGGGATTGCTTATTTAAAACAACTTATGTTTTTTTGTAAAAGTGCTTATTAACTTATGTGGTATCAAACTGGAGTTTTGTAAAAAGTGTTTGGATTAGCTTACARCGGTACCAAACTGCAATAAGTTGATAAGTTGTTTTTTTAGTGTTTGGTAAATTTTGCTTATATCTGTAAAATGACCAAAAATGACAGAGAGAAGATTGATGTTGTTAAAATGACCAAAAAGGACAGAGAGAAGATTGATGTTGTTATATGGAGAAGGGAGAAGATTGAGATCGATGTTATCTGGAGGAAAAAAGATAGGTATAAAGGGTAATAGGGTTAAAATGGTAAACTGGTAATAAGCAGTTTTTCATAAGTCATGACGGATTAACTTATCAAAAACTGCTTATTACCGGTTTGGCACCGGTATAAGCAGTTTTCTTTTTTCTTATCCAAACACTAGGTATTAGCTTATCACCGGTGCCAGACTGAAATAAGTCAATAAGCAGATAAAATAAGCAATCCCAAACACCCCCTTACTCTAATAGATGCTTTAAAGTGTTTTTTAATAATAGAGAAAACAATAAAAAAAAAATCCAGATTCAAGAATTCTCTAAAACTGTGTGGGAAGTAAGCGAAATTATTATTAGTTTATATAAAGTTTTTTTAAAAAGTGCATTGAGATAATAAAACTACATAACATTTTAATAATATAATTAATACTGAAATATCTAAAATAGCGAATCTGTTGAAATGAAATGTAATTTTATTTAAAGATTTTGACCTTTAGTTCTTTATTTTAAAGAAATTATAAAAAAAAAAAACCATCACCATCCAAACATGTACTAAAAATATAAGCTAGTTTATGTTTGACAAATAATACCTATATTTATTTTAGAGAATGTATTGGAGATGATATTACATGGTGTTGAGGAGGATCCATTTTTTTCCTGATGGTTACACAAAATAATTACTGTATTATAAAATAAAAAATTAATTATAGTTACAAAATATAATACAAATTAGATAAAATTTCAACCATTTACAATTAGGTTTTTTGTGTACGATCGTTAAAAGAATCTGTTACAATTAGGTTTTTTGTGTACCATCGTTAAAAGAATCTGTTACAGTTAGGATCCATTTTAAATGTGTATCGAGATTATAAAAATTGTAGAATTTTTTTAAATAATATAATTAATACTGAACTCTCTAAAATTAAAAGAATCTGTTACAGTTAGATACAATATTTCTTAAAGAATATGACTTTTACTTATCTATTTGAATTTTTTATGAAGATCGAAGATGATCAAATATATCTTAATCCTTCCATATACAACAAATAATTTAAATTTTTTCATAATACAACAAATAAGGGGGTAAATCTCTAACTATTATTCAGTACTTGAATTATCTCAAATAGCAAATCTAAGATCAACATTAAGAAATGATAAACCAAACGTTATTCAAGACTAAATTAAGGACAAATGTTATTATAACCGAATAAAGTCGCTATCTTTAAATGCTGAAGACATCACTTGTGATAACATAAACCAGTTAGTAAATATAAAAGTTTTGGAGTTGTTTTAAAATTGTTTGGAAGTTAAGGGTGTATTTTGAAAATATGTTTAGAATATCTAAAATTTTCCACCGCCTCCTTCTAAAAATATATATGTTTAATTTTCTTTTATTTCTCGTACTTCTAGAAAAGATAAGAAGAGAAAGAAAAAGAAAGTTAATGAGCTCAAGGTGAGTTTTACGTTAAAAGTATCATTTGATTCGTTTTTGGTGAAGAAACCGTATGGTTTCATACATGGGTGTTTTGAATATGATTATATGTTATTTATTAGCAAAATCTTGGGTTTTGATATGTTATTATCAACTAATTGTAATAAGGGTGACATAATCAGGAGTTGGGTATTATTTGGCAATAAAAATGACATAACCAGGAGTTAGGTATACGATTGTAATAAGGATGAGATAATCAAGAGCTGGGTATACTGGGATAAATGTGACATAATCAATTTCTGGAAATGATGATGTTTGATCATAAGATATTGTTATCGCATTAATATGATGCAATGAGTTTTATATCGCATCAGTGTCATGTGATGAGTTGTGAATATTATTTAAAGTTATTGGTCCCATTAGGGTTTACATGATATGTATAACAATTTGTAGAAGGGGGCGTGGATGAATACAAATACAGTAAACTTTTCAAATTTAAAATGTATATTGATAAAGAAAGATCAATACAAATTATACAAGATTGTTTGTGGAAAGATAAGACAAAGATAACCTATCTAAACAATCTAAGTTACACACTAAATCTTAGCAAGGAGAAATGATTTGCTGTTTAAGACCTAGAAGAAAGTAAGTTATTTCTGGGGAAACTATTTAGAATACATAAAAGGGATTCTAACTTGCTTTTGAACATAAGCGTATTGTGTTCTTAGATGTGTGTTACGTTGGTCATCGTCTCCTATTACCATTTCCAGACCATCTTTCAACCTCTAACTCCATCCCCAACATCAAGGGCTTCTGAAGTTCATCACTCTTGCATCCATCATTCTGCTGCTCTGATAACATTAAGTGAGCCTGTCATACAAACCCATCAGTAAGAGATGACGGCCGAAGATGGAGATGATAGTCGGAGATGGTGGCCAAAGGGGTATGGCTGTGGTCTCGGTGTCTTGTTCGCACTTGGGTTGCTCATAGTTCTAACCCAACTAAACTTCTTTTCTCATTTATGAGACACCACTGAGATGAAGGTCCGAGATGGTTACTGGAGATGGTCAATGGTGATGTACATGGAAAAAGATGGTTATTATAATGGAGATGAAGATGGTACCCGGAAGTGGAAAAGATGGTTGTTGTCTTAGAAATGATTACTTTGTTCTCTATATATGAAACAAAATTTTATAATTATTTTATGTAATAAAATCCATATCAATATCCATCTCATCAAATAATGTTGAGTTGTATGCCATGTCATCAGTCACATCAGCATGATAACTGGTTAAAGGTTAAACCGGTCACCTAGGTACTTAAATGTTTGGAAATTTTCATATTAGGTGCCAAAATGAAGGTTTTCAAAGTATGTTATCTAAAATAAGAATAAGAATAAAGTATGTTCCATTTTTATACAATTTTTCCTTTTATAATATATTTAAAACAAATCACTAATAATATAATATGCTAAGTAAAACAAACCAAATGGTAAAAATAAATAAATAATAGAATATATTAATTAATATAATTTCAATTGATTTATTACATATATAATATTATAATTACATTTTTCGTCCCTATGTTTGTTAAAAATTATGATGTTCACCCTTGTGCTTTAGATATTACGGTTTTCATCCCTATAGTTTATAAACCATTGCTATTTCCGTCCTTATAATTTATAATGTATTGTTGTTTCAGTCCTTATGGTTTACAGTTCTTTACTATTTTGGTCCCTTGTACTTAAAAATGTAAGAATTAGTTGAAAGACGAAAAATACAATAAATTACAAACCATAAAAACAAAAACGTAAATTTTAACAAAACATAGGAACGAAAAATGTAATTTACTCATTAAAAATAATAATTAAATTAAATTTTTTATCAAAGTTTTTTTCATAACAAATAATTTATAAGTTTATTAATTTATAATTATAATTAATTAATAATTTTAAATTAGTATTAATTAATGGAGACATATTAAAAGAAAGTAACAAAAACTCATAAAATTTAATATAAAATAACATTTCAATAAAATAATTTATAAATTACTTTTTGTTTATGTAAGCAAGACTTTAGAAAAGAAATCAACTTCCAAATAAAACCTTTCATGCATATATGCATGATGGAAACGTAACGTACCATCGACAAACTCAATAAATGAAATTATTTTCGTATAAATAAATTGATTGACATAAAATAATCAGATAAAAAATAAAATAAGAAATTATAACTTTTAAATTTCTATTCCATTTCATTGATTAACATCTCTTTTTCTATAAGCGTACGATTTCTTTTTTTGAAAAGGAAAAAAGTTCAAAGTTAAAGTAAAGTACTAAAATTTTGCATTAAAGCTCATTAATCATTTGTACTTAAAACATTTATTACTTATTTAAATATCGAGTCAAATATATATATATATATATATATATATATATTACATTTGTACAATCAATGCAACTCAATCAATTGAGATATTTATGAAAATGATGAGAGTTCATTTATTATGATTTGAATATTACTGGAAAATGACTAGGGTTCATTAATTATGATCGATATTTTATATTATGAAACAATCAAAACTTTTATAAAATCACATATTCATCAAATTAAATGGACGGTTGAGATTGAGTTGTATTGGTT
>NC_037544.1:33244613-33254773 GCF_001531365.2 Cynara cardunculus var. scolymus | reverse complement strand
TCTCTCTCTCTCTCTCTCTCTCTATATATATATATATATATATATATATATATATGTGTGTGTGTGTGTGTGTATGTGTGCGTGCGCATAAATGAATGGACTTGAAATCATGTGAGAGCAATATGTTTTTGTTAGACCCATGAGACCATTTTTCTACATTTGAAACTTCACTGTAAAACACTGTGAGTGTAGCCTTCACAGTGTTTTTGCTGTGAAGGTTCAGATTTCTTTTACCTTCGCAGTTTTTGTTGTTGTGAAGTTTCAAGTGTAAAAAAAGTGGTCTCACGAAAACAGTTTGGTTTCACGTGAATTTAACCCTATACGAATGAGCGATAAATATTGGAGGGTCACAAATATTGTTAAGACCGTAAAAACCAATATAGTTCGATCATTTTATTTAATTAACAATTAATACGTGGATAAGTAAGCAGTTATTATGATTATGTTAAAAGAAAAAACAAATACAACAATAATAAATAGAGAGAACGAATATGTAATTTTCATTAATCATAAACCCTTTTATGTAGAGATGAATTACAAATATATAACTACAAGATATTTTTAGTTCTAATTTAACTCTGATATATTTTTCTCTATCTCTATCGTCATATTTTTTAGACAATGACACATTTTTCCTACAACACTCCTCCTTGTGCCGAGTCAAAGAATGTCGGTGCACAATTATTGTCTCGTTAAAACTTTACATCAAAATAAAAACAAATTAAAAATAGGACGAAGGAAAGTACAACGAATTAGTTTCTTTGCAATACATAAATTTTTTCTGTTGTATAATATTCTGTCAAAAATTCGTACGTTAATCATGAGAGTTAGGAAAGCATGATGGTATATAAATTGTTGTCCCACTAAAACCTTACACCAAGGAACAAAATCCAATGGTAAAAATAAAATCTTGGATGAAGGAAAGAACACAACATATCAATATTACATATATAGTAGACTCTCCATTTTGTCTACTACTCCCCCTGATTCGTGCATTAATCAAGAGGGTTTGGAAAGTCTGTGCATTTCGACACTTTTTAATTGTTTCCCAAAATTGAACCTATTACATGATACTGTAACACCCCAAGATCCATATTTGCATATAACCATGTATTTCATATAATAAGAAATACAAATAGTACATATTTGGTCCCAATAGTACAAGAAACTATATTACAAAATTAACAACCAAATTTTTCATAACATTCTTGTACATAACTTGCATATATAACAAATATTCCAAACTTAACAGATAATAAGCTCTTCATCATAACCCATGCAAGCATAAAAGAAAAATTCATATTTTCCCCTTTCCCTTATCCCTTGATAATATCGGACTTGCAATGCATATTTTTAAACACAAAATGAGGGTTAGACATTGAAGTTTAGTGATAAATCTTTTTTTTATGCAATTACAGGATGAAAATCATCAAAACCTATTATAAAATCATATTTGTAATTTTACAAATATCTAACACCTTTTTATAAAATCCAAACTTAAATGTCACATTCCCATAAGGATTCTTAAATTTTTCTTGCTAGCACATAACGCATGACCACTCAGGTCCTCGCATCCCTCTATGCGAAATCACCTAGAGCTCCTCTGGCTCTTAAGGACCAGAGCTCTTCCGGCTCTTAAGCTAGAGCAAAACCAAAGAAAATAAAGTCACTAAAAAGTTAATCATGAAGTCTAGATCAACTTGAAAATAATATAAATACGTAATATGACCACCCAGAGCTCCTTTGTTCACTTAACTAAGTATATAGAAATCCAGAGTTAAGCCAACCAGAGTCCTTCTAGTTTCAATCTTTTTAAAAACCAACTAATGACCCATGACCAACCAGAGGCTCTCTGGACGACTAGAGCCTCTGGTCTATTTAAACTAAAACTTATGGAAAATAAGAATTTGAGTTGTACTTAAAAGAAAATAAATTTTAAAGATAACTAGAGGCCATTTGGTTAAATATGAAGGTTAACTAGAGCCTCTTTGGTCCTCTACCAAAGGTTAGAATATTTTCTCAAGGACTATCAAATGATTATAAATAATTCGCCCAGAGGCCAAGCCAACCAGAGGTCTTCCATATCCCCTTTCTGGTTGAACCATGCTTTGGGTTCTAAATGCCAATAAAGAAACGAAGTTGAAAATGATTTAAGTCCAAAAGGTTTTAGATTTAGAACTCGGATACAGAGCTTGGACTTAACATTAAATTCCAGGATACAGAACCTCTGTATAGCAGATACAGAGCCTCTGGGTCAAAGTATAAAAATATTTGAACTTAAAACTGTCCCTTTCAACCAGAGGCCTTTTGTGAAGACCAACCAGAGCCCCTCTGGTTCCTCATCAACCTTTACTTTTTGAACAACTTGAAGAATAATATCCAGATAAACCCAAAAATATTGTTAATTCAAAACACAGACAATCAAAGCCTCTCTGGTTATAAGCAATTTTCATTCTCTTCATAACAACATTGTTATCATATCAATAAGAGCAATAATCTCAAGTCTTCACATCACACATAAGTGATAACTCAAGATCATTGCATCTAATGGATGCAATAACACAAATGTATGATCAAAACTCAAATTACATAATTGCCACCCTTATCCAAAGGTACACCTCTCCTTGATATAATACCCTTATTCCATGGTATAGCTCTCCTTGATATGCCACCCTTATCCCATGGTACACCGTTCCTTGATATGTCACCCTTATTCCCTCATAAAAATATAACCAAATCTATCATTTTTGCCAAGAATGGCATCAAAACAGTTTCATTATAGAAATTTCATAATAAGAACTTTTACAGTTCTAAACCCAACATCTTTATCAACCCAAAATAATTTTAAGAACAATTTTCCTTTTTCCACATAAAACCAAACAGTTCGATATTTCAAATACTAAATATAGAAAGTTGATAACTCACCTTATATGCACGTATATAAAGACGAATCTCACAACAATGATTTCCAAATATAATCATAGAATCAACTTCTTAACAACTTAACGTAGTATTACACACAAGAATACACATAGTAAACTTTCTTTCTTTTCCTTTCTTTTCAAGATAGAATGGATAAGATAAATCTATCTTATCAATGTTATATGTCATCAAAAATACAGGCGATGGAGGTTAATAATTTTATAATCCACAATTCACACACAACCCCATGTAATAAACTTTACATGCAATCATAGGAGGTGGAAAATAAAATAAGTAAATAAGCACATATAAACAATTAAAAATTCTTTGCTTGCCAATACTTTTCAAAAAGCATCCCAAATTTATATAACTGAAAACTCGGTTATCACAATACTCTTTTTTATAGTTTTTAAACCATCCACAAAATGATTGTTGTGTTTTATGGTAAGCCACACCAATACATTATTATCAGCTTCGGTGGATCTTATGGTGCTTTCAAGGTGATTTGAGTTCTAAGAGTTTGGGGAGTTGGTTTGAGACACCATTGTTGCAGGTTATGAAGCTTGAGAGTTATTGAGTGGTTTTAGGTAATGATTTGGCAAGCAAATATGTTATATTCTGCTTGAATTCTATTTGATTTACTTGAATCTTGAGGAGAGTTTGTTATTGCTGATTGTATAAAAAATTAAGTGAAATATGTTTTGTGTTATCATCCTTGATTTATGTTACTTTCATTTATTCGATACATGATGATTATTTTCATATATTGCGATTAATTTTTTATAAAATACATAGATAACATTTATTTATTTGATAGATCTTTGACATAAGGTCAAAAATGATATCAAATTCAAAAAAAATACTATCATACATCAACATTATGGGAGCTTTTGGCAAGATGCCAAAAAATATGAGGTTGAAAGTGTAACATCCAAATATCTTTATCTATATTACCTTATAAACCAGATTTGATAAATGTTTTAAAGTCTTAAATACAACATGTAAAACATAAAGTACTGCTTCTTAAAGCATAATTTTTTAAAATCTCTTAATTACCACATAAAAATCTTTATGTACAACTTATCAATGCTTTAGAAAAAAATCAGAATAGACGCTTCATTGCTCAACTGATTACCCCAAAGTGACTGCTTCATAGCTCAATTGCTTTTAGGTTCCCAACATTCATCTCATACACGCTTCCCTCCTCAAATTGATCTTCCCAAGATGACGATTCAAGCTTCCATCACTGATTCAGTGTCGTATATATCAATAATGGTTAGGGTTCTTACTTACTCTTCTATTGATCCTTTTGC
Source organism: Cynara cardunculus var. scolymus (assembly GCF_001531365.2). NCBI lineage: Eukaryota > Viridiplantae > Streptophyta > Magnoliopsida > Asterales > Asteraceae > Cynara > Cynara cardunculus. The sequence continues at coordinate 33,250,538 of NC_037544.1, read as the reverse complement.
TCTCTACTAGAATTAATCCATCCCAATCTTCAAGCTTTCGTTTTATCTTCCATAGCTCCTCTACTGGAATCAATCCATCACTCATCTATTCGAATCGAGGTAATTAGTTTTCCATACGGTATGCATCGCTCCTCTACTGGAATGGATCCATCTATTGGAATCAAGGTAATTACTTTTCGTTGTGAATGATCTACAAGATCGAGCCATATCAATCTGAAGAAGAAACATTTCATCTCCAGGTAATTACTCTTGTACTCTTGTATACAACTTCGCTTGTAGCTTCTTGATGCTTGAGAATGACTGTGGGATTGTTTTTAGTGAACATAGGTAATACTATATATCCAAGTTTGAGTCCTAGATTTTTATTTTCATTTGTTACTAGGTGAGGTTGTTTCACTTGTTTGGTGAAGATTTAGGGTTTCCTCATACGTCTCGCTCTCTTCCTCCATATCTTCGCTTTCTTCTCTTTATCGAATCTCCCAAGCTTTTTCGTTGTGAATGATCTACATGATCAAGCCATATCAATATGAAGAAGTAACATTTCATCTCCATATAAGATTTTATTTAGTTTTGTTTAAATGTGGTTTTGAATCTCCATATCAAATTGGTTTTTTTTCTTATGGATGGCTCTACAGGACTGAGTCATATCAATCTAAAGAAGTAACATTTCATCTCCTTGTAAGATTTAATTTAGTTTAATTTTGGTTTGATTCCAAATAAAGTTCAAAATTGGTTTGATTTCTACTTTGAGATATTTAATTTCATTCAGTTTCAGTATGCATTATGTTGTTATGTGTGAACCTGATTATCTTGAATTATGCATATTTCAGATTTTGAGAAACAAAGCTTCATTCTTGTTGAAGGTTTGTATCCTTGCTCTTGTACTCTTGTATACAACTTCGCTTGTAGCTTCTTGATGCTTGAGAATGACTTTGGGAATGTTTTTTTGTGAACATGTCATACAATATATACAGGTTTGAGTCCTAGAGTTTATTTTCATTTGTTACTGTGCGAGGTTGTTTCACTTGTTTGTTTTTTCTTTGGAAATTGGTGGTGGCTTTGTTTTCATGCTTCCAAGTTCCAACTGCAGGGTCTTGGGAGGTCTAATGTATTTGTATCTGCTATCATTGTAGGGTTTAAGAAGGGTCCAATCCAAGCAAATTAAATAAGGAAAACCAATTAAGATTATAAAAAGGAAAAAAACTAAAAACAATGAAAGATGGAAAGAAAGAAGGTTCTTGATGGCTTGTGATTTAAAAATTTGGGATCCTTTTTATTCATTATTTGGCATGTTGTCTCATACATTTTCTTTTGTTGGTCTTGTATGAACCATTCTTGCATGGCAAGTCCAAAAGCTGTTATGAGCTCATCTCCTTGTTTTAGATCACATGTTAACAGAGTTTTGGAAGTACTTTTCTAGTCTTACTAAAGGACGTTTTTATGACCTTTGGAATTTTTACTGGCAACCTTTTTACGTCATATATGAAAACCAAATCTTGTTATTACATTTTGTAGGTTGTTTCTATGATCTGATAATGCTGCCAGGTGTATCACAACTTTAGGTTGTGAAGTCGGTTTTGTAGATGATAGTAAGTGGAGATCGTATTTGTCAATTGAAGGGGTTTTGGCTAGCTCTTGCTTCTTTTACTTTTGGGATTTTGCTTTTTTTTCTTCCATTTATGCTTATGTATTGGATTAAACAATTTCAATTGACAAGGTTTGTTTGTAATCTTCTAGGTTTTTTTAAGGTTTGTTTGTAATCTTCAATCGACAAGGCTTATTTGTAAAGCCTGAGCATAAACAGGTCCTTTTCTTTCCGTATTCCTTTTCTTTTTGTCGATTATTTGTTTCTTGTTTTTAAGAGATGAATAAATGATTGATTTTAGTTTTTTGTTACTGCAATTTGCAAAAAGAACGAAACATAAGGTTTGTAAAATATTTAGTAGATAGGATTCTCAAATACTCTTTTATGCAATTTAATTTAGATAGACATTCTCCTACAATCCAATATCCAACTCATGACTTTGACATCTTACATGGCCTTGTATATGGATCTGAAAACCAATTCTTTACACACTCAACGGTTTTGCATGCCCTTTTGCTTTTTGGTTTGGAAATGGCAAAACAAATAGCCCGCTTCTGTTTGGTAGCTTTTGCATTATGTTGTATGGCCTTTGCCCACAGAGGTGGACCTACATAGGAGCTTACAGTGGAACGAGCCACTGCTTCAGTCAGTGGCGGATCCAGGATTTTTGTTCAGTGGGGTCACCTTTAAGGTAGACTAAAAACCCGCAAAATCGTCCGAAGTGTTTTTAACCTAATTACAACGTTTTTGAGGGAATTTTAAAGTTTTTTGGTTGATTTCGAAGGATTTTTTTAGTGTTTTTGTCGATTTCGAATAACTTTTTTGGTTTTTTTGATTGATTTCAACAGATTTTTTTGTTAGAGTAACAGTTTTATTGGGGTTGGGGGGCCACGGAAAAATGTAATGGGGGGAAGTGAAAGGTAAATCATGTAAAACCTAAATTTTAACCTATGAATTTTTGTTTTTGAGTTTTTGATTGGGGTCCTTTCCCCCCTCCTTTAAACCACTACATCTACCCCTAGCTTCAGTTCATGGCTCCGGTGTAATGTAAAAAAATTATGTTCTTGAAGAGTGTCATTGTATTATTTTGTTGGGTGACCGTGTAGTTTTTTAAACTGATCAAAATCAAGGCAAAAGTCTTTAATAACGGAGTTGGTTAAAAACCGGGGTTCAATGCCCACTTTCTTAAATTTCTTAATTTTTAACTTCAATTTTTATATACCTCTTATGTTTAAAAAAATTGTAGTCAGGAAAAAAAAACATGGTTTCTCTACAATGAACCAACCAACTGATCTATACTAACATTGTAAAACCATGGCTTCCTTCTGGATCCGCCTATGAATTGGCTATGAACCCAATCCCCTACAAGATTTCTGCATAGCTGATTTAAATAGCTCAAGTTTTTGTGCATGTATATATATATATATATATATATATATATATATATTGCTTGTTTCATAGGTTTTGTTGTGATTTGTTATCTGACGAATGTTTATTTGCAGTTAGCATGTGATAACCGGATCCTGATTATCACCCAAGGTAATTAATGTGTGATTATCTGATTAAATGATTACGTGATAGCATGATAGCATGATATGTTTGATCATGCTAGTATATGAAATTATGCATTAATTAGATATATATGTATATATATAAATGCATGATATATGTGTATATATGCATAGGTATATATGTATATGTGATGATGCATGTGTATGTGCATATGGGTTACATACATGCATGAGAGATTTCTTTTGTAAGCTTGCACATGGTATACTGCTCTAGTAGCCGACTTTCCCTAAAGGGAAAGTATAAAAGGAGGTTGAAGCCTCCATTCTCTTCTTCTTGCCTTTTTAGAAAAATTGAGCGATTTAAAGAGAAAGAGTTAACTGGATTGCAAGTGCCTGATTTCAAGTATTTGGTTTCAAAAAGCTTGTTAAGGTGAGTGATTTTTAAACCTTTTTACATAAAATTTGTTACTGGTTTTATTTGAATGTTGATGATTATGGGAAAGAAATAAGTTATTTGCTTAAGGGTTTTATCCGGGTAAATGTTGATCGGATTAAGTTTAAATCGGACAAAGCTTGTCCGGATTATTTTTAAATCGGTCAAGGGTTGGGCGATTTAGCCTTAAACTGCTCAAGTGTTGAACGGTTTAGCCTTAAACCGGTTAAGTGTAAGCGGGTTATGATTGGTAAGAATGGTTATCATTTTGAACTGAGAAGTAGGAATACGACCATGTAGTGACCGAATTATTTTAAATCAGTCAAGCTTTGGGCGATGTATTGTCCGGACTTGTTATCCGGACAAAGGTGTTGAAATTTATTTTAAGTGTTAAATCGGACAAGTCTTGGGCGATGAGTTGTCCGGATTAGTAAATCGGACAAAAGGGACAACTGTTGTCCGGACTTTATATCCGGATAACTTCTTATTTGGAAATTTTTTATAAGTTTTATATTTTAGACTTTTTATATGGTTTAAAATGTCTATTATTGGGTTTAATTATGGATTATAAAATGGGTATTTTATATCTTTTTAAATATAAAGATATGTTCCTACCAAGCGTGGTGACGTAAGTTTGTTTTGGTATTGGAACGAGATTTTTGGGAAATGTTTCTACCAAGTGTGGTGACGTAAGTCTGTAACTATATTTTGGGAAACCTTCCTACCAAGCGTGGTGACATAAGTCTGTTTTGGTATGGAAGTGGATTTTGTAAATTGTTTCTACCAAGCGTGGTGACGTAAGTCTGTTTTGGTAAGAAACTTATTTTAAGTAATAGTTCCCCCAGACGTGGTGACTTTTGTCTGTTCTGGTTTGGAACTGGGAATGGATCCTTTCAGACGTGGTGACTTATGTCTGTTCTGATAAGTAACCCTGTTTTGATGGAGGAATAAGGGTGACATATCAATGAGAGGTGTACTTGGAATAAGGGTGGCATTGTCATATGTGGATACCATTATAACTCTTATTATTATTACTAATTGGATTTAATAACTTTGAGTCATCATTTCTTTGTGACCTGATGAATTAAAGATATTATTCATATTTAGAAATAATAATTTAAATGTTATTGAGAAGGGGAAAATAGTTTGTCATATCAAGCAAGTATTGCCTTAAATCTTTTCTGTTAATATTTATAAAAGAATGGTCTATTGATTCAAGAAGTTTTGGTTACAATATTTGTTTCATATTKGGAACGTTGGATCTCTAATCAGAGATATTTTATAGAACTGAGGTTCTTGGGTATACTCTATTTTGCATGATATTGTGAACTGCATCATTTATTTGTACTGCAGAATATATAAGCGGAATTACATTATCATATTTTGGTGTTCATCACCCTGCATTTGCAAGGAAGGGATTTACTCACTATACCCATCTGGTCTAACCCTCATTTTCTGTTTTAAATTATGCAATGCAGGAATAGCTGGGTCCGGGGATATTAAAGGGAAAGGGAAAATGTGATTATTTTCCTAATCTGTTGTCTGCTTTTGAAGATACATGTTGCATTACATGTAATAGTACAGAATTTGTTTTGGAAATTTTTATATGTAGATTTTGTACATATAGTAATCCTTGTACTAGTGGGACCTTATGATGTAAACTATATTTCTATGTAATGAAATATGTAATATATGCAAATGTGGTGTTTGGGGGTGTTACATAGCATAAATGGCATGACCTGAAAGAATCCTATGCAATTTCAAGCCAGTGTTTTCTACTTTAGTGTCACAGGGCAACACAACAAACTCTTTGGGATTAACCGATAAAGTGTGACATCGTAAACTGTAGCTCAGTTGTGGGGGATCAACGCTTTAGGCATCTCAATGGCACACATCAACCATAGCTCAACTGTTGTTTCTCAGTATCAATTATTTAATTGTTGCAAAGTTTTCCAATCATTTTTACAAGAAAGACGAGAACTTTTAAATAATTAATTTAATACTAATATCAATATATAATTTTTTCAAATTTATATTTTATTCAAACATAAAAACATTATTATTTTATCAAAACCATAAAAAACCATATTATAACATCGACAGAAACAAAAATTATAATGAAACATTAAAATTGAGATATATGTCGCTGAATTGCGACATTTACCCTTCTAATACATAATAAAATACAAACCAAAAAGTTTATTATAATAATTATTTCATTGTAAGGACCTAATTCATAACATTTGACAAAGCATAGGGACCAAAATGTAATTCACTCTAATTAGTATTTAAGTAGGTATGTTTACTTTTACCATGATATTTCTTACTTTTATATTTTGAATGATTTAGTATCTGAGCTTTATTTTATAAAAAAAAAAAAAAAAACTGGAAATCGA
>NC_037544.1:33234613-33239613 GCF_001531365.2 Cynara cardunculus var. scolymus | reverse complement strand
TTCCATCTTAGATTCTCCAGAAAGTTCGTTTTATAAAAGATCAAGAAAAAGTGTAGAAAGTGGGGAAATCTTGATGAAGAACGGGAATAATGAAGCTAGTCCCTTACCTTTTGAATGAAAACTTGAATAATCCTCAAGGCGGATTAAGTTCTTAATGACGCTAGTAGGTGAAATCGGCTGGAGAGTGAGTTCTAGAGAGAGAGAGAGAGTAGGGAGATGAGAGATTTATGCAAAGTGGAGATGATAATGAGAATTTTCAAAGAAATCGAGGTATTTATATGAGGGATTTAAGAAAAGAAATGGGCCGGCCTCAAAGGCCCAAGTCCATTTAAAATTACTTTTCTTTTAAACAATTTATGGCCCATTAGATTTATATCAAAATACAATTTGTTAAAGATATTATTATTGTTATGACTTCACCTTTTTGGCCAAATTATTTGGGCATTCAAATGAGACTTTTATATTTTTAATTTGGACTTTATAATATCAACTTTATTATTTTTGAAGCATTTGATAATATATTTTGGCATTACATAAGTTAACTTTATCCGCTACTTGTCAAAACAAGTTCACTGAACTATAATTTGAGAACTAAGCCAGATGAATTCCAATCAATCATGACTAGATCCTAAATAAATATAGCTCTAAATATAAGTACTCTACAAAGGTGTTAACCTGATGCTCCAAGAGTGACGGATGTCACAATTTGTTGTTTTAATATGATAAGAAACTTGGATGTTGAATCTTCAACATATATGTAATTGGCATTGTTCTTCACATCAAACAATTGGGTTTGATTTATAGAACCATAATAGCGGTGGAGGAGTGTTCTTATAGATAAATATTCATAATCAAGATATATAAACATGGGTGAAAATGGTGGATCAAAATACAAGAAGATTGAAGATCTTATGATTAGGAAATATTATATTCACATGTTAAAGCCATTAAATTAAGTGTTTACTAATGTTCATTTGGTGTATATAATTGTTCACATGTGTTCATAAAACAATATCTATATACATCTAACATTTGGTCAACATGTATTCAAGCGAACACTTTGATCATATATTAATGTGTTCACATGTGAAAGCCGATTACTTTAGTGTTCATAAGTTTTAATAGAAGCAAATAAGTGTTCATATGTGAAACACACGAACTAAGATTAATTAATAAGTTACATATAAATTCATATGTATTAATAAGTGTTCAATACAATTTCATAATTCAACACAGATGTTTCTACGAACTATAAAAGGAATGAGCAATTACCGATTTGTAACTGATGTAATTAACTAATTCCCGATTTGTAACGGATGTAATTAATTAATTACTGCTTTGTAACTAATTTGGACATCTCTTCCTAAAATACCCCTGTTCACCTATGTTCTGATATCTTCCATTTTTAATTAATTACAAATATACCACAATTGATCTCACCCATAGATTTTAAGAATCAAGGGCTAAGTTTGGTTCATAAAGTTAACATCAATTATTGGGTTAACAAAAGAACCTGCATTAACACCCCAAAATCACATTTACATATAAACATATATTTCCATATATCAAGAAATATAAAGTAGCTATCAAATTTTTCCACAAAATTTTTATACAAAACTTGTATATATAACAAGTATTCAAAGACATAATCAACAAAACACATTTATAAAGTTATATTTGTGTCAGTAACAAATTTTCAACATTTTAATATAACAAATCTCTTTTGCTGCATCAAAATGATGAGACATAATCCAATTATCACATCAAATAGTCCAACAACTCATTTATCATATTATAACAAAACTCATTGCATCATATAAATGAATATATAATTTCCTCGCATCATATGGGTGAGACAACCCCATCTTCTCGCATCACACTGGTGCGAGGACCCCATCTCATCGCATCACACTGGTGCGATAAACCAACTTGTCGCATCAATAGAATGCGATAAGTTCACTCCTCGCATCACAATGATGCAATTAACACTCTTCATTGTATCACAAGGATGCAATAAACACATGTCATCGCATCACACAGATGCGATAACTTCACGTCATCTCATCTCAAGGGTGCGACAAACAGATAATACTTTGATCAAAACCCAGAGTTTACATTTTGTTTGATTATGTCACCCTTATCTTGGTATATACCTCTTCTTGATATGTCACATTTATCCTAAAATACATCTCGCCTTGATATGTCACCCTTATAACCAAAAAAATACACTTCTCCTTGATATGCGACCCTTATTCCAAACATTTGATAAAATTATATCAAAATACCAATTCATGCTAATTATAACATCCCCATATAAAGAACCATACGACTCTAATTTCAATACCATAAAAATAAATTTGTAAAATAACTCACCTTATCAATCACAAAGATGAAGATGAACAACAACAGTTATCCAGATAATATTCACATAATCAACTTCTTCTAATCTTTCTTTGTTTATGTTTGCTTCGGACTCTAGAACACACACACATAAACTGATTTTCCTTTTCTTACTTACTTCTCAGCACACCCAATGAGATATAACAATTATCCCATAATAAATATAAACAAACAAATAAGTTGGTGGGGTTTTTTAATGATTTAAGCACATTACCAAAATAGCCCCTTTAACTTACCATCATTAAAAAAAACAACCCCAAACTTTTTAACGGATAACCCGGTTATCACACCTGCCCCTATATATATATAGTCTCAATCAAATACAAACCATGAAAATATTACAAATCATACAAACTAATTTCAACCATCCATCTAGTTAACAAAATATTTGATTTCATAAATTTATCAATTGTTTACTAATATAAATCATTGATAATAATTAATGAACTCTAATTATCTTTTATAAATATTCAAATCATAATAAAGGAACCCTCATCTTTATATATATATATATAGAGAGAGAGAGAGAGAGAGGTTGGTTATTATACAACCCTTAACATTTGTGCAACCAATACAACCCAATCTCAACCATCCATTTCAACCATCCATTTCATTTTATTAATATGTGATTTCATAAAAGTTTTTATTGTTTCATAATATAAAGTATTGATCATAATTAATGAATCATATTCATCTTTCATAAATATTCAAATTATAATAAATGAACTCTCATCATTTCCATAAATATCTCAATTGATTGGGTTGCATTGGTTGTACAAATGCGATGAGTTGTATTTGAAACAAACTATATATATGTTAGAAAGGTACTCGCACAATGCAGCGAGATACATCTCGATTTTAATGTTTCGTTTTTTCTTTTGTCTCAGTAGATATTATAATACAGTTTTATGTGGTTTTAACTTTTAAGAAAACGATAGTATTTTTATTTTTGAATAAAATATAAATATAAAAATATATCATAAAAATTAAAAAAATGTCGATATTAGTACCAAACTAACTATTTTTTTATGTATTTCTCTAATTCATTTTTTTATTTATTAATATAATTTTTTATAAAGATAATAATTAAGTAGGTTGTTATAACTCAATGATTATCCAAATTATATTTTAGATTTTTTATATTTAAAATGAGATATTTATCATCTATTTAATTATGTTTATCTGCAGTTAGTTACACAAATTCAAACATGAAGCTTTAATAAATTGTACTTATGCATAATCTACTTGTAATCTTGAATTTTAAGTAATATGCATCAATAAGCAGTACTTTATGCTTAAAAAATGGTTTTTAAGAGTTTTTTTTCGAATGCTTTATAATATAATGTGTGTGTGTATATATGTATATATATGGGCTGGTTTAAATACTAACCAAGATTATCGTGTTAATTTTGTTAACCGATCTTGGTCGTTGATTTGAACATCCAACGGTTGTCATTTATTGAGACTAAAAATTTAATTACCATATTAATAAAAAAATTAGGTTCACAATGGTTCAGATGGTAAAATTGTAAAAAGTGAATGATCTTAACGTATCCTATTTTGTCAGCCTATTCTGTAACCTCCAATCAATAAAGAAACCGTCAATCTCATTGATCAATATCTTCAATCAATAGCTAAAAATTAGGTTCATAATCTTCATCAAAACAATGGAGGATTTGGAAGGATTACCAGGCGACGACATCCAGATAAGATTGAAACATGTGTGTGAACCAAATGGACATATTGTGTGAACCAATTGAACACATATGTGCACGAGTGAACACATATGTCGACGTTTGAGTGAACATGTGCGCGGTTTGATCATTTTCTTCACTTTCGGAATTCGAATTCCGAATGTATTCGTAGACGCTTTTAGCTTTTTCATTCTCATTGTCGTCGATCTGTTTTACACTATGATTATCTATATTACTCGGACTATAACGAAATCTTTACAAAAGGGACTTTTTTGAAATTTACAATATCAAAACCATTGTAGGAAGAATGAAATRTAAAAATCAGTAAGATGAACAAATGTGAAACTTTATGTCATTATTACATGAAGATCAATTAGTGATATTTTAATATTTGTAACTCTCAATTAAAATATTGGGGAGTTACATAAAAATGATAAATTACCTAAATACTCTTACACTTAATATGTGAGTTACATTTGAACCTAACTAGAAGATGAAACATGGTTGGTTGATGTTGGTTAGCATAGTTAACACAAAAAAATGGGTTAGTATTTGAACCAACTTCTGTATATATATATATATATATATGTGTGTGTGTGTGTGTGTGTATATATATATGTGTGTATATATATATATATGTATATATATATGTGTGTGTATATATATATATATGTGTATATATATGTGTGTATATATATATATGTCTATAGGGGCCTATTCAAGGGAGAACTGAGTTGTTTGTGGTAACTGTGAGAACCAATATTAACCACAAATCAATGGATAAATTAGGAAATTTATAAATTTGGTAATTTTAAATTAAAATCTTAATGCAAGGATATTTTTGGTATTTTAAAACTCTCCTCTCTTCTCTCTCCGGCCACCGTTCTCCGGCCTCCGGCCACCGTC
>NC_037544.1:33232714-33233853 GCF_001531365.2 Cynara cardunculus var. scolymus | reverse complement strand
AATGGTTTTTCGTGAGACTCGTAAGACCAATTTATGTTCATTGATTAACTTTATAAGTTAATGATCTAATAGTTACAATTTAGCATTAAACTTTAAACTTGTAGGGGTATTTTTGACCTATATATTTTTTCTTTCTTTAACCTATATATATAGATCTAATCCAAAGGCTGAAAATTGGTCTTACGGGTCTCACGGAAAACCCTTGGTCTCACATGATCCCAAGTCTATATATATATATATATATATATATATATATATATATATATATATAAAGCTAGATTTTAGTAACGACTATTATCAAAAATCGAGATTTTAGTAACGACTATTCTTCAACAAATCAATAAAATTAGATAATTTAGATCTTATTATAAAGCATACCATATATTTAATATAGCATCAAATACAAGTTTTAAATTAAACCACAACGTATCATGACGACTACCATAACAAACCTTTCACAACATTGTATACATGCACTACCAAAATTACCCTCTTTTTCGGCGGACAAATCCGTCGGAAATCCGCCGGAAATTGGGTTTTCAGAAGGATTTGTCCGCCGGAAAAGAGGGCGCCGCTGATTTTTTTTCCGTCGAGTTTTCCGGCGGATTTTTCCCTTTTCCGGCGGACTACGGCCGCCGGAAATCTTTCGCCGGAAAAATTAAGAAACTTGGTTTACCTTAATTAAAAAAATTTAAAACTTTTCCAGCGGATTTTTCCGCCGGAAATCCGCCGGAGTATTGTCTCGCCGGAAAAACTTAATTAAATAAGATTTCCAAAAAAAAAATTAAAAATTTACCCGGTAATATTTTTTTCTTTTTTTTTAAATTTAAATAAAAAATTTCAAAAAAAAATTTAAAAATTTACCGGCGGCCAATTCCGCCGGAAATCCGCCGGTAATATATATATTTTTTTAAATTTAAATAAAAAATTTCAAATTTTTTTTTTAAAATTTTCTGGCGGCCAAATCCGCCGGTAATATATATATATTTTTTAAAATTTTATTTTTTTTATTTTTTTCAGTAAATATTTAAATCATGTAAATCTGTAAAAATATGGATAAAACTAAAATGCAACTAAATATCATACATTGATTAAAATAAACAATTGTTACAAAACATACAATTTAAAGTATCACACAA
>NC_037544.1:33205803-33231479 GCF_001531365.2 Cynara cardunculus var. scolymus | reverse complement strand
AACACACTCATATCCCGGTTGGGGTCCGTTTCATCGTACTGAGGATACCCATTCATCTGGACCCACACATCTGAAGAATTTTTAAATTTTTTTTTTAAATTTTTTTAAATAATCCGCCGGAAATCCGCCGGAATTTATAATTTTAAATTTTTTTCATTTATTAATTAATTTTTAAAGATTAATTAACAATTAATTAACAAATCCGCCGGAAATCCAACCAGTTTAATTTTTCCGGCGGATTTCCGTCGGAAGTTAATAAAAGTCAATTTTTTTGACTTCTGCCGGAAATCCGCCGGAAATGCCCAGTTTTCTAGTAGTGATGTCAATGCCGTTTGTAATTATATATTTTCCTCCAAAGGAATTAAAATATTATAAATTTATTAATTATTAATATTAATATTTAATTGGGTTAAGGTTTATCCAGTTTTAAAGGCCAAAGAGTTTACAAGTCATTCCTTTTTGGATAAGGTATACATACACCATTACTATTACTATTGGCCTACTTATATATATATACATTAAAATTTGGATATGCTTCGTTGGTGACTTAAAAGTCCATGCCCACTTTTTTCTACCCATTTATTTTTTAATTTAGTCAATATATTATTGTTGAATAAAAGTTGATAGGAAAATTATTCGAAATTTATAATCTCAAATACCCTTTGTCATATACATACAGAGGAAGATAGTTCATTTACGACTCATTATTTTTAATATAAGGATAATCTTGATCGTTCATCTTATTTGATCCAATAACTCACATTAAATAGAGTTTTTAATTAAATTTATTGATAAAAAAAGAGTTAATTCAACCGGGGTTGAGGTCGGGGGCGATTCAAGCCAACCGATACTTGACACTCAAGGTCAAATATGATCGTTTGATGCCGAGTTGAACCGACAAATGACAACACAATGTGTCACTCAAGTCGGGTTGCCTTTCGGACATTTCGACAACCCCCACGTTACGAATTTGATCCAAAAAACATTACAACCACAATACAAGCTGGTAAGTCATCAAACCCTTAGACGTGATGCAATTAAAATGTGGAAAAAATGTGTCGAGGTGAAATGCAACAAATGTTTTCTCTTTTGCCTAACAACATTTATTTAACGTGTGATGTATGGAGCGCACCATACGAATTGTTGGTTTCTTATATATGCATAACGACACATTGGATTGAGCCGCAATCGTGGCATTTATTCAGACGTGTAATCGCGTTTGAACTGTTTGGTGCGCTACATTCGGATGCATGTCAATTTTCAATTATTAAAAAAATGTCTTGCATTTTATAATTTAACTGCAAAAATAATTAGCATTTCATTTTATAACGCTAGTAATAACAATTTGTATGTGAAAAAATTGAAGTGTCATTTGACATATATTTTAAACGATAAATTATTTCATACACGTTGTTGTGAACACATAATAAATTTAGTCGTTCAAGACGATTTAAATACTTGTAAACTCATGATAGATAAGTTTAAATTTATGTTGCAACGAATTTTCACAAATGGTAAGAAAATGAATGTGGAATATTGAAAATATTGCGAATACGTTGATTTTAAAGCGCTGAGACCTAGGTTTGATATGCCCGTTCGATAGAATTCGAATTATTTTATGATTGAAATCTTGTTAAAACAAAAAAGTTATATTTTTTCATTTTATAGATACTATTACCCACAAAATTCTATTGAAAATCTTGATTGGGTCGTGGTTGAAGGATTGTACGATATTTTAAGCGATTTTAAAAATGCGACAACACTTTTATCCGGTATTTAGTATCTAACAAACCCTTTACTTTTAAACCAATTATATATTTTGGCAAGTAAGATTGCACAAAACGAAGACCATCACGCTTGGTGAAAGTTGATGAGTTCAATGAAAAAGAAATTGTTAAAATATTTTATGAGCATCTCTTTTGCTTTTCTTTGTGCTGCGGCGTTAAACTCGTATTTAAATGTTATATGTGTTGAAGTTTTAATTACACAAATATGTGCGGCCTTTAGTTTAGATACGGCTACGAATAAATTTTTTTCAAAGGAACAAAAATATTTGTTTAATCGTAATTTTCAAGATTTATTTGATCATTATAAACATTTTATGGGGGAGGAAACCAATAACAAAGCTCTTCAAGTCATGGATTTATGTGTTCTAGTTCTTCTAGTGGTCATCGCCAAAGTCGGAAAGAGTTGATAACTAATTTAATGAACGAGGTTTTAAATTAATCAAGTGACAAAAGTAGATTTGATAACGATTTGGGTGAACTAAATATGTATGTACATACTAACTTTATGACCGCATGCCCCGCAAATGATGTCAAAGTATTTTAAAAAATTGATCTATTAGATTTTTGAAAACAAAAGCAACCTCAATTCCTGGTTTTGGCATGCATGGCATGTGATATACTAACAATCCAAGCTTGTACCAAAATTTCGGAGTCCCCTTTTTCTCTTAGTGGCAGGATCATTTCGATACGTAGGACAAGACTAAGCCTGAAGTCCGTGGAGTGTTGCATCTATTTCAAGGATTACATAGATAACGTTGATAGAATTCAACACACGACATTGTTAGAGGTGGAGATTGAAGCAATGGAAGAAAACTTGGAAGAAAATAAAATCGGCATGGGACTAAGCACGTCGCTAACTATTAATACCGACGGCACTTACTCACAATTTGACGATTATGAGAAACTCGACATTGATGACCTTGATGACCAAGAGGCTATTAGAAGAATTCAATAGATCGAAACTCTTCAAATCAATCCGACATGGGATATCGACGATGATTGGTTAATAAATGTATTTTCAAATAATTTTATAATGTATTTTTAGAAGAGAATGAAAATTTAATTATAATAAAACATATTTTAAAAGTGTATTTAAGTGACCAAATTACAAATTTTATAACGTATTAAAAAATATATCATTAAAAAATAAAAATAAATAAAATAATATTTTTTTAATGGTCGAGACCAGTTGGGATCGGGACCGGCTCACCACGGAATGCATTTGCAATAAAAATGAAACGTTTACTTTATAGATTAAAGCAATCAGTGGCAGAAGGCCATATAGAAGGCCATATACGCCTTTAGGGGCCATGGCCCCTAGGCTTTTTGATTCATTAAGTATATATTTGGCTTTTAGTTGTTAAATCCAAGTTTTTTAACCTGCCTCCCCCCACTGGAGTCCACTAAGCTCTTAATCCAACTTAAATTTTTTTTTTATTTCCTAAAGCCAAAGTCATAGTCCGCTAAAGTCTAAAGTTGTTGATTCTTCATCGCCACATGCCCGCATGACCATATCAACTGACAGACTTACGCGAGCAACTTATGAACAAAATTACGATCTTCAATCTACAATTTCCATTATTGAAATTACATAGATATTGATCTATCCTCCCTCCCCGCGTTTAACACTCTCGAGTGCGTCGAGTCTTGACCTCCAGCCTCTCGCAGTCTCACCCTCTCTAGCCTCCAATCTCCATGGAAGAGCAAAATGAAGAACCAAATCTAAATGCAAGTGGTATCCCTGTGATTTTAACTTCATCTTCATCAAATAAAATAATCCAATTATAGCCCCTAAATCACAGGGGGGGGGGGATTTCATTCCATATTTCTATTCATGTTTTAATATGCTATTGTTTGAAATTGTTAGATTAATGATTAAGTACAAATTTGATTGATACTTTGGGTTTAAAATGCTATTACTTGAGCCAATGAGCCTTTCAAACGGTTGCATTTATAGGCCACAATGAAAAGTTAGATTACATTAACGGGGAAAATTTTCTTGAAATGTTGGAGGCACTTGGTGAGTTTAGCACCGAGCTTAAAGAGTTATTTTGTCATACTCCCAAATATGCATCATATACATCGCCATTGATTCAAAAAGAAATTTTGAATCTTATATAAGATAAGGTGCGACAAAATGATTTGTAAGGAGATTAGTGGTCGAAGGTTTTGCTTACTTGTTGACGAAACACGGGATGAGTCTCATAAAGAGCGAATGTCTATTGTTTTTAGATTTGTTAATAAAGAGGGCTTGATTATAGAACGTTTCTTTGGACTTGTTAATGTACGTGACACTACAGCACAAACGCTCAAGAAAATTGTGGAGGACTTCAAGGTCGCCGGGAGATCGATGGGTTCCACTTTGATTAGCAATGTTTAACATTTTCATATTTGACGTCTAGTTTTAGAGTTTTACTACGTTTTAACTTTGGATAGTGTATTTTTGCACTTTTGAAAAGGACAAAATGCGCGAAATAGCAACCTACTTTTACAAATTTTCTTCTTATAGCATTGTACTTTCATTTTCTTTATTACAACAATATACCTTCAAAATATTTTTTATTAGGGCATCATACTTTAAAAAATACCCGTTATAGCATTGAGTAACCTTTTAAATTAAATTTATCTATTATACCAGGTTTATTTGTCACCTCGTCGTCCACATAGGTTGTCCACATTTACGATAGTGTTGACTATGACATTTCTTATTAATAGCATTGCACTTTCAAAATTACTCTATTATAACTTTATTAATTTCTATTACAACATTGTATTTTTAATCTTAATATTTTTATCATTTAAACATTGTAAATTTAATCAAACATGTTTACTACAACAAATTTTAACATCAACAATTTAATTTAAAAGATTACCCAATACTATAATAGGTAAATTTTTGAAAGTACGATGCCCTAATAAAAATATATTATGAAAGTACATTGTTGTAATAAGAAAAACCGAAAATACAATGCTATAATAAGAAAATTTATAAAAGTAGGTTACTATTTCATGCATTTTGCCTTCTTGAAAATACATATTATATCAGGTCCAACCCCTATGGTTGGAAAACTTGTGTTCCGCCCCTGAAAGCAATCTAGGTGGATGTAGTATACCCTTCAAAGTGAATATTGGATTAGGAAAGGATATAGAAACTATGGATTGTGCCCTAATATTTATAAAGAAAACTAGTTCCAATTTTTCAATCTTACCTCTATATGTCGATGGTATGACATAATAGGCACTCTTGATGAAATAGGAGAAACCATAATCTACTTGAAATCTAAATTTAAAAGGAAAGATATTGGGAAAACTTGGTTTTGTCTAGCTATTGGATCTCGGACACCAAATTTATGGAATATTAATCCAACGATCCTGCACAAGAAAATGATCAGCAGATTTAACATGGACAAAGCGCATCCGACTAGCACTCTCATGATCGGTTGAGGAGTTGGATATAAAAAGACCCATTTTAAATGATGATGATGAAGAGGTGTTGATGAAATTTCATATCTAAGTACGATAGGTCATTATTGTACTTAACATAATACACGTGATTGTATATTGTATTTCTCAGTAAACTTGTTAGCTAGATTTAGCTCAGCGTCAACACAACATCATTGGAACGAGATTAAGTTAATATTTTGAAAAACAATTGGTGTGGGCTAATTCTTTCCCTACAGAGTGAAAAATGGGATTGATACTGAAACTTCAATACCTATTAAGAAGCTCAGTTGCCAAAGTATCAACCCTTATAGAAAAATGCCAAACAATGCCTTGGTATGTCTTTCCTGATATTAGGTATTCGTCAGACCCATGCAAAGGTCATTCCTAAACTACATATGGAATTACCATAGGGAACACACTAGCTTCGTGGAAGTAAATTATGCAAACCCTTGTAGCTTTTTTCCTAAACTATTCCAAGAATATTACTCTACATGATTTCAAAAGTGTATATGGTTATTTAGAATATTACTCTACATGATTTCAATAACCATATACACTTTTGAAATCATGTAGAGTAATATTCTTGGAATAGTTTTGGAAGTATATATATATATGTATATATATATATATGTATATATATATATGTATATATATATATATGTGTGTGTGTGTTCAAATAAAAATCATTCAATTTGTACAAACCGTGAAAACCTCATTCAACCAATCATAATTTTTCATTTTGTTCATTTTTTTGTAATTATGAGAGGTTGATTAACCATTTCTATTGTGGAGAGTGTTAATCATGGATATTATCATCTTCATTATTTTAATTTTAGAGAAATACATGAAACAGTTTCATTAAAATTTCATTGAATATTATATGAAACAATTTCATAACCATATATGAAACAAATTCATCAAAAAAATTATTATATGAAACAATTTCACAAGATTAAACAATTTCATGAAAAATTTTCATAAGATTAAACAATGAAATCGACGTATGAAGGTGGTTTGTACGGTTTGTACAAATGAGGGTGATTTTCATTTGATCACTCCTCTCTCTCTCTCTCTCTCTCTCTCTCTATATATATATATATATATATATATATAAAGGGTAGTTCAAATACTAACCCATTTTTTTGTGTTAACTCTACTAACCAACATCAACCAATCACATTCTTTCTTTACTTTATATTCAAATGTAACTTATAAATTGAATACAAGGGTCATTTTGTAATTTGACCTTTATGTAACTCCCTAATAATTATTTGGGAGTTACAACTCTTTTAAGATCCCTCTAATTGATCATGAGGTAATTCTGATGTTCACGGTGTTCATGGTGTTCATATCCATGTAATGTCCATGAACATTCACCGTGTTCATATAAATGTTCACCGTGTTCATGCGATGTTTATACAAAAGTACCCTCTGAACCGTTGTTCATAGGTATCTCAATTAATATATTAATTAATGATTATTTTTATAGTCTCATTTAATAAGGACCATTTGATGAGAAAATGAACGATCAAGATCGGGTTAACATAGTTTGCACAATAGTTTTGGTTAGTATTTGAACCAGCCCATATATATATATAGACTTGGGATCATGTGAGACCAAGGGTTTTTCGTGAGACCCGTAAGAGCAATTCTCAACCCTTTGATTAGATCTACAATCTGAACATTCATAATCACAAAATTGCCATTAGACTTCTCAATAATCATAAAATTGACACCGTGCAACTTTAGAACATTAGATCATTAGCTTATAAAGTTGATCAATGAACATAAATTGGTCTTACGGGTCTCACGAAAAACTATTGGTCTCACGTGAACCCAATCATATATATATATATATATATCAAACAAAATGAAATGTTTAATACATGAATTGCAAGAATATTTTTTTTTATTAATTTACAAGCATGTAATCTGTTCTTTTTTTCACAAGTTACAATATATTTCCTTAATTGAACAAAAAACATAACAATTATATGTTTCAAATAAATAAAGGATTTAAAAATAGATTCGTCAAAATAAAAACGAAAAACAGATTACGTTAATATAATTTATACTGATCTATATTTTTAGCATAATTCCACTTTGATTTCAATCTTTTTGGAAAAGGAAAAAAGACCCTAAAACCCTCCCTCCTCTTTTGCCCTTTCTTTGTCTTTTTTGTCTTGAACACCGTAATGTCTTGAACACCATAAGGGGTTGTTTGGGATTTGCTTATTTCAAACATCTTATGATTTTTTACAAAAAACCCTTATTAACTTATTATAAGTTAAAAAAGTTTAACTTCTTTAAAAACTTTTTGTTACCGGTTTGACACCGATATAGATTGTTTATCCAAACACTCAAAAGTATTTATTACCTATAACACACCAAAATAAGTCAATAATTTATTTTTATAAGCAATTTCAAACATCATTGAATAAAAGGAAGTTTCATGTTAGCGAAGCTTTGACACCACCAAGATGAATCATTCATTAATGTGAGCACAACATGCACCCACGTAATCCAACTTAAAGCTTCACACTTACAAATCCAAATTTTAGTGGGGTCGATTTGTGATTTGTGGTCTTCAGTGCCATCTCAAATTGTAAAATATCATAATCAGTCCTTCGCTAGCTTCTAAATTAAACTATCTCATCCATTGTGATATTTTACTATTTTCATTTTCATCCCCCTCAAGTTTAATCATTTACGTTGCAGTCCCTGTGTTACATATACTATATCGTTTTCATTTTCAAAAGCTTTTCACAAGTTTGAAGGTATAGTGAGGAAGATAATCTACTCATTTGATAGAGGAAATGGTTATTTATGATAAGGTTCGAAAAGAAAATATGATTGCACTTTAAGGACTATTATGTAATTTATTATTTTTATAGTGAAATTAGTTATCGTGATTATGTAATAATAATCACACACATCTACATCAAATATATTTCGCAATCTATACAAGCTCTATTTCCGATTTTCTAATTTCAGAATTTTATTGTGGGTGTCTAATCTTTGTATATACATATCATGAATTGTTGTCAATCGATTTTTATATGTTTATTGCAACGTTTTAAAAAGATGCGTTATAACCACCATCATGAGTTAAGATTCGTCTTCGAACGCCACATTAACGTGTGCATGTAGGACATCATGATCCGATAGTATTATTTTGTCAAGACTTGTTTGATCTTCTTTTTACATTTTTACTTTTTAGTGTATGTATTATATTTGTATCATAGTTGAACATTTTTTTGTGGAATACTTTGTTATTGTACAGTTTGAGCAAACAACAAGTAAAACTAGTGTCTTCATGGTTGAAGAAGTTGAAGTTCCTAGATGTGTATATTTTGAATATAAGGAGTTGTGTGAACCGAAAAGACTCCAGTTTTTATAGCTTCAAGAGTTATGATTGTCATGTGTTTATACAACGATTGTTCCCTATTACCTTACAAGCTAGGGATGATACCAACTCCGATATGAGATGCAATAACGGAGTTGTTGTACACATTCTTTCATTTTATATGTTTAAGGGTGTTGCACAGAGATGACTTGTTTCATTGCAAACAAGTATTGTTCAAATAATTTACAAGTTGGAAAAGGTCTTTTAACCCAGATTATTTGATTCAGTGGAACACCTCGTGATACATTCAACACATGAAGCTATAAATGGTGGTCTAATCCAATATAGGTAGATGTATCTCTACAAGACGTAATTCAAATTTTATTAATAGCTAGTACAATATATTCATATGAAACACTCTTTCCATCTCTACCATATATTCCATCGCTTATTTAGGCAGTTTTGGTCGTTGAAGAGAACGGTTTGAAACAAAGCAAAGGTTGATAACTCTATCAATAAGTCGTACCTTGTAAATGAACTTTCTACCTATTTCTCTCTCTATTTTTATCGAACAATAGAAACAAAAAATAATAGTGAATCAAGGAACTTTGCCTCGGATATTTCTAGTTGTCGGGGATCGGGGATCGACGATCGACTAAGCATATTCAAGGTTCCATCTCGTCTACTATTAGCGAAGGGTGGGAAATAGATAAGCTTGAATGAACTTGACTTGGAGACGATTCATAGATTTGTCTTGTTCAGTTGTGTAGAAGTTCAAACTTTCCATTGGACCTTTAGTAAAAAGATTCGACAAATAGATTCGAATATTGATATTGTTGCACTTGATAACCTGTCCACGTAAGTATATAATACTAGCTAATATTAATATATAGAATGCAATGGCATACATTATGTGTTTCTTATGTGTGGAAATTTTATATAGGTCATGTTCGAGTTAAACGACTCAAGTGAACAATTGGAATCCCTAGCACGCGCACCAGGCCATTATGCCACCATGCAACAAGGATTTTTCACGAATGCTTACAAGTTCCAAATGGTAACCCATGGATTCGGTCGGGTTAACCATAATAGTGGTATTTATGTTGGTGGGTCTGCTATGATGAGTGTTAGTCTGACTTTTATGAAATTTTGGATGATGTTTTAGAGGTGGACTATCATAGCGTAGTGTGATATGTAGTTGTGTTGTTCAAATGCACTTGGTTTAATATTGCATCAGGGGTTAGAGTTGACCCTAAACACAATTTGGTAGATATCAAATATAATTTTAGACTCAGATTCAACGATCCAGTCCTAGTATCACAGGCAGAGCAAGTCTACTATACTTCATATTCTTCGATGATAAAGGATTTGAAAGATTGGTGGGTGGTTGTCAAGACAAAGGCTCGTGGCATATAAAGTATCAGACATGATTAATGATGTTGAAGACAATAATAATGTGGATAGAGAACGATTCTTTCAAATCAACAAAAAGGTAACTCGTACAACATTCACATTGGCGGAAACGAGCTCGATTCAGTCTGTCTTACCAGAGGGAGGTAAACGTGTTCGATAATATTAATGAAGATGAAGGTGTGGGACAAATCAGATGATGATAGTGACGATGGACCAGGAAATGAAGATAGCAAGGATGAACTAGAATTTAAAGACATGGATGATGATTCAGATGAATTAATGTTATCTGATCATTTTTCTAATGAGTAGTTTGTCTTCTGTATGTTTGTTTCACAATTTTATAATTGCGATCTGTCATTATCTTTTCTTGGATAGAATTTAATTAATAATATATCATTTTAAGCTAAATAAAACATGTTGATATTCACAAAAAAAAAAATAAACTTTAACAAATGATTTTAAAATAACTTAACAATTAGTCATTCGTTTTTCAGGCGATGTTACGTTGAGAAGGTGGTTGATAGGAACTTTTATGCACCTTTAGACATATGATAAAAGAAACCACAAAGCAAGTATACAATATGACCCAATATCGTATTTCAAGTAATAAAGCGGTAAAGTACCGGATATTGTCCATGAAGATTGTAGTAAAAGCTTAATAAAAGTCTAATGAAAGAAATGATTTGAGATGGTGATTTTGAAGGCGTTGTTTTGTTTGAGTTAATAGTTAATTAAATAACAGAATAAAGAAAGGTAGCAAAGGTGTAAAACTTGTGGTGAGATATAAACACAAATTCCAACAGACAGTGTTATAGCAAGGCTACAACATGCAGTCGACCATAATACACTATCTATTTTGAGGGTGTGTTATAACTTTCAACTCATATTTCTATGTGATATCAGAACCAGCGATAATGCCAAATGGTGTCCTCAAAATATATGGATAAACAAATCTTTTTATTAAAAATCATTCTCTCAAGTCGATTCATATATCATCCAAGTTGATGTGTTCAAAATGGCTCATCCCTGAGTTCACTACACTTTAACAAGTGACCAACCCGTCGATAATTCATCATTTTGAAAAACATAAATGACAAGTCTCTTTGTTAGCAACTTTCTCAAGTCTACTTCTTATATCATCCAAATTGACATGCATTTAGTGGCTCATCTAGGAGTCCACAACACTTTAACACTTTTAAAGTGATCAACTTCTCAGTAAGTATCATTGGTTTTATAAAACTTGAAATGAAATAGTGGACCGTTGTTATTGCAAAACAACGTACATTTTTCTTTGAAGTAAAATCTCATCATTTGTCTCACACCCAAGCTAATGGAAAGTTACTCATTACGGAAAGTAAATTACAAGAGAAATAAAGAAGAAGAAGTAAAGAAATGAATTTAAGTGACTAAATGTAAAGAGCAGAAAGTAAATTACAAGAAATGTAAAGAAAGTAAAGACAAGAATGTAATACTGCGGTAATGGAATGTAAAGTAAAAGAAGTACTAGAATCAACATTGAAATTAAGAACTAAATTAGTTGAAAACTGATTGACATGTGTTAACAAAAGAACTAAGAACCTCTACTTAAACGAGGGAGGGGACAAAAATACGAAACCCCAACTTGGACCAAAGTGCCAAAAAGTCAACAAGAAAGTACACCAAGTAGAACTAACTTAATCATAGTAAGTATAAAAGGTGCAGTCATCTAGAATCTTCTAAAAGGTCATCCAAACATGGTCCCGAAGTCAAAAAAGTTTGCCTTCTAGTCTGTCCAGCGGTTGAATCCAACAAGCTCTCCAAAAAGCCGAAACCAAGCAAACCAATGTTGCAGGAATGTTGCAGCACAAAACAGCTTATGTATAAGTTCAAGTTAATCATCCAATGTTGTAAAAATAGGTAAATCACTTTATTTAGCTCC
Source organism: Cynara cardunculus var. scolymus (assembly GCF_001531365.2). Taxonomy (NCBI): domain Eukaryota; kingdom Viridiplantae; phylum Streptophyta; class Magnoliopsida; order Asterales; family Asteraceae; genus Cynara; species Cynara cardunculus. The sequence goes on along the minus strand of NC_037544.1, from coordinate 33,219,571 downwards.
ATGAAACAACAAACCGTAAATAACATAATAAAAAGGACTCAAGGTTGGGATGAAAGACAAATAAGCTACCTAAAAGTAAACAAACAAGTGCTTTATACATTAAATAATCAATTCATATCACACCTCCAAACTTAAAATGTTACTTGTCCCCAAGAAACCAAAAGACAAAATAAAATGACTCAATTTGAAAAAAAAATGCAAGATTGTGCATGTAGGATAAGTTTCGATGGGAACAGAGTTGGATGACGTGGTTCTTGATTTATGGACCAGAGACGTGAACAATAGGTACTCAGATTGGATGAAGGTTGCACGTTGTTGGACCGTGACACTGTCCTATCCTGGTGACTGGCGAAAGGAGTGGGACGATGAGGACTTCTCACGCATTATATTACACTACCCTATATGCATCCCAGAGAGGTTCTGGGTCCAGATGATTGACTAGGAATTTATCTTTATTTTGAGTTGTGTTGATTGCCATGTGTTTTGTACCCACATATGTGTTGTGTTTTTTAACAGGTTTAAGATACTGAGCCTTGGAAAAGAAAATCTGAGGTCAATAAGCCAATCAGAACACCGAGTTTGAGGGAGTGTTGTCCAGGCACGCTAGAGGATAAATCGGTACTTCACAACATCGACACAAGATGGTGAGTATATAATGTTTTTGAATATTTAATTAGTTATAGATGTTTACTAACAACTTAACTTAATTTTCTAATGTAGGCACAAGTAATGGGTCGCGAGCCAACTACTATTGAGGTGTTTGAGCGTACCCACTACACGAACTAGAAGTTCGCTCCGGGTTCATCTGCCCCGCCTACTAATCCTCCTCGGTTGTGTTATCCCAGAGCAGCTGGGGTTAATGTTGGTTTTCTAAAACCATTACTTCGTTTTTATTGATACATTTGGTAGGTTTAAAGTAATATATTTTAATAAACGTTGTAATGCTATTAATTTAGGCTGCCATTTTAGGCAGACGTTAGGCTAAGTAGATAGGTTGGTTGAGAATGTGACTACCATTGGTAATTAGAATTATTTAATTGTTAAAGTCGGGTATTGGATATGTTTGATTTACAACTGTCATGTTGTTGAAATGTCTACAGATATAAGCTCACCCGTTTTTGTTTTGGTAAACTATAGGAGCGATTTTAATCACTTGGGGATGAGTCACATTCTAATGCCGACACCCCTTGTCCTAATGAGGTATCTTTTTGGGAGCAGAGTGTCGGAGGACAAAAAAAATGTTGTCTTTTTGGTTTCGAACATCCCAAAATCCTTCTTATGATATATCGGTCAATGTAGCAGTAGTAGCTAGAGATCATTCGATATTGGATCAAGAGTAGAAGTATGTTGGTTAGATTGTTATGTACTTTTTCATTACTTTTCATTGCAAACAAATTATTGATTTTATCAAAATTTGAATATTTATAGGTAGCGGAGTTGACAGAGAAGTTGGCAAGAGTAGAGGAGTTCCAACACAATTGGGAGAGTCTCAACGTACTCGGACCAAGCTCGAGGCTGAACAGAAGAGTCGAACAGACCAGAAGGCCCAACAGGCCAAATACGCTACCCGCTTAGCCGAGCAGATCGCATTATCGCAACATTTTGCTGTGTTTATGCGGCAGTCAAGACACATTTCCCCCTCCCCTACCTCCCGGCCCTCCCAATGGTGAGATTGAACATTTTTGTATGAATTTTGTACTTTAAATTGTATGAATTGGTTTAAATTGTATGGATTAGTTATATTTAATATGTTGGGCAGTTTTGGTTTGTTATTTTATGGGCGTGTTTTGTATGAAAAATACAGGAAATATATAATTTTAACTTTTTTTAAAAATTACTAAATTCAACGACAGATTAGCGAGAGAAAATCTGTCCCTAAAAGTTCTCTGGCCCTTGCTAATCTATCGCTAAAAGTTCCTCGCTGATCCATCGTTAAACAGTTTTGTCATTTAATTCATTTCTAATAGGTTCCTTTGCTAATCTGTCGTTAAAGGTTTTCTTTGCTAATCCGTCGCTAAAGGTTTTCCTTCGTTAATCTGTCATAGATAAGAGTCCATCTTTAATCCGTCGCCAAAAAGTCCCCGTCGCCAATATATGTCACTGACCCGTCGCTAATAGCATTACCCCCGACCTTTTGACCCACGGATTATCAATGGATCAGCAACCTATCCTACCTTTAGTGACAGATTTTTCTGACACAGATCCTATCTTTAGCGACGGATTAGCGAATGTGTGCATGGACGGATGGTCTAAGGGGGCTAGGGGAGTAGGGGGCATGGCCCCTGTCCTTTTGTTCCTCCATAGTAGGGCTGGATACATAACTTAAATAGTATTTTAATAGAACTTGTACTTGGCCTCTCGTCTCAAGTCACTGCTCCAAGATACATTACTTATGGTTTGTGGTTATATAAGAATAAAAGGTTGTTTATCCAAATGCTTATTTGGTAAGTGTTTATTTATAGGAGTCAATATTATAATTTATTTTGATGAGTAAGATTTTAGTACATCAAAACGTATTGAATGCAGCAATTTACCGGGTAAGTGCTTAGGTAAGAGTCGTAATCTTCACTTACCGGGTAAGACTCTCCATCATTCTCATCGCTCTAACCCGGTAAGATTCTTGGCATTGTCATGTTCATCCGATAAGGAAATTTATTTAGTAAGCACTTACCAAGTAAGCGTTTAGTACACGACCCCTAAATATTGTTTATTTGTTATTTTGATAGGGTTAAATATTGTTTGTTATTATAATTAAGGCTAAATATAATTGTTATGAAACAATTATATTATGAGATATATATTCACTACAACAACATTAGATTTATCGGATGCCTAAAATATTTAAGCTTCATAATAAAATGTTTTATAGCACTTAAGTTTATAGGCCCAAATAAAAACAAAATTCTCTCTAAAAGTGTTACAACAAGTTTATAGGACGTTTTTGTAACATCTCAGGCAACCGTACCAAATATTGTATGCTTTTTCCATACCTGAATTCACGATTTTAAAACGTTGTTGATAGAAGAGGTATTCCGATCTCTTATAAGACAATCTTAGTTCCCTTCTACAACCGATGTGGGGCCTTACATTTTGGGCGTCTTAATAAGTTTTTTAGGACACTTTCAAAATATAGTGTTGTATCAATTTATACGACGTAAAAATGTCTTATAAACACAAATGTCATATAAACAGATGCGGTTATATGACACTTTTCAAAATTGTGTTACAAAATAGCTAACATGACAATTTATTTTAAAAACTATATAAAAAAACGTTGAAACATTAAAAAACGTACTATAAATCTATTGTAACACTTTTAAGTAAGACATTTTAATAATTTGATCTTATAAACCTAAGCACAAAAATTATACTTTCTAAAGAAAATAGAACAAGTAGATTTGGAAACCGAAAAATGTGTTGTTCATTTCGACCCCTGGGTTACAGGGCATGTGTTCCACCTTTGACGGCGTGTCACATCGGCTATTGTGGCTAGCCTTTTAGAATAGTGCATTGTGCATACCAATTAAAACTTTGTTTGATGCACTACAAAAATGCAGAGTATCAGCGAGGGAAATTTCTCTCGTAAATTTGTCGCTAAAATGGTCATCCGGTTTGTGTCCCTCCAAAGCCACTATATATTTTTCTGACTGTTCTACAGGATTTCATAGAATTAATCGAGGTGCGTGCAAGCTGGTCTAGATGCTCACAATTAAGAATAAATAGGGAAAAGTACAATAAAAACCAATGGACTTTCTTGTTTGGAATGATTAAGTCCTTAGACTTTTTTTTGGAACAAATAAGTCCTTGGACATTCCAAAACATGTTAAATAAGTCCTTGGACAATTTTTTGGAACAAATAAGTCATTGGACATTCCAAAATATGTTAAATAAGTCATTGGACAATTTTTGGAACAAATAAGTCCTTGGACATTCCAAAACTGTTAAATAAGTCCTTGGACAATTTTTGGAACAAATAAATCCTTCAACAATCCAAAACATGTTAAATAACTTCTTGAACTTTTATAAAACATGTTGGATACATTCTTATGACTTGTACAACTAGTTAAAGTGGTAAAATAGTGAAAAAAATCCGGAAAAAAACCCAATGAACATTCATATTTTGAACGATTAAGCCCCTAAATATTTTTTGAACCAAAAAGTATTTAGATCTATAAAATTAAACAAATATAACAAAAAAGTATTTACATTTACAAAAAATAATTACATTTAAAAAAGATTTTTGATAAAGTTTATTTTAATTAAAATTAAAATATATTATTATTAAATTTATTTTAATTAAAAATATATATATCATGTATGTGATTTTTTAAATTAAAAAAAGATTTAATAAGATTACTGGTGAAATTTATTTTAATTAAAAATAATATATTTTATAAATTTTTTTTATTTTTTTTAGTTTAAAAAATCACTAACAAAATATATTTTCGGATTTTTTTCACTATTTTACTACTTTATCGTTCAAAATATGAATGTTCATTGGGATTTTTTCCGGATTTTTTTTCACTATTTTACTATTTTAACTAGTTGTACAAGTCATAAGAATGTATCCAACATGTTTTATAAAAGTTCAAGAAGTTATTTAACATGTTTTGGATTGTTCAATGACTTATTTGTTCCAAAAATTGTCCAAGGAGTTATTTAACATTTTTTGGAATGTCCAAGGACTTATTTATTCCAAAAATTGTTCAATGACTTATTTAACATATTTTGGAATGTCCAAGGACTTATTTGTTCCAAAAAATTGTCCAATGACTTATTTAACATGTTTTGAAATGTCCAAGGACTTATTTGTTCCAAAAAAAAATCCAAGGACTTAATCATTCCAAACAAGAAAGTCCATTGGTTTTTATTGTACTTTTCCCGAATAAATATTACAATCTAATTGCAGATGTTAGATTTATCATTACTTGTTACATTTAATGTCTTAAATAAAACATATTTATATATTATATACAGAGGAAGTTCCAAATACAAACTCTCTAATTAGTATAAACCAGATAAACTAATTTCAACTGTCCATTTAGTCTAAAGAATATTTGGTTCAATTAATACCTCAGTTGTTTTATAATATAAAACGTTGATCATCAGAAATACTCCTCGTTATTTTCTTAAATATCTTTTTTTATTGATATATGATTTGTACAATTATATTAATTAGAGGATTAGTATTTAAAATTCTCTCTATATAGTTTTTCATCTCCAAAATATTTCGGTTTTGATAATTTTTTTATTAACCTGGATATCCAACCCGCTATGTGAGCCGACTAATCTCAGGACGACCACCTGTTTTGCAGATAGCCCGGAGTCACCGCATTTGAACCTCCGTGGCTACAACGGGATTTTTATTTCTCCTTGGATTTGAACCTGAGACCTCCTGATACTTTTGACCTTTCGAACCAAGCTCAAACCAATCATGCACCATTCTTATGGTTGGTTTTGATACATTTTAAATACTCTACTTCAAGAAGTCTCCACAAGTATTATTTTTAAAATTAAAAATAAAATATTTTAATTTCAAATTCAAAAAAACTAACAGTAAAAGAAGCATCTAATCAGTTGCACATATGTACGACTTGTGGCATAAGACAAAGTTAAATTAATGTAAGATAATATATATATATATATATATATATATATATATATATATATATTGCAAAAGAATCCAAAAGAGAATTATGTGGGGGTTTGAGGATGGGGTGTTCGTGGTACTCTCTATGTTTACGTAATAAATTGTGCTTTGAGGAAAAATATTAATTAATTTAATTTGAAATACAACCAATCATCACAAAAGTGCAGAGTATCAGCGATAGAATCTGTTTTTGGCCAGATCTCTTGCTGATTTCTTACAGATTAGCGAGGGATTTGCTAAAAACTCGTTTCCTCGCTGATTCCTCGTTGATACTGATTTTCGTCGCTGATACCTTGTTTTTAGTAGTGAATCTAGAGTTGCCTTCCAATAATTTCTCATTATAAAATTAAGAAAACGAAATATAATAGCAATTATACTTTTTTACAACAAATATTGCTACTAATTTACACCCTCTCCGATAATTAAGATGCTAATTTCATTCCCATACATGTATTATTTGATTCTTTTAAGTGGCATCGTAATAATTATATATCTATAAATATTTGTAAACTCCCTTGTTTATTAAGAGTTGTTTGGTAGTTGCTGAAGGGTTTGATACATAATAATTAAATAGTTAGAATGATTAAGAGGTTTTCATGATATAGTGCAAAATAAAATATAAATATTTGGTAATTGTTTACAATGAAATTAGAGTGTTAAATGGTTAAAGTAGGTCCAAGATGTAAAATTATTCAGAAAATTTTAGAACAATTAAGAAGCAGACTTTTTTTTACTAAACAAGATTCACCTCTTAACGATTCAGGGGCTGTCTCTTGATGGAACTATAAAAATCTATCTGTCTAACTAATCAATCGATAAAGAAGTGAGCGATTTCTTGGGTCAATTCCATGTCTCAATGGCCTCAATAACTGAATGAGTTTATAGGACCCGTTAAAGTTGTTGATAATCAATTTTTTGATTAAATATAAAAGTATAAAAAAAAATAACAAAAAGATTTTTCATTTATTTATATATCAATGGGGATTCAGAAAAGTCCTCACTTAAAAGCATAAAGATTAGAAATTATATGATGGAATAACTATAAATAATAAATAATAATTATAAATTAAAAAGATATTTGTAAATTTAATTTATTATAAAAAAACTTTATTTTAAAATTATGTTTGCAAATTATTCAATTGAAGTCTATCTGAAAAGGGAATCCAAAAATATAATTTTAAAATTGTTTTAAAATAATATATTATTTTTTAATAATACTTTTCATATATGATTATATTTCATTTATTACTTATCCATAAAATTCAAAAAAAAACATATTTTCTTATTTATGCAGCTTAAAACTTATTAATTTATGACCTTTTATTTAATGCTAGAAGGGTATTCGTGCACTATAGCGAGATACACTTTGATTTTAATATTTTATTTTTATCTCAATCGATCTTATAATATGGTCTTATGTGATTTTCAAAAAGCAATAATGTTTTTATTTTTGAATAAAATATAAATTTGTGTAATTTTTAATTCAATTTTTTTAATTATAATTCAATTTAAGTTCAATAACGAAATAATTTATATTTCGTTTATTAATATAATTTTTTATAAAGATAATAATTATTTATTTTGTTAAAACTTAATAATTATTCTAATTATATTTTAGATTTTAAAATGAGATGTTTATCCTCTATTTGATTATGTTTATCTGTAGTTAGTTACACGAATTCAAATATGAATCTTTAATAAGTTGTATTTATGCACAATTTACTTGTAATCTTGAATTTTAAATAATATGCATCAATAAACAGTACTTCATGTTTAAAAGAATGGTTTTTAAGAATTTTTATCAAATATTTTATAATATATATATATATATATATATTATTTGACATTTTTTTAATCAAATAATTAATTTTCAAATTGAATTAAATAAAAAAGAAAAAATACAAGAGATTATGTAGTGAGAAGCCAATGACTGTAAATAGGGCAACGTATGAGACCCATCTGCCACACATATTACACCTCTTTTCACCCTTTTTCTTAGATTCACGTGATAGCCCCTTAACCAATGAACAACATTCCAACTCAGCCCTAGAAATCTGGATTATCCAATCACATCTTGCCATGTCATCAGATAAGAGTAATTTACATATTTTGCCAATCATGGTACTACCAGACTATACTATACCCTGTCTCAAAAGTTAAAATCCATAAATTTCGTTTTTGTTTTTCTTTTGAATTTTTTGATTTTTATTATATGTGAAGTTTGTATAAAATAAATATAACTACAATTTTAATCGGTTTCATTCGATAAAATCTGCTTTTAAGGATATCAATATGAACAGATATTTTTTTGACTCACTCAGTTGTTAAGAATAGCATCAGACGGAGCAGAGGGGTTTGAACATATGACATGTCTTGTATATGAACAAAGTAATCTCCTTTGTCAACTGAGCTACACATCATAGACATATATATATAGTATGAAAAAAATATAAAAATATATGATTCAAATGTGTGGCTTAAACTTAATTAAATTCACGATTAAATAAAATACTTATTTTAAAGAACACATAAAATTACTACGAATTGTTGTATTCATTTTAAAATAAGTGTCTAAGGTGTCGTTTACCAAACGCTTACTCGGGTAAGTACTTACCAACTCATTTTATTTTACCGGATGAATATGACAAGGACTAAAAACCCTGCCCAGTAAGAGGAAAGACAAGAATCGAGAGTCTTATTCAGTAAGTGAGGACGATGACTTTTACCATGGTTAGTCCTTACCGGAATAAATTGTTGCATAAAATACGTTTTAGTGAATAAAATCTCACCCGGTTAGTAAACGATAGTATTGAATTTTACCGGTAAGTGCTTACCGGGTAAGGGTTTAGGTAAACGGCCCCTAAATCTCTATTTTAACCCGTTCTAAAATAAGTGTCCACTGTTAAAACTAAGTAACAACTTTTCAACACTGCAATTACTTATGAGATAAAGAAATTCTTTACTTTCTCTATTCAAAATATAATTGTCATTTAACGGATTAAAAAGTACAGTAACTACATGATCTTTCTAAAATTCCTTATCTTTTTTACTGATTACATTTATTTTGATAAGAATGTAGTAATTATTTAACATATTATTTAACAACGTATAGAGTACGACAATATTTTTACTTTTAGACCAAAACATATGTTATTTATGTAACGCTATAAAGTAAAATGATATATTTATCTCATATTTTTTAAATAAAAAATAGCAATTTATGAAATATTATATCTGGATAATATGTTTGACTTATGTTAAGGTATGTTGATATTAATTAAATGTTTTTCATGTTAAAATTTATTAAGACATATTAATTAACTTCCATTATTTTTCATATTAAGTTATGTTGAAGTTCATTGTTTTTTAATGTTAATTAACGTAGGATAAGATTGCATGTGTTAAGATTTAAAATTCATTAAGGTTTTTACGATAAAACGTGTTAATATTATGGGGTATGTTAAGCTAAATTCATGTGTATTTAAATTTATTAAGGTAATTCATGTTAACTTATGTTAATGTTGACAGTTTAATGTAGGTCAAATGTATTTCAGGGTTTTAAAAGTATGTCAACCTCCATGCCCCTTGCAATATATTCTCCCTCGAAGTTCCTGTTTATTAACAAAAAATTCATCATGTTTTTTTGGAGTGTCAGATTCAAGGTTGGTTTCATTGAAAGGTTTTAGGTCAGCTCCTACGGTTCTCACCAAAAAAATATATTCTACACAATCCCAAATATATATATATATATGTGTGTGTATGTATATGTATATGTATATTGTATATTGTATAGACTTGGGATCATGTGAGACCAAAGGTTTTTTTGTGAGACCCGTAAAATCAATTTTTAACCCTTGAATTAGACCTACAATCTGAACATTCATAATCACAAAATTGTCATGAGACTTCTCAATAATCACAAAATTGTCACCGTACAACTTTAGACAATTAGATCATTAGCTTATAAAGTTGTTCAATGAACATAAATTAATCTTACGGATCTCACGAAAAACTATTGGTCTCACTTGAACCCAACCCTATATGTATATATATATATATATATATTTGGAAACTTAAAACTATCTATCCAAAAAGGATATCCTTTTTCTATCATCTTTGCATATGCCCATGATTGGGATTAGATACCACATTCATTGATGGATTTTTAGGGCAATTTCACTTTGATTTTACTTTTGCTTCCACCAAAATGTGACAAATTTAGATGGATGGGCATAACTCATATTCTCTTTTCTAATAAATAAACCACACATTTACTTGATGGGTATGACATATATACATAAAAATAAATCAAGCAATCATCATAAAAATGTTATGTTCAATGTCTTGTTTTTACTCCTTACATCACTTCTACCAACTCATAAAGTAGGGCTAAAAAGAGAATATATTATGTGCGTAACTAATCTCAGGACGATCACCTGCTTTACAGATAGTCCGGAGTCACTGTATTTGAACTTCCGTGGTCACAAGGGAATTTTTATTCCTCCTTGTATTTGAACCTGGGATCTCTTATTACTTTTGACCTTTGGAACGAAGCTCAAATCAATCAGGCACCACCCTTATGGTTCCTTTTTCTACTTTTAAAGGTAAAGAAAATTGTTTTGGTGAAACCTTTTACTTTGTAGCAATTTTTTTGAAAAGTTGTGAACTTTAAACGTTGAAAATTTTGTAAGCTAGCATTTGCCCTTCTTTTACTTTGATACTTTTGAAAAGAGCAAAGTAATCTATGATTAGCGAAATCTTGCAAATTATTAATGTACTTGTACGTAGTTTACGGTTTGAAAAAGCATATGCACCGATTGTCTCTCTAGTTCTTGAGATTATATATTTAATCCAAAATATCTCTTTTGAAATAGAATAAATTTTTTAGAGGGAATAAAATGAGATTTAATATATAATTACTTATAAAATCAACTGTATAATTATATAATACACTAATTGTTATATCTATACCATATTATAAAGTATTTGACGAATTTTTAAAAAAAAATTATGCATGAAATATTGTTTATTGATACATATTACTTAAAATTTAAGATTACAAGTAAATTGTACATAACTACAATTTATTATAAAGCTCCAAAAGAAAAAATTTAACTTGTTAATTTAATACTAATATATATATATATATATATATATAATTTTTATGATGTGTTCAAATTTATATGTTATTTAAATATTATTTATTCCAACATTTATTAACTTATTTTTTCCCTTTTTTTATTTTAACAATTATATTTATTAATTAAACCTTATAACAAATCTAAAGGATTGTTTATTTACAGCTTAATTAATAAACTTGTTATGGATTGCTTATTTGCTTAATCATGTCATTTTTAAAAAAAATTGCTATATAAAATAAATCAGTAAACCACTTGGGTTGTAGTGCAGTGGTTAAGCTTCATGGGATATGATAGTTGAAAATCTTAAAATCGTTACAGCTATGGAGGTTCATTTGTAATGAATCCAGACGATTCATAATCATCTAAAAGATTAATCGATACACGTAAACTGGTTTGAAAACCCACGGTTGATAAATACATAAACTAATACCACCTCAAAACACCTAATTGTGGCTTCTTTTTACCCAAAACTGAAGAGACATGTACTTTTGGCAATGTAAAATAAGTTAGAGTGAGAGTGAAAGATGAAAATAATAATAATAATAATAAAATAAAAAAATAAAAAGATAGTGTTATCATTATAAGCCAAGTGCCAGGCAGAGAGAGTGGTCCCTTTAATTCCAGAGAAATGCTTAGCCTCTCTCACTTGTCTCTTCTTCTGTATCCATTCTCCCCTCCATTCTCCTCACTCCCAACTTGTCTCCAAATATACCATTTTCCTTGGTTTAACTGTTTTAATAGATTATTTTATAAGACTCAAAAGATGTACTTATAAAAACAATTTATTGACTTATTTCGGTGTGGCAAGGTAATAATCATTTTTGAGTGTTTTGATAAACAATTTATACCGGTGTCAAACCGGTAATAAGGAGTTTTTAACGAAGTTAAACCCTTTTTACTTATTATGTTTTGTGAGGAATACGTGTTTTAGAGAGAGAGGGATTCAGATACAGATGAGATGAGAGAGAATGTATTTACAGAGAGATTTTTCATTCAAGTTACAGAGAGAAAGAGAGGTGGGTCTTCTGCCATTTTTACAGGACTACCCAACAGATCTATTCCTTCCTTCCTTTTATCTCTTCTCCATTCCCGTGACTCCATAATCTCTCTCTCTCTCTCTCTCTCTCTCTCTCTCTCTATATATATATATATATATATCTGTGTGCATCTGTTAATACTGTCTGCAGTTACTCGGTTATTTTTGGATATTTTCTTGTTTCTCTGGGTAAAACCAACTCATGGTAAGTTGAAACCTTGGTATTTGTGCATTCAATCTTTTCAAATACAAACACATATACTATATATATGCTTCTGTGTGTGTGTTCTACACTTCTACTTTCTCAATTGAGGAGACTCTCTCTGTCTGTCCATGATAATATGATATGAAGATTGATTTTTTTTTGAATCATTCTGTGGGTTTTAAAAAAGGGTTTCTGGGATCTTCTTGTTCTCCTCTTCCATCACTTATTTTAAATCTTGTTCTTATTTTATAAAGAATCCAACTTTTGTTCATACAAAAAGTCGACACTTTTTCAGGGTTTAGGGTTTTTCTTATCCTATTCTTGATACCTCTAAACCAAAAGCACTTGTCTTTCTATCCGATTCAACTTCTTTCCCACTCATTTCCAGTACCCTTTTGATTTGGGAGTTGGGTTTTCCAATTTTCGTCCATTTCTGAATCTTTCTTGAAAGTTCATGGAAAAAAACTTCATCTTGAACAAGATTTCATGAATTTGGGGGTGAATTGAGTTTCTTGAAAGATGTCTTCTTGTTTAAGTGGGGGTACAGGAAGGGCTTATGGATTTGATATTGAGAATATTGTCAAATGTCCATCTACAACTTCTAGTAGAACTTCTCATTCATCTTCTCCATCTTCAACTCTCTCTGAATCGAGCAATTCTCCGATAGCAATCTCGAATCGAAAACCCCGAACCCCTCGAAAAAGACCCAATCAGACTTACAATGAAGCAGCTGTTCTTCTCTCCATAGCTTGCCCCAAAGTTTTCTCAACCAAAAACCTTACGAAGAAGACCAATAATCTTTCCAAATTCACCGGACAACATGGTAATTCCTTAAATGAACCACCGGAGTTACTTTTACCGTTTCCGGTGATTGAAAACTCCGGCTTCCTCCTTCATCAGCCAATTATGGAGAAACCCAGTTCATTGTTTGAGTCAAAAGTGGCGAGTTCTTGCGAGAGTCCACGGGAAATCGAATACCGGAACTGTAATTCGGGTTCGGATTCCATGGAATTGTGTGATGGGTATCAAGATGATTTTGATACCGAGTCGATGCTTGATGAGGAAATTGAAGGGGGGATAGATAGCATCATGGGGAGTTGTAATTCAACAATCCAAAACGATGAATCAACTAATAAATCTTGTTTAAATTCAAAAACTTGCTACGGGTATCCAATGGGGCTGGGTTTTGGTGGGAATTTGGAATTCAATTTCAGTTTCGGAATGAGGAATGGAGTGAGAGCATTGAAGAATGGTGATGATGGGAATTGGTGGAGTTTCCCGACGGTGAATGTGGTTAACATTTCGCCGCCTGTGGTGGCAACAGCGGTGGCTCCGGCGAAGATAAAGAAAGCTCCGGTGGAACAGAAGAAGAAGAAAGTGGAGGAATTGCTGAAGATGTCGGAATCGGAATCGGGACGGGGGAATTTGAATCAAGGAGAGGAGAATTCTAGTCCTGAAATTGGGTCCCGGTTGCTACTGAAACTAAATTACGACGACGTTTTGAGTGTTTGGTCGGATAAAGGGTCGCCGTTGCCGGAGGAAATTTCCGGGTCGGAGTCTCCTGGAGGTGACATCCATGTAAGTCCACGTCATCTCTTCTGAAAAACATGTATTTTCACAATTTTTAATCACATACTAAAAAAAATTAATTATTAATTTAATATTTTAAATTCAATTTAAATTACACAACTCCTATTTTAATTTCAACTAATAACAATAAATATTTTATATTCTTA
>NC_037544.1:33203128-33205770 GCF_001531365.2 Cynara cardunculus var. scolymus | reverse complement strand
TCTTATATTTTTAAATAAAACAGTTAAAATATATATATTTTAATAACAGTTTATAGCTGTTTACACTTATATTACTGTATATTAAGATATCACCAGGTATTACAATACAGAACTTTTAGTATTAATAATAAGTTGACATTTTCACGTTCTTTATATTCACAGGCCAAATTAGCACGAATAGACCTGTTTTCAGAAAACGGTGCGTTAAGAGAAGCTAGCGTGATGCGTTACAAGGAGAAAAAACGTACTCGTCTCTTTTCCAAAAAGATTCGATACCAAGTCCGAAAGGTCAATGCCGATAGACGGCCTAGATCTAAGGTATATGCATTTTCCGTTTGAATATGTTTTATTTATCTCAGGAAAGTCGTGATATCTTTTGTTTTATATAAAAGTCTCATAAAAATGAAGGAATTTTTAATAAAATTAAATGATTTTTAAATTTATATATTCATGAATTATTATCTTTATAATTATTACTTACTGAATTATATATAATATCAACATTTATATGCAAGTTATTATAATTTAACTGAAATATCAATACTATGTTATAAAGCATTTGACAAAAACTCTTAAAAATTATTTTTTATGCATGAAGTATTGTTTATTAATGCATATTACTTAAAATTCAAGATTACAAGTAAGTTGTGCGTAAATACAACTTATTAAAACTCTATATTTGAATTTGTGTAACTAATTGCAAATAAACATAATCAAATGTTATATTATTAAACAAAAAATAAATTAATCAAATGTTCATTATGTGATTCTTGCAGGGGCGGTTTGTAAGAAGGCCAAACTCTCCTACTTGTGAGGACACATAACACTCTTTTGCCCCCTTCATCTTTTGTTGATGACATTTCTGGTCCTTTTTGTTTGCTTTTTTTACGTTTCCGGACCCTATATTTCTTTATTTTGAAGAGAGGTGAGACTAGTTAAGAGGAGAAATGGATAGGAAGAAGAGAGTAGAAAGAGAGATTGTTCAACATCTTTGTTATCTATAATTCAATTATAAATTTTGTTTTTTTTTTCTTTCGTTTAGAAGTACGTTTTGGTTTGATTGGATTTACGTCGATTCCAAACGCCGTCGTGAATTTGTGAAACCTCGGCAAAACTACGGATTAGGTTTCGTAGGTGTCTTTAACTTAAAACGAACTTATGGTGATCGTTTTTACTTAAACGCTTGTGGTTATATAAACCGATGAAGTCGAGGTTATAATATTTTTTTTTATTAACCTGGATATTCAACCCGCTATGTGAGCCGACTAATCCCAGGACGACCATCTGCTTTGCAGATAGCCCGGAGTCACCGCATTTGAACCTCCGTGGCCACAAAGGGATTTTTATTCCTCATTGGATTTGAACCTGTGACCTCCTGGCACTTTTGACCTTTGGAGCCAAGTTCAAACCAATCAGGCACAATCCTTTTAATTACGAAATGTGAATTAATGGAACTCGTTCCACAACATAATGCAATTTAACCGTAGTATTCTAAACCATCTAATTGGATAAGTTTTTATACTCGTTATAACAAAAAAAACGTAAAATAAATTAAACTAATGGCTTAACATCAACTCGTCATATGATGATAGTTGTAACGCATTCGAAACCTAAAGTTGTTCGAAATTTTGGTGTTTTTTCTTATCTTCTTTTATCATCCCGTTATCAAAAGTATCATAAAAATTATTATGATACATCATCATGAGTATCAATAACATCATAAAAATATTTATATAAACTAATCCCGAAATTCGTAATATAAAATTACAAATTAAAACCCTAAAATTTGTCAAAATAAAAAAACAAAAAATGATATTGATAAAGAGAAATTGTAATTGTAATAATAGCAATATTTAATAAATAAAAACTAATATAAGATAACTATAAATTAATAAATACTAACTTATTTTTATTTATTCTAATTTTTGTTAAGGTTAATTATTTTGGAAGCCAAGTATTATTTCATTTTGATAAAATAAGAATCAAAATGAAAGAATACTTGGCTTCCCGTTTGGAACCCCACTTATATGTATATATGCATATATTTATTATTAAATAATAAATATATTTGATTTTCAATATTGTTAATTAAGGTGGTGACAATTCAATACAATTTTAATTTTAAAATACATTACTTTTTACTCAACATATACCCAACGGGTTCTTTGAACTCGTCAGAGATGCATAACCCCCAGCACTGGCCCCGTTTGTTTCCTTATTTATTCGTCATCATTTTCTTCACATTTAATTGGGTTGAAATAATACATATTTATGTTGGGATTTATTTATAAATCCAATAATAATTATGGGCTTACATATTATTATATAATTATATTACGCTATTTAAGTAATGGGCTAATTATGTGATTAATTAAAGAGAGCTCATTAGAACCCAATTTAGTATGGATTTAATGAGAGGAAGCCCATTAGATTATAATTAGGGTTTAATGGAAACCCTAATTACAACTCTATATAAAGACGACTAGGGTTATGGTTCCCACACACCAAAATCAATACGTTCATTCTCTCCCCATTGGAAGGACATCAAGGATTTTGCGTTGAGGAAAGCCATAATCTCGGATCTTCGTTTCATACTCAAGCCTAACTAATGGAGACGGGTACGTTTATTCTTATTCGTATGT
>NC_037544.1:33199724-33203028 GCF_001531365.2 Cynara cardunculus var. scolymus | reverse complement strand
TGAGAAAAACAAGGATCCAGATCCCCATGACCCGGTTTAGTGTTGAATATCCGTTCTGGTACGATTATCTACTTTTTTGGTACTAAATCTGACAGGGGCTGGTTGACAGGGTTTATCCGGTTCGTACGATCGAACATCCGTGGTAATATATGTGTATGACAAATGCACACTGTCGTATATCTAATTTATTATGTAAGGATTTTAACCCAATAGTTCATTAAAGTGTAAAAATATTATATGTTACCTCCTTTGTCCTTTGAGCATCTTTGGATTGATCACTTCTACTTGACTCAGCCATGGTTTTCCGGGCGATACCACATGTAACATTAGTGTCGCATCCATCTCAGTCCACAGTGGACATACGTTTCATCTGAACATATCCAAGACCGCCATGTTTAATCTCGAACTCTTGCCGTTTTCGAAGAAGGTCCATCGTCCAAGCCCTAATTGGAGGTGTATCTGGCGTTATTTGGGGGTGTTCACATCTTGTATAATGAACAAACAGCAACTGCATAAAAAGGGATAGATCAAAAATCTTTATATTAATGCTCGTATTCATCTTTTATTAAGATGTGTATTATGAAGATGTTACTTACGGTCAAACATGTCAAAGGTCCAGCATAGAATGACATGAGACTGTCTCGACTCCAACACTTCTTGCTGTTTGTAATGCAATCAAAAACGTACTTACACCAATTGATTTGTGGAATCATCTTCAAACTCTGCAAACGGTTCAAGAAACGAAGGTTGCAAACCCCCACCCTGCTGCATTCTGCAAGGGTGTTGACAACTATAACTAAGAAGCTCAACTTGAACAAATCACCGGCATCAGCTGATTTCTGTATAACGTTCATAACATCTTTCGGCCGCATCCTGTCTTTTGTGAATTGTGTTCGCCATGTCGTAACTATATCATCGATGCATGGCGATGGATCAGCTGAATTCAGATCAAGTCCCCCCTTTGGCAGCCCTAAAACTTCATGTATTGAGTTGACGGTAATGGGGATTACGCCGGTGTTCATATTGATGTTCATTGTTGTTGTATCGAGATTATCCACAACGTAAAATCCAATCTTTGCCGGAATCCCGTCCAATGTCATATCGAGCAACGACTGGAAGCCCATATCCTTAATGGCTGCACGTTGGGCAACGGTTARGGACTTAACTGTATCATACAAAGTTTTGGGAGATGTTCGAGTTCTGATGCAGAATGTCGTATCCTTTGAATCAATCGCAACCGGTACTTCCTTATCATTTCCGAAAGCCAAACTTCCCTGCTTTCGAGTAACTCTATTGATTGTCGTTTCTCGCAGTTGGTCCACGGGCTGGAAATCATTATCACGCATGATGCCTTCTTTCGTTCGCTTTTTCCCTAACATAATTAATTAAAACAGACAATGTATAGTGTATCAATACGTGTGTTAGTTAAAAGTTAATTATTATACACATTATATAACATTGATCACACGGTCATACCTGAACGTACTTCACCAATGAATGACTGCACGTGCTGTTCATTGGTGGCGTCGTTGATATCTTTTATTGAACTATCTACTATTGGTATGCTCTCCGTTTTAACAAGCTGACCTGAACGAAAAATAAATTAATGGTTAAAGAAAAAATTTGATTTCTGTTTGATTTATTCCTACACGTTTGTCATATTTGTTTAACCTATACAATTGATAAGCATCAAACTCACCCGATTGTTTGGAGGTACCTAGCACCTTGGATTTGGTTAGTTTCAACACCATTGACGATGATGCACCTGTAAAATTCACATTCATCAGTGTGTATACACTAAAAATGTGTAAAATAAATTTTCATTTTTCATCACCGTGTATAACATGTCGTAATTTTTTTCCAAAACCATGATTTAGTTGTCAGATATCAACATTAAACAATACGTGCACATTGCATCCATACCAACTTCACACGGTCATACAGATAATTGTTGTCCAAAAGAATGCGTGGGGTATAAATCACAAATAATTCACATAGGGAAACATATACAACGCACATAATTACGAAACAAATTTGAAGTAGCTAAACATTGACATCAATGTAGTTCAACTTCAAATAAACCAATCAAATCCCTGAACCTTTTTTCAGGTATAATGATTAGGATGAATGAGGGATATACCTTAAGCTAAGTGTGTATTCCATGAATGTAGAGTGTAGCCTTAAAATTTCTTAAATCACAAACCTACGGATTTGGTAATTAAGGATTTTAGATATGAACAATCGCCAAATCTTTGCAACCTAATGAACAGTAGCTAAGCCTTTGCAACATAATGAACAATAGATTCTGTTATTAGATTTAACAGTTGATCATATGGCTTTTTCATACGGGCTGTTCATACAAATGCAGTTGGGTTGTTCATATGGGCCGTTCATACCAAACAGCAGCTATATATAATTACTGTTATGTTTTTTTGTTGTGAAGGCTCTATAAAATTACCGTTTTGGTTTGACGAGAATCAGTGTCAGATTTTTTTTATATCTCTAAAACACTCAGTCACCTACGTTTTTGGATCAGACACTGATTATGTCGTGTAAAATTGGTGCTCCAACGAGCTCATTCCAAACATGACTTTAATTTCATATTGACGGTTATGGGGATTAMCTTCACAATGTTTTACTGTTATATATGAACAGATGCACACAGTATGAAGGCATAGTCAACAATAACAGAAGTTGTATTTAAATAAAAAAACTAAATGAAGGCAGGGCGCATGGAAACAATAACCACAACAAAATGGTTAAATGAAAACAATGAACAAGTCATTAACTTAATCAATGAACTAATGTTCTAATTAAATTAAAAAGTAAAACCTACCCAACAACTTCAAGTTGAAATAAGAAATTACGTATGTAAGATTACTGATTCAGATTTTACGTTATTTACCATCACAATGTTTTACTGTTATGTATGAACAGCAAGTGTTCACACGGTATGCATATGGGTTGTTCAAATGGGTTGTTCATACGGGCTGTTCATACAATTCCACGTAGGGGTGTTCATATGGGATGTTAGCCCCGTCAAAACAGCACAGGTGTGTGTGCACAGTCTCTGTGTTTCTGTTTGTACCCAATTAAAATGGCATATTAGCCCACTTGCTCGGTCTTCAAACTGAGCACACACACACACACACAAAAGACAGGACGTCTTATCACCATTGGAACTGTTTGGGACTGCTGTCTGGTTATGGACTTACAAACCAGACAGCAAAGTCCACTTAAATGTGAATGGAATTCATATCAATAGGTGTGTGTGCACAGTGTGTGTGTATGTGTACATATCCAC
>NC_037544.1:33196977-33199264 GCF_001531365.2 Cynara cardunculus var. scolymus | reverse complement strand
ATTGAATGTATACGGCTCATTGGATGCTGTGTTGACATGTTCTAATGCCTGCTTTTTCCATATGTTGTTTTACATCAACAGTTGATCGGCTCTAGTAGCATCTTTACTCGGTCTTCAAACTGAGCACACACACACACACATGTATGCACACAGAAACAGTAGGCAATCAGACTATTCATGACTTCATATCAATAGGGGTGTGTGCACAGTGTGTGTGTGCATGAGTATATATGCACACAGAAACAGTAGGCAATCAGACTAATTCATAAATGTTCATGGTTGTGGTGAGTTAAACTACAAACTCTTGGCATAGTACCTGCACGAAATTAGTCCATTAAGCTTAAACTGAAGTATTCTAGATCAGACCTCTTATCCAAGGTTCAGGATGTATTCCAACTTTAAGTGTTCACACGGTATGCATATGATCACACGGTATGCATATGGGTTGTTCATATGGGTTGTTCATACGGGCTGTTCATACAATTCCACGTAGGGGTGTTCATATAGGATGTTCATACCAAACATATGCTATATAAAATTACTGTTACCTATGTGTTCATATTAGCCTGTTCATATATTTACTTATGTGCCTGCACGATTGCTTACCTGTATGTGAGCCGTGTGAACCTGGAGCTTCGGGCTGTGAAGGTGTTATAGCATCAGGACCTGCTGATTAACATGATGTTAGTCTTCAGAAATGAAAATCTTATTACAAAGACGTGTGTTAACTGTTCTTGAAAACTCAGGGAAGAATGTATAAACAGACAATATGATCAACTGTTATGTATAAACAGACCATATGATCACTGGTATGTATAAACAGACCCTACGATCAAATGTTATGTATAAACAGCAAGTGTGCACACGATATGCATATCAACAGTCGGTGTAAGCCTACTTGCTACCAATTAAAACACCTGTTTTCAGTTTCTGGGAGTTACAAGAACAGGGTAATTATAGGAAATAAGTAATCAATACTTTCCTATTGCATCAATCTCTAGTAAGTAACTAACATAGGCAATCAGTTCCGATATGTTGAAATTGGTTTTACTTTATTCCGCATCAAACTGATTAACATGATGTTAATTTCACACAATNATATGTTGAAATTGGTTTTACTTTATTCCGCATCAAACTGATTAACATGATGTTAATTTCACACAATGTAAAACTAATGAATATGAACACTAGAAGATACAAACATTAGTTTCACTCATGGTTGTTAATGTATATGAACCCTCAATGTTAACACACATATTTCGGACACTAAAGAAGGACCAGCATTTCTGCATTAACATGAGTTTTTCACCAAACACTTAAAACAATTTTTACCACAAAATGTGATATATTATAAGGTGAGCAATCTGTCAATAGCAAATGTAGTGATTTTCATATACCCGACATTGAATAATAACTTCTCACATTCAACATTATATTTATTTACCTTTCCGTGGTTCACCAACTAATGTTGAGGGATTTGTGACCTGCTTCACTACTTGCTTCCTAACTAGTCGACCAGACGATTCTCTGTTCATGGGTTCCTCATCAACATCGACAGGATTATCGACTGTGTTCTTGAAATTCGAAAACGCGTATTTCATCATTATACGTTCACTCGGTTTGCGTACTGTAGGTAAGATTTAACTCAAATGAGTGCAGATTTCAGTTATGATAACTAAAAATCGAAGCCCWAGTTCTTATAAACTTACCTCTCCTTCTAATTCCGGCTGCTTGCATTTCGCCCAAATCATCCATATTGTGGATGAATATTGTGAACCTGATTTTACGCACTTGATTTACCCTGTTGATCGGCGGTTTCGTATATGGATGGAGGTTACAGAATCGGGTGTACAAGATGGCAGTGAAATGTGCAATTTTTGACCACTTTACCCTTTGAACATTGGTTCATACCCATATCATTTAAAACATTAATTAATTTATTATTTCTTTAATATTATTTAATAATAACCGTTAGATTAAAAAATGAATGATCATGATCGGTTAGTATAGTTTGAACAAAATATTGGGTTAGGATTTGAACCAAACTCTATATATATATATATATATATATATATGCATACATACATGACGTAGAACAAATACGATTGAATGGAAGATGCAATAACGAAAAATTTGGATAAATATGAGTTAAACGAGACTCACGAATTCATAAGCATATTTAAACGAGTTAACTGAACAAAAAGGTTTAGGAATCCGTACCTTAAACTTCACAAAAAATTATCGATTTCCCCAAGTTTATTCCTTTATATATGCCCTAAACAAACAC
>NC_037544.1:33165883-33196317 GCF_001531365.2 Cynara cardunculus var. scolymus | reverse complement strand
TATGCACCAACATAAGATCAAATTTGAGAGAAAAAGGAGAAGAATTTTTGGGTTTTAAAGACGATTTTGACAAACCCCTAGTTGCTACCATTGACCTTCGAGTCATCGGAACAATCCCAAAATTTATAACACAACTACTAAATGTATAGATTAGAGAAAGGGACAAAAACTTACCTTAAACCGACAAGAAATCGATGGAACCTTGCTTGCTTTTGGCCGTCGGGTTCCCTTATAGGTTATCAATGGACTCTTCCAAGCTCTTAGGGTTTCTCTYWAACGATTATCACAATTAGAGGAATTAGGGTTAGGGAGGAGKAATTAGGGTTAGGGAGGAGGATTAGGTTAAAAAAAAGATTAGGGTTAGGTTTAAATATAAGGAAAAAAACCCTTATTAAACCCTAATATACAAAAGTTCAAGCCCAAGCCCAAGCCCATCATCCAAATTGCAAAGTTAAAGCGAGTTATGTAGAACTAACCCCTCAAGTTTGGTCAACTTCCGAAACTAACCCAAACTTAATATATATATATACACACACACACATCTGACGGGTATTATAGCAAATGTGTATGCAGTGTTAAGAATTATACTGGTTGAAACATAAAAATAATAATTCCAATATAACTTGATGCTTGTTTTGCAACCTATTTATTAAATGGGTTTGAAAATTGGTTGCACATAACGGAAAACTATAATAAACCATCATATGAAGTTAGTTAATTGAATAGAGAAAAACGATTACATAAATTAAAAATCAATATATTACAAGAACTCTTTTTATTATATATTCATGAAAAAATTATGCATTCAAAATCAAATAAAGTATGTTATATAATTAATGGTATCGGTTTCTTTTGGTTGACATGTTTTTCTAGCAAAAACAGGGAGTTCTTTTAATTCAAGTGTCATTTATACTATTTTCTTGAATAAGGTTCAACTATGCAGGTAAATGCAATTTTCAATTTTTTTTGAACTTTTTTTTTTCTTGCAAATGCATTTATCTTGAACCGGAGAAGTCAAACGGGGTTGAGTAACCGGTTCTAATTGTCAAAATATGTGAATTCAATTTTCATGTACTATTTTATGCAAAAAAATTTCTAGAAAATTATCTGTGGTAATCCTTTATTTTTTCGAAATCATAAACAACATTGGTCAGCTAAGTATCAACATCTTCCTTTAATTAATGTGTTATGATCCGTTCAGACATGAATCTCAATATTTTGATACTTTTAAGCTTTCATGTTGTTATCATAGACATTATTTGTTTCTAATAATTAAATTAAACATTAGAGACACTTTTAGACATATTATAAACAATATTATTAAAATTACATTCATGATTAGTACTGATTATATTATAATTGTTATAAATATAATTGCAAGGAATAAATATATTTGTTCGTTCAAAAACTTTCTTCATTCCAAGTTGTAATATCTCTTTACATTTGTCCCACCAACTTACAACCAGCTCATTTTGTTAACTCAAATTAAACAGAGGACATTTAAAATATTATATCATTAATGTTTTTTAGTTATTTTTGTCGAACTTTCGTCTTCTAACTCAAGAAGAACATTTGAATGAAAATCAAGAACATAAATAACAAACTTAATCAAAAAGATTATAATGCAATACTTACATAAACTCTAAAAAGAGCAGGATTCAGAGACAAAATCAAACGTAAAAACCTCCTTCTGCTTATGAAAATGTCAACCCCTTTGAGACTTTAAAGGAGAGAAAGATAGGGAAATTCATATAGATATGAAAACAAAGATGCCAAATAGAGTTAGAGGCTATTAGGAAGCTGTATCCCTTCAAGCTTTTGAAAGTAGTTTAAACTCTTTTTCTTCCATTTGTATAATCAAAGATTTGGGCTAGTCTTCTTCATCACACATCTTCATGATTCAATGTTGATGTCATTAATGTGTAGTGCTTGCGGAATACCTTGATAACTTACATTTGGAGAAGGGATTTAAATGCTAGAGGTTTGTAATAATATAACACTAACACCTTCAACTAATCCAGCAAATGATGTTTATATAAAAATTATTTGTTTACCGAGTACTGAAACTATTGGTATGCACAGGAGAACTAAATAGTTCATTTGCATTTTGAAACATGATCTAATAGAAAGTTAGTGTCGAAGTAGATCCATTTGGTATACTTAACATACAATCAAAAAAATGATAGACAATTCAAGGAGCACGAGTTTCATTGGATATTGTTTGGCCTCACGTAACAATAGTGATGGAGACTTTCATTGGAAAGTACCGACTTAACCTATATTGCAAGATGTATATAAAAATTTTACATACAAGAGAGGAAAAAGCCACGATTTAATAGAAGAGGAAGCTACAAAGGTTGTCGGCATATCAAAAGTTGGGGGTTATACTAAAGTGTAACATATATTTAAGAGAAGGGAAAATAGAAAATTTATCAGGATATGGAGAGTTTGCGGGTACAAGCTGCATGTAAATTTACTAAAAAAATGCTTGTGTATAATGAAACACACATTTATTATATAGGGACAACATTGTCTTTTTCTTATATTAGACATTTAAAAAAATCAAAAAGTTCAGAAAAAAGAGAAATGATGATTCTAATATTAAGAGATGTCGTGTAAGTACTATTGGGTTTTTCTTATATATATATATATATATATGTATATATACATATATGTATGTATATATACATATATATGTATATATGTATATATACATATATGTATGTATACATATATAAATATACATATATACATATATATATATACATATATATGTATATATACATATATATATGTATATAGGGGAGCGATCAAATGCAAACCACTCAATTTATACAAACCGTGCAAACCGCATTCAACCAATCATAATTTTTCATTTTGTTCATTTTTTTGTAATTATGAAAGGTTGATTAATCATTTTTATTGTRGAGGGTGTTAATCATAGATATTATCATCTTCATWATTTTAATTTTARAKAAATACATGAAACAGTTTCATTAATGTTAGAGAAATACATGAAACAGTTTCATTAAGTATTATATGAAACAATTTCACAACCATATATGAAACAACTTCATCAAAAAAAAGTATTATATGAAACAATTTCACAAGATTAAACAATTTCATGAAAAAATTTCATAAGATTAAACAATGAAATCGACAGATGAAGGTGGTTTGCACGGTTTACACAAATGAGGGCGGTTTTCATATGATCACTCCTCTATATAGGGGTTGGTTCAAATGTTAACTAAGATTATTGTGTTAACTTTGTTAACCAATCTTGGCCATTGATTCTTACAATAAATGGTGATTAATCATGATAAAAAATTAATTTTTTAAATTTACAATTTCAAAAAACATATGTGAACAAAAGGGAAAAGGTTATTTGGGTAAATTTCTTTTTTATGTAACTCTCATACCATTAATTGGGAGTTACAAAATCAAAAAATCTCATTATTTTTGTTAATACAAGAACCATATGAACACACACACACACACACACACACACACACACATATATATATATATATATATTTGAACCATTGTGTCAAATACAAACAAAAATTGACATCTATATGAACTTAGATTGTATAGCATTTATGAATACAATATGAACATAATAAGAATAGTCGTCACAGGAAAGGAAATAAAAAAAAACATGTATGAACACAATATGAACAGCTTGTGAACAATAGTTCCTTCATTATGAATACATTTAGGAGCGAGCCAATGTTAAGATATGCAGCTAGTGTACATATGAACAATTGTGAATAATAGTTCTTTCATTATGAACACATTCAGAAGCGAGCCAATTTTGAGATATGCAACTAGTGTACATATGAACACAATATGAACAACTTGTGAACAATAATTCATTCATTATGAACACATTCAGGAATGAGTCAATGTTGAGATATGCAGTTAATGTACATATGAACACAATATGAACACTTGTGAACACATTTTAACCTTCCCATTATTGTCGAGTTGTTTTCCAATGAATTTATACATATTAGTTTGAACGATATCGAAAACTTTACTATCAGGTCTCCTTTAACAATCACGAATTCAAGAACATTATAGATAGATAAATCAATATTATAGAAAAACAAGACCAATAGTAAATCAACAACAATTATGAGATTTTTTGATTTTGTAACTCCCAATTAATGATATGGGAGTTACATACAAACTAAAATTCCATATATACCCTTGTCATTAAATTATGAGATAGATATGAATCTAGATAAAAGATGGATTTTCATTGGTTGAGCTTGGTTAACAAAGTTAACACAATAATCTTGGTTAACATTTGAACCAAACTCTCCATATATATATATATATATGGAAAGAGAGAGAGAGAGAGAGAGAGAGAGATTTATGAGAAATTAATGTTTTTCATTAAGAAGTGTGATATTTGTATTTGGGTTTTCAATGGCAGATTATGTTTCTATGACTTATAAATCATTATTGTTCTAGATCTTAAATTACTGTTAGATAGTATTTGATGTGTAAACTGGATTGAAGATGACTTGACTGGATAAGAGAATGGGACATGACTCTATGTAATAAGCAGTTTGTTTGGTGTTTAACATAATTAGGAATGGGATGAATAAGTTTTCCCTAATGTTGTTTAATGAATTTATATGGTACTTACCAGTGATGGTGGAAGAGGAGATGGTGATCGTGGCGGAGGTTGGTCGATAGTGGTGGTGATAGTGGTAGAAGTAGAGGCGGTGGTGGTTGGTGACCAACGGTGGTTGTGAAGGATGTGAAAATGGTGGTGGTGGTGGTGGTGGGAGAGGGGTAGAAAAAGATGTGTAGGATGAAGTAGAGGTGATGATGGATGATGTGTTGGAGGTTGAGGTGATGATGGATGGTGGTAGGTAGCCGGTGGTGGTAGAGATGGCCATCGATAGTAGTGGTGATTGTGGAGTAGATAAAGATGGTGGACAGTAGTGGCGGTCGATAATGGTGGATATGGAGGTAGAGGTGGTTGTGGAAGAGGTGGAGGTGGTAGTGGTAGCTGATGGCAATGAAGGTGGTGGGCGTGGCCACTGCAAGTAGTGTAGACATGGAACATTGGTCCCACCCAGTCACTGTCCATGTCTATGTCGCATGTCGTGACAAACATGGAATGGTGAGTTTTTGTCATATCTTATGTCATGCCTAATAGTGAACAATGAGTTTTATCTTGGCATATTCTTTTCTGGGTGCGTTTGGTATGCAGACTATATGGGACGGAACGAGACAAAAAAAATAGTCTCATATTTGGCATGCCATGGACAAAAAAAACATAGGATAACGTGAGACTATTTTTAATTTTCGTGGGACAAATCTGGAGATTTTTTGTTCCACCAAAAAGGATGGAACAACATGGGACCAATTACAAAATTACTTTTATACCCTCAAATAAACCTAAACCTAAAACAAAACAAGAGAACATACAACTTCCATCTTCATCAACATCCTCCATCAGCTTTCATCTCCATCGACAACCTCCATCAACTTCCATGTCTCCATCAACTTCCATCATCTCCATCGTCTTCTAGCTTCCATCTTCCATACATCATCTCCATCGATAGCCTCCATCCGTCCTCCATCATCTCCATCGACAAGTTTCAAATCCATTGTCTCCATCGACAGGTATGGTTTCAAAGCTTGATTGATTTCAATTTTGTTTGTTACTCCAAATTTTGACATTGCAAGCTTTAAGTAAAGATCGGTTTTAGGGGTTTTTTATTTACAATTTTCCTCAGATGATTGTTTGATTGATTTTGTTGGGTCACCTATTGATTTGGTGATGACCCACTGATCTGTTCCTCTACCTTAGCAACACTTAGTAGTTATTGGTTCTTTGTAAGTTGGTGTCTTGGTACATACTTAAAGCCATTGGCAAAATCGAAGACTAGCCGATGTGAAGACCGAAGGTCACCGATGCGGTGTTGTGGATCAACTGTCTAATATACACACCAAGACTCCGAAGTAGCTGAAATGCATATTGAAAATATTTTGAAGCTACAAGCCGATTGAAGGAAGATCTTCATAGACCGAAGATTGAAAATCTTCATGGACTCAAGATTGAAGGAAAATCTTCATAGACCGAAGATTGAAAATCTTCATGGACTCAAGATTGAAGATCATGGACCGAAGATTGAAAATCTCCATGGACCGAAGACTTGTGTGTAGCTGCTTGAAGCTTCATATCCATCCAAAGGAGATCTTCCTACAGACTGACCATATCTCTGCAAGGTTTGTCTCTGCATGAACTGTGCAAGTTTGTCTCTGCATGAACTGTGTTGTATGCATGCAGTGTACGATGAAAATGAGATATCAACATTGGTCAGGTCAACCCCTGCCTTCTTATCCTCAAGTGACAAGTGTCCCCATGCATTAAATGCTGAAGGCAGTATAAAAAGGCAGTGTGCATCTCTCATGCATACACTTGGCTTTTGAAAGATTACTCAGTGCACTCTTAAAGCAATCGGCTATTTCCTTCTACTCCCTTGCTCTCCTGTGTGTGAAGAGATTCTTAGTGTTATTCATTTCCTTTCAAGAACTCTCTGTGTTGTTCTTGAAAGTTCTTCTCTTTGTAAGATTGTTTAGGTTAGGTTTTCCTTTCCTATCTTCCGCAACAATCTTTTGTATTTTTATGTGTATTAATTCTTGATATAAATCAATAAGAATTAAAAAGTTGAAAAAAGTCTGAGTAATTGTATTCAACCCCCCCTTCTACAATTACTTTCTGTTTATTGCCTTACCCTTCGGGACTAACAGATTTCAATTTTTATGTGTATATGGCTATATGGCATGATTCTAACGAGGACGATGATATGTATGTGTAAATGTTGCTAATACGTGCAAAACCCTAATGGAAAAATTGATGTGAAAATTTACCAAGAATCATATAAAATGATCAATGAATTTAGAAACAAAAAAACAAGGTTTAAAGCAAAGTGGGAGGTCATTTTTGCTGTTGATTTCAAATTCATTCCAATCCAAATCCCTCCATGAAATCTAAATCCCTTAAAAAAACATGCAAACCAGACGGACCTTAAGGATACATATAAGTAGGGTTTTGATTCAAAAGGAATTAAAACTTAGGTCTTGTTTGTTTGTTCAATTTTCAGCTCTTAATTACCACTTATGTCTGATTCGTTCAGACTGTTTGTTTTTTATTTTTATTTTCAGAGACTCTTATAACTTAATAGGGTCAGAATAAATAAGAGGTAAACTAATATATTAATTCATCTTATTTTCCCTTTTATTTGATTCTCTTTGGCTATTAATTCTTTTTTCATCAGGGATGCCACCATCTTTTCATCATCCATATGAAACGCACGCCCCCACCTTTTCTCTCTCTCTCTCTCTCTCTCTCTCTCTCTACATATGTATAATTTTTGTACGTATAAGTTAACTTATAAGATTAATGTGAAACAAGAACTTTTATCGGCGATATATCCTCTATCAAAGTATCGATCTTTCCACAAACAAACTCACCGGCGGCATCCCCGATAGCATCGGAAGTCTGAAAATATCCAAAAGGTTCTTACTGTGTTTCATATGTTAAACAACTGTTGAGATTAACTTCGACAATGAAAATTTTATGAAAATCAAGAAGATTTTGTAAAATGTTTGCACCTTTTACAAAAACAAACTATTGATTCAAATTCCAGACTTCATGCGTTTGTCAGTTTACAAAAATAAACATTCTTACTAATTCAAATTTCAGACTTCAACACCACCTCTTATTAATCAGAAGTGAAATAAGACTTTAGACTTCAACACACTTTAAAAAACAAACACCACATTAGTAATTTTTTTTTGTCCATGGTTAATTCCAATGGAATTGAAAGTAGTGGAATTCACTTGTTAAACACAACCAAAGAATGTCAAATTCCTTTAATCAAATGGAATTCACCATTCCAGCAAAATTTAAATTCGTGAAAATTTTGAACCAAACAGAATATGGAATCTGGTCAAATGAAATTTGTAACATCATTCCACTGAGATTCGTTACATATCTTGACATTTCAGTAATGATTCAAAAATAGTTATTTGGTATATGGATTCTTCTTTTTAGTTTTTATGAATCAACACAATCCTAAAGTCTATCGTACGGTGTAAGATATTTTGGTTTACGTTTGTCTTTGTCTCACACGATGTCCACCACAAAACGGAATCAGATGCTATAACAATTTGGCTTAGATTATGGTTTTTTTATTTTTTTTCCGCTACATTCAACATCTTATTTTTCTTTATATTATTCTGATTTCATTTTCGTGTTTTTCAATTTGTTAGGAATTTCTTACTGGTCTTGTTTTTAGATTTACTTACCATTGGTACTCATTCTGCTGGTAAGTTAAAAAGAACAAATCATGTCACTACTCAAGCTGCTTTTTTAAAGGAACTTGAAAAAGATAAGGCTAAAGAAGAACTACTAAAAGTAGAGGAGATAAAATGGTGCAGACTGGAAGTTGATCAATTCCTCAAAAAGGCTAAGATCACTGGTGTCAGTTTTGTTGGAAGAACTAAAGAGAGAGAACTCCTGATAAGCCTGAATATCTTCAGAGATGATCGTACAAACATCACTGACTATCCCACCTTCCTTCACAGGTATGTATACTTTGAATGGCTTGGGATTCATGATGGAATTCAGATATCCAAATCTGAACATAACGGGATAGTTGAGGAAGTACTGAAGCTACTTCTTGACATAATGAAATACATCATCAATGTTCCTGCAGCGACCTCTTCCTTGTCGGATCGGTATCTTGTATATCAAGTTGTTTGTCTTATCTTCTCTTGCACAAGTCAAAACCCTATGCTTCTCTCTAATAGAAGGTACGGTATGATATGTTTTATTGTCTCCTTCATGCTCACCAACCCACTGAAGCACTGTTCAAATGAGGCGAAATGGCGTAAATAGTTGAAAAGACTCTCATTCTCACTACTGTTCTCTCTCTGTCTTTACCTTATTCTTATTTTTTTGTAATCTGTGCAAGAAAACTTTGTGATTTCTAGTTTGTTCTTTAGAGATTCTTAGTGCTCTAAGATCAAAGTAAGATTGTGTTAGATTATGGTTGCTCCTTTTTTTATTCAGCAACAATTTGTATCGTATGTATTGATTCTTTTTATAATTAACAAACGAATTTAAAAGAGCTGTGTTTGTATTCTTGTTAACTTGGGACCAAAAGCTATAAAAATTTAAACTTGTAATATAAAAACCAAATTTATTAAAAGTTTATGGAATCAAAAAGCTCTCGGTCCGCCAATGATCGTCCATATGTTTATAATTCACTGTTGTTTATTTCCCTAATCCTTAAGGATGTGTTTGGTATATGGGACTAGATGTAGTGTTTGGTATGCAGACTGGATGAAACATGATAAGATAGGACTAATTGTATGTCCTATGTTTAGTATGACTAGTTAAGGACAAGACAAAACTGTTAAAATAACCATATTACCCCTAAATGTTGTTCAATATTATTTTATATCATATAATGTGTAAATGACAACAAAGCAACCAAAATATATTTAAATTATTTAATCTATAATATCAATATTTTTTTAACAATCCAAGACCACATGTAAATAACATTCGTAATACCACAAATTCTAAACATTGAATGAAATTTCAAAGGTAAAACATGGGAAAAGGAGTTGCCCTTTTTGCATATAGGATTTGGAACAAAATTGAATTTCATTATTTATATATAATTTATAAAAATAATTGAATTACATTTTTATTAATTGATTATTACAAAACACATGTTCTTAACATTTTTAAAACCTTATTGCATGCAATCCTACGAAAATCTCGTGAAATCCCGAACCCTTCATGAGGATTTCAAAATCCTATGCTTGAAGGATTTCAATTAAATCTTAGGATTTCAAATCCGGACAATCCAACAAACCAAACATGAAATTGGAATGGATTGAGATGCAAATCCCCCCAAATCCATTTCATTCCTAAAAACCAAACGGGACCTAATTGCTCCGAGTTGTTTTGATTTTTTACGGCAACTACACTCCATCTTTGTCAATTACATTTTGCTAGAATGTGTTGCTTCACCTTCGTCAATTGCTAAATACAACAAGTTATCTCATGTTGCAACCGCTAAAGACGTTGCTTCATCTTTGCTATTGTATAACCAGTGGTGACAAATACGTCTCCTCTTATATACAGTTGTGAAAGTTTTTGAATACAAAAAATACATATAATTGAAGACGTTAAGAAAATATGCTATAAATTCATAAACAAAAAAACGTCGGCACAAAAAGTTCACATCAAGAACTTCTAAAACTTCATATTTAGGTAACCGTTAGTTTCCGAGCCAGCTTACGTGCACCAACTAATCTTTTAGACAACCATAAATGGCATTGAGTCATTACAGATGAACCTCCATGGCCACAAGGACTTTGCCAGCGCTTGGGTTCGAATCTAGGGTAAATGAGATTTTCCACTACATCTCTTTGAGGTTTAATCAGTGTGCCCGAACGGCAAACCCAAGCGGTTAAAAGAACTAAAACTTGAAATTTTAAAAAAATGTCAAAAATTATTATTATAAGGGTTAAAAATAACAATAATTAACCTGGAAGGGGTAAACTGTAAAATAGTTTTATATACATCTTTAAAAACAGATAATCACTTTCATCTCTCACAAAATCGATTTCCCACACGATTCACAGCGACAGCGATAATTATCAAATCCATGGCTCGTTTCCTCTCACAAACCCTAATTCGAACGACATCGTCGGCATCGAATTCCTTGCAGACGTTCAAATTAGGTATATCGATGGAGCATCGGTTTTCTAGCCAATCGGGAAAAGCACAATTGATCGAGGTCGATCTTGAATCTGATGGCGAGGTGGAGGTTTTAGGGCTAAGAAAGCTTGAAGATGCTATCCACAGTATCATCGTGAGGCAATCGGCGCCTGATTGGCTTCCTTTCGTTCCCGGTTCATCTTACTGGGTCCCTCCTCGCCGTCATCGGCCTGATTCTCTGGGCATGATTAATGTGCTCAGAAAGTTTAGAAGACGGTCGAGGGATGCAGAGACAGAAGAGTCCATGGCTGTTTCTTCGTCACGTGGCTGGCCTTCTTCCGCTTATTTCTTTGAAGGTATCGAATGATGTTTTACTTAATTTGATTAAAGATGAAGCGGGGATCTGATAATTAGGCTGTCTATATTCGTTAATATGAAATTTGAGCCGGAAAGAAGTAAGACGTTATTATCCATGGTTAGATGGCTTTTGGGGACACGGATTGGGTATTTGGAATTAGAGCTGGTAATCTAGTAGCTCAAGATATAAATTGACACTGACGAAATCGCAAGTCTTGAGATCTTGAAAGCTATGACTCTTAGTTTAAATATCATCATTGGGAACAACTTCAACTTGAAAATATCTATTTATGATCACTTCAGATGTGTGTTACAGGTGCCTTTTGAAGTACCCATGTCCATGTATGCTCAAGTATTGAATCTGAATACGAAATCAATAAAGCATCTCAGCTTTTTGAAGCATCCTTTCTTTCTTTGTCTCACTTTTCATCTGATCTTAGAGTTTGATTACTTTGTCTCCCACCTCATTCCCATTCTACCTCTAAATTGTAGCTTTTATATTGCCCAAAACTGTATGTGCCACAAAAGAGGTTTTTTTTATCAGTATTAAGATTTTCTTCCCATGATTATTACACAAACAAATAAGATGGTTGATATAAAACGATTGTATTGAGATTTTCTTTCCATGATTATTACACAAACACAATAGCAATCACCATCTATGGTGTATCTTCCTTATTGAGTTCGATTGATGTTGCTTAGTGCTGAAAGTTGCTTCAAACATGCCAACCTAACATTCACATTTGATTATGTGATTACCACTCTTATACCCTTATGTCCTCCCCTAATCAAACTTAGGCCTTTTAGCCAACATACAGACCCGTTCTTGACATTTGACAGGCCCAGGGGTCGTAAAAACAAGGGTCCTCTATAAGTACGGAAAAATCTCAAACAAATGTTTATATTATCAAAAACAAAATTGGATACAAGAAATACAGATAATTCATGCAATTATACAAATCGATTCAGTTGGGTATTTATAGACATAAAATCAATAATAATAGTTTCTAAATCAATATTGTCTTGCATATCATTTTCAATGCATAACATCATACAACATCAAAAGACATCCTATGATTAGGGATGTACAACCCGCTATACCGTTAATTAAGAGTGTTGAATTGGGTGAGCCTAGCTCAACCCAACCCACCAACTCGCTGCTAATATGTTGTAACTTCGATAAATTTTTATTTATATCCCTGTATAATATACTAGTCTATTATATATATTATAACTATTATAAAATATATATATATATATATATTAATAATGCGTAAAATTTTGTATAATGTTTGTATTTCCCTTTAGCTATCTGTATAGGTTACCAAAAGAGATTTACCACCAAAGAATGATGGCAAAGAATCTAATAGGAGAAAACTATTGGAATCGTTTTTGCAGCAACAACAAATGGATGTGTTGGATGATATGAATAAAGCTTATAGATGGATAGTTGATGAATCTATTAATCCGAAAGTCTCTCATTTGATGTTGTTCTTTGGTGGAAAGAAAATGCTAATAGTTATAGCATTCTACTAGAACACCATTAGGTTTATAGGATGCCTAAAATGAGCGTAATATTATGACATTTTATAGGGACTTAAGTTTATAGGACGAAACAAAAAAGCGTCATATCTAAAAGTGTTACAATATGTTTATAAGACGCTTTTGATTGTCTTAACAAGTTTTTAGGATGCTTTTAAAATAAAGTGTCGTATTAGTTGTGTTAGTTATTTTATGACACTATTTGAAAAAGTGCCATGTGAACACACAAGTGTCCTATAACTAGATGAGTTTATCGGACACTTCTCAAAATTGTTTTGTAAAATAGTTAATACGACTCTTTATTTAAAAAACCGTCCTAAAAAACTTGTTGAAACGCCCAAAAGCATCGTATAAACCTATTGTAACACTTTTAGATAGGATGGTTTATAGTTTGGTCATATAAACTTAAGTCCTATAAAGTATTTCATTCATCAAGTTTATGTAACTACTAACCCGCCAACCCGTCCCGACGCTCAAGGGTTATACTTTTGAATTGGTTGGGTTGGGTTGAGATTTTTCCGAACCGCCATAATTGGGTTGGGTTATATAAAGTCGTAAACCGCCCAACCTAACGTGCATACACCCTTACCTATGATACATCTATCTCCTGTATATAGACTGGCATCCTATATACTTGGTTGACCATTAGAGTAACACTTTGTGTGAAATAACATAAATCACTTAGGTTTCTATCCCATCTACATGTTAATGCTGACCGTTAGAGTAACACTTTGTGTGAAGTAACATAAATCACGTGGCCTTCTATCTCATCCACATGTTAATGTTTTCACGGATTTTGAACTTTTAGGGTTAAAACAAACTTTTTCGAAATCATACATTTCATAATCAAAAGTCCATATTGGTTATATCTTGTGATCATATTCTTGTTTTTATTTAGATATGACTTGTGAGAGTACTTAAGATTAAGGTACTCCATATCAGGTAATTAGGAGTCTAAGTATGTATACAAAAACAATGGTAGTTTGGAAGCCTAAGTATAGATGTTAGAGTACCAACTATAAAAGCAGAAACATGTAGCAATAACCAACAGAAGTATTTACACAAACAAAAGAAGCAAATAACAATAACCAATTGAAGCCGAAACAGTCAAACGAACAAACAAAAGAAGCAATCAAGCAACACAACAGAAGAAGCGAAAACAAATAGAAATAGCTAATATAAGAAGTAGATAACAATAGCCAACAGAAGTAGTCAAGCAAATAACAGAAGAAACAGAAACAAACAGAAATAGCCGATAGACGAATAAGTATATAGAAATATCCAACAAAGTAGATAATAGCAGACTTAGGAGCTTAAAGGTAAGCAGATAAAGATAGCAATTGCCAATAGCCTTGGACCTTGGTACTAGATAAAAGAAACTTAGAGAAGCAATAAGCAATAACAGAAATTGCATGGTCATTGAACTTGATAGGTTTTCTTCTCCAATGTAAATAATTAATAATTTTTTTGGGGCCTTGTCTAAATTCTTTTTTAACTTCTTTCATTTACTATTTTCTGGCTCCAGTTATATGGTAAAAACACTTTATCTACTAGTTTTTTGTACTACTATTATACTAAAAAGCATTTGGACCCTGAGCAGCTGCCTGTTTCTCCCCCTCCTGGGCCCTGTCAACACGTGTGGCCCCTTTAGTATCAATGGCACCTCCAGTATTCAAACCCAAAACCTGTTAAACCAAGGTCCCAAGTCTACCCACCTTGCTTACCCCTTGGCATTAATCAATGTGTTCGTTGACTATGTTATACAACAGTAAAAGGATAGGAGGTGGAATGATCTCGTGGTTAGTTGCTTAAGTGGATGCATATTTTATAAAAGATATAACATATGACCATCTTAAGATTACGTAAACATATTAGACTTAAAGTTTTGATAAAGTACTATTTTTGACGCAAGTACTTTCCTAAATGTCTTGTCTTGTTCTGTTTAAAGAAGAAATTGAAAAAAATCCCCTCTGAAACGGGAGATGAACTCCTTCGATTCCAATGACATAATTTAGAAGAATAGAGATGAGGAGAGAAAGATAGAGAGATGAAGTTCTTGCTTATATCTTGAATGAATCTCTTACAAGAGTAAGAGGCTCTATTTATAGTCATTTTCAACTAACTTCTAACTTCCTTCTGATTAACCAAGCTAACCTTCATAACACCCTCCAAGTTGAAAGAAGCTGATTGACCCTTAAATTTGTTGAAACTTTTAATCCAACGAATAGTTGCTAATCAGAGATTTAGGTTATGCTTGACTCTTATATGTCTAATTAAGCGGCCCTAACTGATCGAAGCGGTGGGGGACGTTTAACATGTAACTGGCCACTTAATTGGATCTAGGTAGGGATTTATGTAACAGTGTTCCTCAACTAGCATAGACATCTGATCAAAGTATAAATTATTTTATTGTATATTAGCGTCACCTTATGTTCTAATCCCTTCTTCATTTGTCCATGTTCTTCCTTATTGTGTCCGATATAATTTACATCTACTTGGTCATGATTCATTAGGATAGTCATTTCCATTTAGACTTCTATTAATCTCTCTAACAGGGTAAAGAGTAACACCTGTTGGAAAAAATGTAATAAATGACCAAGTTGGTTACAGATAATTGGCATGATACATTTCGTAGGTAAGAATGTTGTTGATAAGTCACTGCCTGGGTTTCCATGCTGCTAGGGGGATGCAGTGATGTGATCTCACTTCATGTGGTAGATTAAGGATACTAAGATTTGTGGATTAAAGGCACCATATTCATGTATGCCTTGGATACCAATCGAGTTGCAGAAATGTGAGGTAGGGGGACCTGGTTTCAAATTTCAACAGCTTTTATCTGTCATCCGTCTTACCGATTTCTGACAATTTTCTTTAGAGATCACTGTCTCACTGTTGTCTGATGGAGAGAAGAGAAAGGAAGTTGGGCGGAAGAGGGAGAGGGATCATAGAAAAGCAGAATACAGTGGATATTTTTGAAGGGGGTGGGGTAGGGTGGGAATAGGAAATTGTGGAAGAAAACTTCCAGGAGTAAGAAGTTGGTTGAGAGTAAGAGAGCTGCAGGAGAGTGAGGGAAAAAAGGGAAAACAGAGAGAAAGGATTCCGAGGGTACCAGGGAGATAGATAATAAATAAGAAGGAAAAACAAAGAAAGGAAAAGCAAGTTGTATTGTTTTAATAACTGATTGGAGCAAGTGTTATACCAACTTATTCTTTGACTGGGTTGGGATATAAAGGGTCTTAATTCAGAAGATACAAATCCTCTAATGCAGTATTCTTGCTGCCTTATTTATTATTGACTTCTCCGTCCATTACATCAAATTTATTATAGGGAGAGGAGAGGAAAGATGGCAGCAAGCCGTGCTAAATAACAGGCTGCAGCCATGTGTATTCTCTATATATGAAATAGGATGACTTGATTATATCTTGTTACTAAATAAGACAGTTGAGCGCAAACTGCTGCCCCATCCCAAGAAATTTTGGAAGGTGGTGAGATTTGCTTACTAAATTGGAGCGCTAAATTTGGTGCTATGTAGGGGAGGTAATGTTGGAAGGATGTAGAATAGCAGAGAAAATGGTATTGGAACGACAGATGGTACTTTGCTTTTGTCTAGTTCACACTCCAAAACGGAATTCCCACCAAAAGAGAGATTAAAAACATACATTAACAAGTCTTGGCGACAGAATAGAGTGATATGCATCTGATGCAGTGGTCAAAAGTAACACTGTGCTCTGTAGTTCTCCATACCAACCAAAATGATATAAATGTGAACCTATAGGTCTTTACTCTTTCACGAGTTTCAAAGCAGTATGCTGGACTAGGAAGTTGGGAAGTGAAGAAGAGGGAGGGGAAGTTGTACTATTTCTCAGTCGTATTTGCAAGTTCAAGAGGCATTAAATGGAAGTGTGCTTTGTGTTGGGCAGGGTGCTCGGGCAGACCTATGTTGTCTGAATGTCCATGAAAAAATATATGTTGTTTTTCGTTTAAACAAATAAATAATTATTTGGGCATATGCTCAAAGAAAGGTTTTTGTAGTAGTGCTTACCCGGGTTAGAAAGCTTAGATCTTCCACTGTTTGACATGCAAAAGTCTACCAACTTTCTCAAAGGACTGCAATTAATGACTTCATGTACTTGCAGGCACAACCACTATACATCCACTGCCTGTGGAGGTGGAAGCAGAGGTGGTTCATAGCAATGAGAACATGTCTGATGCTGAGGATGAGGAAGGATGAACTTGTGTAATACCAGAGGTCCTGATCTTTCAAGTAAGTCACACAGTCCACTTTGTGTGTGTGTGTGTGTATACAGTCGGGATCATGTGAGAACAGCCTTTTTTTTAATGAGAATGTGCGGAGACCTCTAAGCTTTTGGATGAGTTGATTTTTTTGATCTAACAGCTACAAAAATGCATACCTTCAACTAACTTCAATTGATGGTTGATAAAAAACACCGACATTCATTAACCTTCACATTCACCTTTTTAGTCAAGTTCACAAACTTTTACATACCTTCAATCGCTTTCCCGTGCATTAATCCATTAAATTAATCATGGTGACAGCAACAGGTAAATGGAGGTAGGTAAAGATTTATGAAATGCAGGTGGATGAAGGTTTCTGTTTTCACCAAAAATTCATTCTCATGGGACCCCCCCCCCCCCCCTCTCTCTCTCTCTCTCTCTCTCTATATATATATATATATATATATATATAATCTATGATATATTGTTGTTAGTTCACTTGTTGAAGCTCGACTATATTGTACAGGCTTGTTTCCTGTTGTAGATATTTATAGAGAGACTAAATTGCTCCGGAGCTGTGGGTTGAAGAAGGTGACACAAAACTTGTTTGTACAGTTGGAGCTTCCGTGGTGTATTGCACGGAGGCTTGGGGTAGCAGCTCACTGTAGTTTCTTCTGAACTTCTTTAGTTGATGATTTAAGGCCCTATGGATTTGCAATTTCATGCTTTCTGTACGTTCTTAAAAACATTCTCGTAAGCTAATACTGTTCCGACCTAAATAAGAAAGAATATGTTATGTTGTTACACACTTTCTCTCCTTGCCTTTTCTCGTATCTCAGGCGCCATTTCCATAAATGATACTCCCTCCGTCATGAAAAAGGCACGATGCATAATTATTACCCTTTTTAAGTAACTAAATGACATTTTTACCCTTGAAACATTACAATGAAAGATTTGAGCAACAGTTTTTGACTATCGAACCCGGTTGGACATATTGGTTTTGTTTTTGACCATGGAACTTGCCTTGAAAGAATGCAGGAGGGATAGGAGTTTTTTGGTCAAAACTTGGATGTCCTCTTGATGTTTTGTTTCATCCGATTCAGAGGACTTGCAGAAATACCTCGAACGGTGCCACAATGTGTTGAACTATTTCAACAAGTTTGCTCACAAGATATTCTCCAATAAATTCTCTACCATCAAAATGGATTGTTGGTAAACGTTTTTTTACCTAATAAATGTTTATCGGGTAAGATTCTAGGTCATCGTTCATGTTCATTTGAAAGGTAAGTGACACTATAAGCACTTGATAAACGAGAATAAGATGGTGAGTGGACAGAAGTGCCCTTCACTAAAACAACAATAAAACCTAGAAGAGCGACACCATCTAACTTATTCGTAGCAAAATAACTAGAGATGTAAAAGCTGACAACTTATCAATACTGAAAACCTTAAATAAAATTATAAATTCAAGAAGTTTGTAATCTTTATGACACAAGCTTTGTCTTGTTTAGACCAAAAGGGTGGCGTCTGATGAGTTTGAGCTTGACTCCAAAGGTCAAAAGTACCTGGGGGTCACAGGTTCAAATCCAATGAGAAATAAAAATCCTCTTGTGGCCACGTAGGTTCAAATGCGGCGGTGACTCCGAGCTATAGGAAAAGTAGGTGGTCGTCTTAGGATTAGTCGGCTCGTATAGCGGGTTGGATATCCAAGTTAATTATATATATATATATATATATATATATATAAATTCATATGATATCATAGTTATGTATCGACTCAAAAATAGCGTTTGATTTGATATACGACTTCATATAAGTATCTAATTATTAATAAAGTATTAAAAATATCTTTATTAATAATATAAATTATAAGTTTAATTATTTGAGAACTTCAAAATTTGTGAGATAAATAAGAACTTTTATCTTAAAAACTTTGTCTAACATGATTTTTTCCATCTAAAAATAGTATATAATATATTGATCAACATATATATTGATATTGTTTTACAATGTGTTTGTTTCATATGTATTCGGTTTACAATTTGAAACTTTTTCACATGTATTTTTTGTTCACACACATGCCAAAAAGGTTCGCATTGTGAACCTAATATATGTGAAAGAAATACATCGTGAAACAAGTATATGTTAATCGATATTCTAAATTCTAATCTTAACTGAAAAAAAAATTCATATAAAATAACACATGATGCACTAATTCTCAAGATTATCACAATTTATTAGTGCTCAAAAGAATGTCCCTTATAGATTTTCATAATATTTTGGTGATGATTATGAATTGATTATAAATAAATAGTTAAAACAAAGTTTAAGTTCTTTTAAGATTCGCTTAATGTCTAGACAAGATATGATAAAACAGTTGTTCAGCGTTTCGTAAACAAAATTGAACATAATAGAACAAGTAAAATGACCAATTTATCCTGATGAGTTGTTTATATATTTTGATTAATTTATGTAATTTTTTAAATTATAATAAAATAATATTTTTATTATAAAATATATGATTAGAAAGTTTTTGCCAAAAAAATTAAAATGACACCAAAATAAAAAATTTATGTAGGTTTTAGTTTTAATTTTTATTTTTATCCATTTTCTACATTACTTTTTATTATTGATATATAATAAATTACATAAATAAAATAAAAATATAGAAAAAATATAAAAATATAATATTTTGAGGACAGTAAAATGAAAATTTAAAAAACATAAAATATAATAAATAAATTTAAAGATCAATAAAATATAAAAATGAGACATATTTAATGTTTTAGAAAAAAATAAAGTTTTATTTTAAGATTATAATTGGTAAATTATAATTCTGTTCCACCAAGTTTCACGAATTCAACTACGTTCCTATCTGTTCAACATAAAAAATCATGTCAAACATGAAACAAGAATCTCTAATTCTGTCATTTCCTGTCTTATCTTATCCAGTGGTCGGTGGTCGACTATCGTAGAGCTGGCGATGGACTTGGTGGACGGTGGTTGTAGAGGTGGTGGAGGATGTTGTTGTAGTGGACGAGGAGGTGGAGGTGACCGCCGGTAGTGGTGGTGGCGGCCGAAACTAGCGGTGATGATCTTAAAAAACAAATACCATATTAAGGTTATATATCAAACTAGGGTAGAATAATAATATTTTAGTTTATATCTCATTCTTATCCCATCTTGTTCCACCTATTTTGGTGGAACAAGAAAAAAAATCTTTTTTGTCTCATGCTGTCCCACCTTGTCTCAGTTCTTGTCTCTGTCTCATGTTGCGCTAAATATGGGACAGTGAGTTCTTGTTCTGTCCCATGCTGCGCCAAACATGGGACAGTGAGTTTTGTTCCGTCTTGTCCTGTCCCGTCCCATGTACCAAACACACCCTTAAAGAACTCCAGATTAAATGAGATGCCATAATATTTTGAATTCAAAAAAGGGAAAATTGCACCAAAATGGAACCAACTTTCACCTAATTCCTATTTTGGGGAACCAACTTTCAAAATCGTTATTTTGGGGAACCAACTTGCACCTGATTCCTATTTTGGGGAACCAACTTTCAAAATCGTTATTTTGGGGAACCAACTTGCACCTGATTCCTATTTTGGGGAACCAACTTTCAAAATCGTTATTTTGGGGAACCAACTTGCACCTGATTCCTATTTTGGGGAACCAATTTTCAAAATCGTCATTTTGGGAAACCAACTTGCACCTGATTCCTATTTTGGGGAACCAACTTTCAAAATCGTCATTTTGAGGAAACCAACTTGCACCTGATTCCTATTTTGGGGAACCAACTTGCAAAATAATTATAGAAAAATAACTAAAACTCGTTTTTTTTTTCCAAAAAATAATGCAATAAAATCTATATTTCATTTCGAATCTCGTTTTTTTAATTCAAATATCAAATTGAACATTTTAAAAAAATCCAAATTATCACAATAAAAATTGTTTTTTACTAATGCAAAAAAATCAATTTAATAGAAAAAAATTAATTGATACACAAAAAGTTTGATAGAGACCCCTAAATATTTATTTTTTATTGCATCAATTAATTTTTTTAAATTGATTTTTTTTCATTAGTAAAAAACAATTTTTATTGTGATAATTTTGATTTTTTTTGGAAAAAAATGTTCAATTTGATATCTGAATTATAAAAAAAAACGATATTTGAAATGAAAAATAGATTTTATTGCATTAAATTCTCTTGATTGGAATGTTTGGTGTACCAGCCCTTTAACGGCTCTTTTGTAAGTGCTAGCATCTTGCTAGCCTCGGCGGTTTCTTATTAAAATTGCTGTTTCTAAAAAAAAAGATTTTATTGCATTAATTTTTGGAAAAAAAATGAATTTTAGTTATTTTTCTATAATTATTTTGCAAGTTAGTTCCCTAAAATATGAATTAGGTGCAAGTTGGTTTCCCAAAATGACGATTTTGAAAGTTGGTTCCCTAAAATAAGAATCAGATGCAAGTTGGTT
The DNA here is from genome assembly GCF_001531365.2 of Cynara cardunculus var. scolymus. Taxonomy (NCBI): domain Eukaryota; kingdom Viridiplantae; phylum Streptophyta; class Magnoliopsida; order Asterales; family Asteraceae; genus Cynara; species Cynara cardunculus. The sequence continues at coordinate 33,174,939 of NC_037544.1, read as the reverse complement.
CCCCAAAATAACGATTTTGAAAGTTAATTTCCCAAAATAAGAATTAAATGAAAATTGGTTTATTTTAATATATTTTTCCCTTTTAAAAAACAGAATATATAAATAAATAAAAATAGAATTCATTGGTCCGTCCATAGATTCCATATTCGAGATTGTAGCTGGCAACGAAGATTCAATCCTGTATTGGATCTTGAAAACGTCAAAGATTCCATTTTTACATAAAATAATTAATAATTAATTTATAGAAATAAATAGAAAGTCTAGACAAGGAAATTAATTTAGGGACCGTTTACTAAACACTTACTTGGTAAGTGCTTAATGTATAAGTTTCCTCATCGGATGAACATGAGAATGCCAAGAATCTTATCAGGTAAAAGCGATGAGAAAAAATGGAGAGTATTACCCGGTAGGTGAGGATGACGGCTCTTACCCAGAAAATTATTGCATTTGATATGTTTTGATGTACTAAAATCTTACGCATCAAAATAAATGGTAGTGTTGACTTCTATTGCTAAGCGCTTACCGGGTAAACATTTGGGTAAACGGTCCCTTAGTTTGCTATTTTTGTTGAGCAGATGCATCTTTAAGGTGGATCGAAGACTTATAAAATCGTTTGATGTGTTTTAGCTGAATTTTATCGCTTTCGAGGGGTTTTGTAGGTTTTTTGTTGATTTTGAGAGATTATTTAGTTTTTTGGTCGACTTTGAGGACTTTTTCGGGTTTTTGGTCGATTTTGGAGACTATTTTGGTTTTTTTGTTGATGGAGAGTTACTTGTTTTTTTTGTTGGTATTTCTTATATTTTCAAATATCCCGAAGCACCCCTCATAGTTCAGTGGATGCACCTTTTATACCTAAAGAAAATCCTACTTACGAAAATAAGGTGAGTGGGTGCACGGAAGTTCGCTCGAGCATTATAGGTCTGCCCCTCTTAATGACACTATAATTTTTTAGAAAATGTACAGCTAAAAACCCTCTATAACTGAGTAAAATAGAAAATACCGTTATATAAATTTGATATTTTGTAAGAATCGTGAGTGTAACCCGCAAAGTGGGTGCTTCCTCTGTCGTCACCGGGGAGCTCTTGGCGAGAAGACCTTAGGATAAGTTGCTACAACAAACGGGAGGGTGGTGGTGGTGGGTATCGACCCGTTCAGTAGAATTCCGAAGCAAAGTTCTAATTTAATTATATGTATTGTATAGGGTTGAGGAGAAAAGAATGTCAAAACCAAATATTACCGATATAACATCTTTAGGTTTTAAAAAGAACGATTGTTTCTCTATAATAATAACAAAATTGGCGAGACATTAAAATTGGACCTCACAATTCTCACAAAAATGTCAAGTTTTTTTAAGAATGACGCTATATACAGTGACATATTCAAATGGGAACAAAAAAGGCTAAAAACCGTAATAATCACTAATCATATGTTATTTAATATTGTTAAAAGAATGCATATGACAGTACATTGCATTTTAAAAAATATGAAACAAACAATTATAATCAAACTGTAAAACAACACTGTATTTTTCCCATGTTTTGTTTCACAATATGAAACACAACTACTAGTTTCCATAGTTTTCAGCTTTTTTGTGGTTTCTTATCCTCTATATGTATATTTTCTAATATTAGACAAATTAGAATCCAATTGAACTGTAATTATTTCAAATAATAGGAGTATCAGGGGACGTTACCTAAATACTTAGCGATAAAAGTCAAACACTTTTTTTTAACCACAAGGGTGGTGCCTGATTGGTTTGAGCTAGCTCCAAAGGTCAAAAGTACCTAGAGGCTTCAGGTTCAAATCCAAAGAGAAATAAAAGTCCCTTTTATGGCCACGGAGGTTCAAATGCGGTAACTCCGGGCTATCTGCAAAGCAGGTGGTCGCGCTGGGATTAGTCGGCTCGAATAACAGGTTGGATATCCAGGTTAATAAAAAAAGTCAAACACTTTCACTTATATTACCGGGTAAGATTTTAATTTATTAAAACAACATCGTATGCAACAATTCATCCGGTAATTGCTAACCAAGTAAGAGTTGTCACCCTTATTTACCAGGTAAGACTCTCTATTTTTGTCATTGCTTTTACCAAGAAAAATTCTTGGTTCGTGTAATATTCATACGCTAAGATAAAGTTACAAGATAAGTGCTTACCGGTAAACATATAATAAGTGCTTAATGGTAAACATATAATAAGTGGTTCTTAGCCGGCATTAATAAAAATACAATGCTTAAAACAAAAAGTCCATTTATGTCTTTTTCTTTAAGCAAAATATACAAATATTTAGAAGTAATTATTTTGTTTCAAATTAAAGGTTTCGACATTTTGCCAAATTATTTATGTAAGGGGTTGTTTACGGTAAGCACTTACCGATAAAATTCAATACTATTATTTACTTATCGGGTAAGATTTTAGTCAGCAAAAACGGTTTTCTATGCAACAATTTATCCGGTAAGAACTGACCGTGGTAAGAGTCATTGCTCTCACTTACCGGGTAAGACTCTCAGTCCTCGCCTCGTTCTTACCGGGTAAATTTTTTGGTCCTTACCATATTCATCATGTAAATTTTTTGGTCCTTACCATATGATTTATTAACATGTTCGATTCAAAAAAAAGCGTATACCCTTATGACGTGGTTCGACTCGTCTCATCTCAAACAAAATTATCGAGCTTTCGCATGAGCTGAGTGAAACATTGATAGTACGGAACTTAACTTATCGACTCAAATCAGCTTTATTTTGTGCACGCGATTCGAACTCGAGAATTGCTAGATTCAAACTCAAGTACTTCGTTAAATTCTTGAATAGTTAACGCTTCTAGTTAAAAGCTTTTTTTTTCATTGACGGCATGATAATTTTATTCGTAATACGTTTAAGAAAATATTTCCTTTTAGTTACGCATTTTTTTGATTGTCGATATACTGTTAAAATAATCAGATAGTTGTATCACTGTTTCCACGGTTATTTTGAATCTGAATTTACTTATTTGTTATTTGTTAAAGGGGGGTGCTAATGGCACCCCTTATAGGGGGGTGTTGAATGTGTTGGAAATTGGGATCACTTTAAAATTTAGAAAACATCAAATCAATTTTAAAAATATATTATATTTAGTTTTCGAATTTTTTTATTGTATAAGTTGTTGAACTTTTTTTATGTTGATTGATTAAGTCATTACATTTTTTTGAATAGTTAAATGATTGAGCTTTTTATAAAACTGGTTACTTAAATTTTTTAGTAATATAAATATCTTTAAAATTTAAATTTTTTGAATTGGGTTGTACTACGGATAATGTTATTTTAGAATAAATGAAAATGTAATGTAAATTATGTTACGTCTTATTTATATATCCAATATCAATTTTTTATGTTTTACGTTCGATTTTTATAATTATATAATTATTTGAAAAATAGTAATGTTTATATGAGAGTAAAAATATAACAGAAAAAATGATGTATTAATAATTATATATACTTATTAATAATTTATATTAATTAAAATATAATATACACAAATAAAAAAAATGAATAATATATATTTATTAATAATATATATTTATTAATAATTTATATTAATTAAAATATAATATAAATAAATAAATAAAATATACACAAATAAAAAACAGAAAACAAAATGAATAATATATATTTATTAATAATTTATATTAATTAAAATATAATATAAATAAATAAAAAAAATGAATAATATATATTTATTAATAATATATATTTATTAATAATTTATATTAATTAAAATATAATATAAATAAATAAATAAAATATACACAAATAAAAAACAGAAAACAAAATGAATAATATATATTTATTAATAATTTATATTAATTAAAATATAATATAAATAAATAAATAAAACAGGAAATTAAATAAATAATATATATTAATTTAAATTTTCTTTAATTAATAATAAAATAAAAAGTAATCATCACAAAAAAACAAAAAAACACAAAAATTTATAAAACACAAATGATTGAAACCTACTTAGGGGTGGCATTAGCACATGATAGGGGTGCCATTAGCCACCCCCTTGTTAAAAAATGATTGAAAGTAGTATTAAAGTTAACTCAATTTGAGCAACCATCCATTAATTATATGATCATATCTATACTACCTTATAAACCAGATCTATCAAAAGTTTTAGAAACAATTTTTAATGCACAAAGTACTATACATTTATGTACAAAGTCTTAAAAGTCTTGAAAACACATTAAGTACTATTACTTTATGCATTCAGTCTTAAAATCTCTTAATCTACAATTAAAATAATATATAGTACAAGTTACAATGCACATTATTATCTTTTCTTTTCATATTTCCAAGATACTTTTGACACCTTTTACTCATGTCTTCACCCTCTCATACCTCTATGTCTTCTCCCCATCCCCCAAGGTGAGATTTAAATTGATATTCACCATGAGTTATTAAAAGTTCTTCCATTCAATTGCTCTAGAACTCTCGGTCTCGCTCTTGATCTCTTTATTCTTTGCTCTTGGTGTAAATCGAACACATTTGTGGAGTCGTTTAAATATATTGGATTTTAAACTGTCATACATTTTTTTATCGATAGACTGTAATTGGAATCATAACTCTTATTTATTCAAATTGTATTAATATGTAAAGACCAAGTGTAACTTATATCATCGTTAAATCTTCTATAATAAAACCAGTAAAACTTCAAAATCATTAAAATTCACGGCTCTCACAACATTGCGCAGGTAAGATCAGTTTATTACGTGTTTAAATCTGGATCTCAGTTTTTCCCGGTCTTTTTTAACATTTTATGTATTATTATAATGAAATAATTCAAAATTTATCTGTGTCAAATCAATGGTCGGAAGGATTTGAAAGACGAAGATGCTGCTGAAATCAAAGTAGGGTAGTGAAAAGAACTTTCATAAAAATCTCGAAGTCTTAGATTTAGAATCTAAGAAAACTGATTTTTTTCTAAACACAAGGGTAATGCCTGATTGGTTTGAACTTGACTTCAAAAGTCAAAGGTACCAGGAGGTCTCAGGTTCAAATCCAAGAATAAATAAAAATCCCCTTGTGACCATGGAGATTCGGATGCAATGACTCTAAGCTATCTACAAAACATGTGGTCGTCTTGAAATTAGTTAGCTCACGTGGCAAGTTAGATATCCAGGTTAATAAAAAAATATTAATTACATAGTTGACGAATGACTGCTAAAACAAATTTAAGTAGTTCATTAGAAAAATCAATTTATTTTATTTTTTATTTTTTATTTTTAATTATAAAAAAAGTAAACGAAGTCACATGATACTATTAACATGGATTCTTCTACTTATATGATCTCCACCCATGTACACGAGAAGTCTATTCTTCCCCTTCATTATCCGCTCCGATCGCCGATCATGGCTGCCACCGTCCTTCCATCTGCTTACCAAACGTCGGCCGCCTCGCCGGAGTGGCTAAACAAAGGCGACAACGCATGGCAGATGATCTCTGCCACCCTCGTTGGCCTCCAAAGTGTCCCCGGTCTCGTCATCCTCTACGGCAGCATCGTTAAGAAGAAATGGGCGGTGAACTCGGCGTTCATGGCGTTATACGCCTTCTCCGCCGTCATCATTTGTTGGGTCACTTGGGCCTACAAGATGTCTTTCGGCGAGAAACTCCTCCCGTTTTGGGGAAAAGCCGGCCCGGCTCTCGGCCAGAAGTTCCTCATCAAACAGGCCGCCCTCCCCGCCACCACTCACTTCCATTCCGATGGCACGGTATGTATCGTTGGATTTATAGGGTTCTAATGGATTGGTTTATAGAGTTTTTTAGTTTATAAATCGGGATTTTGATTGGTTTAGTTGGAGACGGCGATGATCACACCATTTTATCCGATGGCGTCGATGGTGTGGTTTCAATGCGTGTTCGCGGCGATCGCGTTGATCTTGTTGGCGGGATCATTGTTGGGGAGAATGAACATCAAGGCGTGGATGGCGTTTGTGCCGCTGTGGTTGACGTTTTCTTACACCGTCGGCGCTTTCAGCTTGTGGGGCGGTGGTTTCTTGTTTCAGTGGGGTGTCATGGACTATTCCGGTGGTTACGTCATTCATCTCTCATCGGGTGTCGCTGGTTTCACCGCTGCTTACTGGGTTAGTATTCATTTATACAGTTTCCCATTTTTTTGGTACGGTTTATCTAAAACTTTTGATTAGATTGTATAAATGAGATAACTGAGAATATATGTTAAAAACAAAAAGAATTAAACCTAAAATGATTAATAATCTGAAATTAGACCTAAACTATTAATGATTTGAACTTAAAACCAAGTAATAATGGTTAAACCTAAATGATTTTGGCAGTAGTTTTACACAGATCGATAAAAGACCCTAAACATATGTAAATTTGGGCTCCAAAATTTCGGGGACCCTGTTCAAAATCTCACATTTAACATGTTAAGGGACGGCCCTACATTTATATATCTTATCAGATAAAACTGGTACATAATTGAAAGAATAAACAGTTATTATATTCGAAAACTAGAATAACTGTCATGTAAAACATAAATAAAATCAAATATTTGAAAACAAATGTATAACCAGGGTTCTAAATAACTCGTTATGGCTCGTTATGCTGTCAAGGCTTGGGTTCATCGCCGCGTTAACCCCTATGGCTCAACTCTAAGGCTTGGTTTGCATTATAACGCGTTATGACGCATTACAACACATTATGACACGTTACACGCCTTATTTTGTAAGATGTGTGGTTACTTTAATATATAATTCGAGCGATAAATGATAATTATGTATGAGACCTAAGACTTAAATAAACATAAAAAGGAAACTTAAAAACTAAAACCTTAAATAGGTATATATTTACTCACATTCTCATACACGAAAACCCGAATACGAATTCTTTGAAAATTTGAGAAAAGTAGTGAGTAGAGATTCAAGAGATCTAATCTCGATTTTACACTTATTGGAATCATTTTCTATTAAGCTCTATATATTCGATATGAATGATTCTTTTTTTTTTTTAGTTTTGTTACTTTATATGAATTTAATTTGTTCGAAAAGTATCATTTAGAACACTAAAAGGGTTGTTTACCAAATTTTTTATGAAGTCTTGTATGGATAAATTTGTTTGTCCGGATAAATTTGGCTATCTGGTTAAACAGGTGTTGTTGTTTACCTTTTTTATCTGAACCAATAGTCTGTATAACATAAATGACCGATTTACCCCCCAATATTAATCATTTGAACATCAAAACCAAAAATCATAAAGAGGCCGACGATGTGGTGTCTCATATGGGAAGGAGGTGGTGGTTTAAATAAGGGGTAGGGTGTCATTTTTGTGACTGAATGAGGACAACACATCATTTCTATATGTGCGATTAAGCCATATTTTGTGCGAATAAGTCGTAAATAAACAACCCAAATGAATTGTGAGAATAAGCCAAATAGACCAATAAGCCTAATTAAGCCGCAAGTAAACAGCTCCTAACACATACAAAGGTAGGCGGGTGGTTGTGTGTGTATGTATATATATTGTGAATGTGTGTGTGCGCGTGCTACTTTAGGGTACATCTTAAAATATTGTAATCTCACCATAACTCATAAGGCTCGAGACTTGACCTTACCGTCAGACCATGTCCCATGCCATTTGGAACCTTATGTATAACCAATATTTTTTAAGGTTGTCATTGTTAATCAATGGCAATGCTACTATTTTAGTACTGTTTGAAGTATATATTACGAAAATAAGTGACTCTTATTTTATATTTTTTAAATTAAATATTAATATTTTCCATTGTTGACTTTTTGCTAAACGTCAAAGTAGCACTTAGAAGTATCTTCATGTTTCCATGATTATGGGATAACTGCATTCATCATGGTTTATTTTATGGGATACTTCCCTAAATATAAATGTTTACATTTATTTATTTATTTAAAAAAAAAGATTTAATTGCTTAAAATCAAATAGTTTACTAATTTTTTATTGATAATTTTCTAGAAATCAAATTAATACTCTTTAAATTGTTTTTTAAATTTTGAAAATATTTAAAATGTTATAAATATATATTATCAGATATTTTTATTATTAACTGTTGTTACCTGGACCAGTTTACATACATTCATACACCTTGATTAAAAGAGACTGATTAATTTGGATATCCAACCCGTTATGCTAATCAACTAATCTCAGGACGACCACTCGTTTCACGGGTAGCCTGGGCCCTGGAGTCACCGCATTTGAATCTACGTGGCCACAAAAAGATTCTTATTCTTAGATATCCAGGTTAATAAAAAAAAAGTTCGTGAATGATCGTCCTGGAATTAATCGACTTGCATAAGAAATTGGATATTCAGGTTAATAAAAAAAAAACTTATAATGAATACACACAATTGAAAATTGATTGTTAGCACATTTATTTTTATGTAAATTTAATTATTTAATTGTTACAACATATTTTCAAGTTAACCGATGTATTTTTAATATTTTATCCATAGTTTCAAATAACTCGTTATGAATTGTTGTGGTGGGTTATGGCAAAAGTTTACTTGTTAACTCATGTGGCTATATTCTAAGGCTTGACTTTTAACGTATGATGACATGGTAAAACGTGTTATGACACGTTACAACACGTTATTTTGTTGATGGGTGAATGATAATTATGTACAAGACCTAATATTTAAATAAACATAAAAAAGAAACTTAACAACTAAAAATCTAAATAGGCAAATACTTACTCTCATTCTCATACACATGGAGTCGAACACGAATTATTTGAATGTTGAAGAAAGTAGTGCGTTGATATTCAAGATATTTAATCGCGATTTTGTACCATAGATAGTATTAATACTTCTTCTCTTAACTTTAGTTTTATTACTTCATACAAAAACACTATACATATATATATATATATCTATACTATCTTATAAAGCATTTGGTTAAAACTCTTAAAAACTCTTAAACCCGTTCATCCCTATCTGATTTCATCCCATATCTGAATTCGTGTAACTAACTGCAGATAAACACAATCAAATACAGGATAAACATCTAATTTTAAATATAAAAAATCTAAAAT
>NC_037544.1:33154653-33163528 GCF_001531365.2 Cynara cardunculus var. scolymus | reverse complement strand
AATCGTCAGATCTGAACATTCATAAACGCCACGAGACTTCTCAATAATTACAAAATTGCCACCTTGCAACTTTAGACCATTAGATCATTAGCTTATAAAGTTGATCAATGAACATGAATTGGTCTTACGGGTCTCACGAAAAACCCTTGGTCTCACGTGAACCCAATCCTATATATATATATAGACACACACATACATATGAAAAGGTTCAAACGAGAACAACTTCGTTTTACAAGAACGTAAGAACATCTTTTTACTATAGACGATCCCATGTGATACTATTAGTCCATCACAAATGATACATATGTGATGCTAAATCAGAGACACAAATGACTTTTGACATGATCTACATCGTGGGCCAAGTCGCCCTACACCACTAAGTCACCTCACATGCATTATCATGTATGATAAGGGTGTTATTGATGTGATATTATAATCCATCAAGACTATCATATGTGATACTAAATCATAGATGTAAACGACCTCTGGTGCGATCTACGTCGCAGAACACGTCGTGAGCACACCACCAGGTCCTTTCACGTATATTATCACATGTGATAAGAGTATTCTCGCGTTCTCGTAAAATGAAGGTGTTGTGTTTGAATCTTCATCTACACACACATACACATACACACACACACACACACATATATATATATATATATACATACATATATATATATATATATACATACATATATAGACTTGGGATCATGTGAGACCAGCCTGTTTTCGTGAGACCCGTGAGACCAACATTTTACACTTGAAACTTCACAGCAAAATGCTGTGAAGGTGACTTTTTAAAACCTTCACAGTGTTTTTGCTGTGAAGGTTCGACTTTTTTTAAACCTTCACAGTGTTTTTGCTGTGAAGGTTACGTGTAAAAATGTGGTCTCACGAAAAACAGGCTGGTCTCACGTGAACCCAACCCTACATATATATATACTGCCGCATTAGGAAACGCCTTTAAAAAACCCTTGGTCTCGTCATAACTCGTAAAACTTGAGATTTGAGATTGCCGCCATGTCATACATCGCGTCATTAGAACCTCACTTTTATCATATCTTTTTTTATATCTTTCATACCCTTTTCGTCTCTAATTAAGTGTCCGTATTTTGTTTTTATCTGCCTCAAAATAAATAAGTGTCCAATTTCAAAATTATATAACTAAATTTTCAGATTTATCTTTAATTAATGAACAAATATTTAAGAATTGATAAAATAAATAAATGAATTAAAGATAGAGTTATCATATAATTAACTAAAAATGTAATAACTCCCCATATCAAAATCTCTATGTCACATAAAATATTTAAGACGGAATGAATATTATTTAACTTGATATTGTTATATAAAATAATTTATGATTTAATAAATAATAATAATTCTAACAAAAGTACCCATTAAATGTTTAATATGGTTGCAGAAAATATTATTTAAACCACAAATTTGGTCTGATTGGTTTGTCAAAAATAATATTTTTCATCTTTATAGTTTTGAAATTACATTATGGTCATCTTGGTTTGCAAAAACATTCGGATTTGATCTCTTATTCTAATGATCGTTAAAAAAATTTGTTGAACAAGGGATATTTTTTGTTATTTTATCGCCTTTTTTTATCATTTACCCAATCAAAAACCATAAGGACCGTAGCATAAAATCAATATTGTTTGGATAAAATATTAAAAAAGAACAAAAATGTTCTTTATTTAACGGAGTTCTTTTTAACGGCTGTTAACGAAATGAATCAAATCGGGACATCTTTGCAAACTATGATGGTCATCTTATCATTTCAGAACTGTAGATAAAAAAGGCAAAAAGTCTTATTTAGACAAACCACCACGACTTAATTTGTAGCTTATTCCATTATTTTATTATATACTAACGAATCAAAAGAAAAACTTCCGAACCGTTTAAAAATAAATATGTAATTATTTAAAAAACTATCTATACTATATTATAAATATTTGATAAAAACTTTTAAAAACCATTTTTTATGCATTAAATACTGCTTATTGATGTATATTATTTAAAATTCAAGATTACAAGTAAACTGTGTGTATGTACAAGTTATTAAATATTTATGTTTGAATTCGTGTAACTAACCACAAATAAACATAATTAAATAGAGGATAAACATCTCATTTTAAATATAAAAAATCTAAAATATAATTAGGATAATCATTGAGTTCTAATAAAATATACTTAATTATGATATTTATAAACAATTATACTATTAAACCAAAAATAAAAAAAATGAGTTAAAGAAATACAACAAAAAAAGATAATTTTTAAATAGTTAGTTTAGTACCAATATCAATATTTTTTTTTTCAAAATTTTATGATATATTTATATTTATATTTTATTCAAAAATAAAAACATATCGTTTTCAAAACCATATAAAACCGTATTATAACATCGACTGAAACAAAACAAAAAAAAAATACTAAAATCGAGATGTATTTTGTTGCATTGTACGAGTACTATTGTAGTTATTTTAATATATTAACTATTTATAAAATTAAGAAAATACATATAAAAACGACTTTGTAGGTGGGGCCAAGATTGACCATAGATCGGGAAAGGTTTCCACCCAACAACGTTTTACTAACGTTGGCCGGAGCAGGGCTGTTGTGGATGGGTTGGGCTGGTTTCAACGGCGGAGATCCTTACACCGCCAACATCGACTCCTCCATGGCTGTTCTCAACACCAACATCTGCGCCGCCACCAGCCTCCTTGTCTGGACCTGGCTCGACGTCATCTTCTTCGGTAAGCCATCCGTCATCGGTGCAGTCCAAGGCATGATCACCGGACTTGTTTGCATAACCCCCGGCGCCGGTCTAGTTCAAGGTTGGGCCGCAATCGTCATGGGAGTCCTCTCCGGCAGTGTCCCATGGTTCACGATGATGGTGGTCCACAAAAAGTGGACCTTACTTCAAAAAGTGGACGACACCCTAGGTGTCGTCCACACTCATGCGGTGGCTGGATACCTTGGTGGCATCCTCACCGGCATATTCGCCGAGCCCACCCTCTGCTCGCTCTTCCTACCGGTCACCAACTCACGAGGAGCGGTTTATGGTGGTTCGGGTGGTATGCAGATAGTGAAACAAATGGTTGGTGGTGCGTTTATCATCGGGTGGAACATAGTCGCAACGTCAATAATATGTATCGTCATCCGTTTTGTGATTCCGTTGCGGATGTCCGATGAGCAGTTGTTGATCGGCGACGATGCGGTTCATGGAGAGGAGGCGTATGCGTTGTGGGGAGACGGGGAGAAGTATGATGGGACAAAGCACGGGTTTTATTCTGACGATACCACACACCATCGGCAGACAAGCGGCGCTACACAGGTGCTCTAAAACCAAAATCCACCAATTGGCGTAAAACCGACACGCTAACATATTGAATACCACCATTGTAGTACATGATATGCTTGAGACAGTCTCGCTAACATGTACGTATTTGTACGGTGATTTTCTTTAATACAAATTTGATTAGTTTGGTGTATCAGATCAGCAATCGAGAACGTTACAGTTGACCGGATAAACTCGAGTTCACAACTAAAAATTATGAGATTTATTTGGAAGAATCTGAATATATCTACATTTAGCCAATCTGATCTAATCTAAGCTGAAGAATAGCGCATTTTATTTATGTTATATAAAGGCTAATTTCTCCAGATCTGAATGATGAACATACAGCAAAAATGTCACATTTCTGAGAGAATATTGCTGATTTTACGAAGCTCTTTCAGAGCTGCCATGGCTGTCATCTGTCCTCTGTCTACCAGCAGTGCCTTCTTTGATCCCGTTTCACCCTTTTCTTGCTGGATCACTGATTCAATTACCTGCATTTTTAACTGAAAATCAGTCCAAGAAACCTATGCTGTGCTGACTGAAAAAGCTCATCCACAAGTCCTTTTTTTCTAGCAACAAAAACTAGCTTGATGACAAAATGGTCATAATTCAAAAAATGCCACTGGAGGAGCTTATTGAAACGCTACTTTACTAGTTTTTCAAAAAGTTGGTTTATAGTTAACCAAACGAAACTTTTTCAATAAGCTCTGGCTTAAAACATGTTTTGTTGTTTGTATCCAATATCCACACCTGTTGGAAGTAATACCTGAAGATTTTCCACCATGGACTCGCCCAGATTCTTCAAGGAACACGTCGTATTTTGGTTTACGGATTTGACATCCATTGCAGAAGCCGCAGTTTCGCTATTCTGATCCTGTCCCACGATGGAAGATTTAGTCGAATCGGAAACACCGGCACCTTTCTCCGTTGTACTATTATCTCCTCCATTCTTTCCGAACTTCCAAAGCCACTGAAACTTTCCCGCTAATGATATCCTTTCTTTCAAATTCGATCCCAGCTTTCCGATAGAGTCTTCATTCTGCACTGGTGGTAATGGTGCGGGTTCTGGGGCTTCACAGACCGGTAAAGGCGAACTGACTTCTGGGATAGTAGCACTAAATGACTCCACTGGAGGACAATGCTCGGGACCGTTTTCTTCAACTGATATATTCGATGCCACACTGCTTCGCTCGGTATCGTTTTCATGGTCATTATCGTTAGCGTCACCACCAGTCGGGGTTGGTGGATCAGAGAAAACAGACGAGTTCTCTTCACTGCCACCGTTTCCGCTTAACGATCTCTTTGTGGAGTCATCTTTGCTCGCCAATTTCTCAATCTCTTCTTCTAAACCAAGCTGTCTAGCTAGATCATCGAGCAAATTCCTCCTAACGCGTGGCCTCGAAGGGCCTGTTTTTGCATGATACACCTTTGAAGAAGACGGATCAGATTCTGTTCGCAACAATTGCAACTTCACTTTCTCCGACCACCCTTTCGGTCGGTTCTCGACTTGTTTCTGTGGAATCGTTTGCTTTTCTTCTTCTTCCTTATGCAAAACCCGCCATTTTTCTTCCCAGTAGCTATCGCGCAGCAAACTGACTGGGGTTCCGGTTCCCGAAGCCGATACATCAAATGACAAACTATGACCTCGAGAAACCGTCAATTTGCTCCGATCAGAGACCCCATCACTATGCATCGCCGGGGGCATCAATCTCATAGAGTCAATTGCAAGCGCCACTAAAGAATTAGCTTTCTTCATCAATTTCCCTAAATTTACATCGTTTGGAAAGTTCAGTAATCTCTGGAGGCAGGAAGTAGCGGTTTCGGTGGCAAGAATTGATGATCTAATGTAAAGAATCATTGAAACCGCAAGTGCCGCAATAAAGGCCCCCCGGGACGAATTGAGGCCACCAAAGCTTAGATCGGGATCGTTTTCAGAAACCACGTCTAGCCTACGGTTATCAAATGAAAAAATCGCATCCCAAATCACTAAAAGGTCCGCGAGAGCAAACTCACGCCCGTATAGAACCCGTAACCAACGAAGAGCAAAATACTGTGGTTCAACTCCAAGCTCAACGAGATGAGTGTAAAGAGATGAATCAACCACTGCAAGCAAATGGTATAACACCGAAGACGCTTCGATTACAGGTGGCAGCCCGTTTTGTGGTCCATTTAGAGGAGGCGGGGAGAAAAAATTTGCCATCGCAACCGCACCACCAGCCCCATTCATCAATGCATCAAACATACAGTACGCATCATGTTCCATAAATCTCTCAGATAAGACGATACCCAATTCGCCCTCGGCCCCATAAGCATCGCTAAACAAAATAATGGTTTGAATCTTAGGATCGAGTTCATCAAGGTTATTAACCGTCACTTGATTTTCTTGGATTCCGCTATCGTCTTCTATATGTCGAGATATTTGTTTTAAATTAGACTTGTAAGCGGAATCAGTCTCGTGAAAGGAGAGGCCATCAAAATTATCGGTGAAGTAATGTTCGTACAATTTTCTCACCGCCGAGAGACGCTCTACATCGGCCTGGAGAACAAATAATAGCGGAGCCAAGAGTTCGTGCATCCCTACAAATAAAACCAGTCGGAAATTACAGAAATGAACAATTAAATATGTACAAATTAACCAAAAATTACAAGAAACAAGCAAGCAGACTAGGAGCATAGGCGACAAGTAAGTGTAAAAGCTACTACTAGCGTACAAACGAGGAAGAAACACAAAGTGCAGTACTGACGGCTACTGGTACCGGAAGAAAAGCGAAGACTAGTGTACAAATACAAAACGCAAAGCACAGTACCGACAACTACTAGCGGTAGAAGAAAAGCTAAGGCTAGTGTATAGCAAATTGTTTTCTAATCCTAGATCATAAGTAATTAGGGGATTATTCATCTTGAAGTAAAAGATTACCTTGCCGGTAACCATAGTTTGGATGATGAATACACCAAAGCAACAAAATCCGTCTTAACATGGCTTGGCATCTGGGGGTCTGGAAGTAGCTACCATGTTCGGGATACAAGCGTGACAAGTCCTGGTCAACCATTTTCTCTAACTCGGCTTTTTGAAAAAAGCGGCCCCACGTGCTATCTGTGTAAACATATCAGGTGTCAATAACAGGTCAGAATAATCAAGATTTCCAAATAAGGGAAGAGTATCACTTCATAACATATACTCCGTCCTTAGCAAGAAATATACCTGGGTCTTGCGATAATGGATTGTCCATAGTGAGATCCGGAAAATCGCTTCCATCTTTAGGGATAAGAGGATCAATCAGAAGCCTTCTCCTTAAAGCAGCATAGCTGCGAAAACAGAACATTTATATTGATGTAAGAAATGATCGTGCATCGGTTCAAACATTAAAACTAGAAAATTTCTAAGCAAATTCCAACACGAGAAACTTTAGATTTTAGAAAATTGATTCAAAAGCCAGGGTTTTCATGCAAATAGCCTCCTTGTCTCTTGAAACATATGTAAGGTTTGAGTACATCCTATCTCAAAATCCTACCTTTGGGTTATTCAAAACCCAACTAAGCCTCCATGTCTCTTCAGCTAAGGTCTGTGTGCAACCTGACCGTACCTCTGGTTGGGATATATTTGGTTTTATTCAAACCAAACCAACCCAACGAGCCCAATATATCCCACCTAGACATGGGTTCCAAGGATAAGACTTACCTCTACCGGCTGTATCCACGAAGACCCCTGGCCTATGTGCGAAACAGATGGAAATTTGGGTTTGGTTTTTATTCAAACCCAACTACCAAACTTCCAATTAAGTCATAGCAGATCAAGTAAATTAATAACTATAAGTTACAGAAAAGGAACAGATTCACCAAAAGTATAAGAAACTATAAAGAAAGCATCATTAATTACACAAAAAAGATGTAAGGTTTTTAAAGATAATAAATAAGAACAATAGATCAAAGCCGCCATGGTTGATCAGATATTCGTATGAAGCAGTGTCATTTATTGAAGAAATCAAATATGGTACTCAATTAGATCCACAAATTCACCAACTTATCTCTTAAATTCTACAGAAATTTCGTATCTTTAAAGAATTAAATATACCTTCGACGTGAATTGGCAGTAACACGACGAACATCATCGACAGATGAAGAAGAGGGCAAAACCCCCAAATCAGTACGCCACTGAACCCCTCTCAGGTCCCAAAACCGGCGATTCTTATCCAAATCACCTCTCTCCGGTGAAGACCTCGTCGACAATGAAGATTCCGGCAATGTCTTCGTCGTCGGTTCAACCAGAGCCGCCGGTGACATAATCTTATTTGACCAAAATTTCACAAAACCCTAATGATTCAATCAAAACCCAAAACCCCCAATTCGGTAAAATTGTATCAAAATGTTGGTTAAGATGAGCAAGAGCAAGAGCAAGAGCAAGAGCAAGAGCAAAGAGTTGAGCAGCAAAGCCGTAGGTAGTTGTGTGCAAATATATAAAACAAAAATCACAAATTATTTATGTAAACAAGAAACAAATCAGGGAATCGATGAACGGATAGATAGAGAGAAAATTGAGTAAATTATACAGAAAAACTTACTTCCATCTTAAGAAAGATTAGGGTTTGGGAAAATTCTTTAGAAAGAGTAAAATCAGATCTCATGAAATACAAAGAATTGAGAAGAACACATAAAGATACGAAGATTTGAAACGAATTAGAAGGAATTTGTTGAGTGTTTTTGATTTGATTAGTGCGAAGAAAAAGGGGGATTGATATGGAAGAAAGCGTGAGCTGAAGAAGAATGATTCCCCATATTCTGAATTTTTGTTAATGTTCTTCCTAGAAAAAACAAAATAAAGGTGGTGAGTGGGCAGTCCTTGTCAAGACATGAGACTTGATTATGTTTCTCCTCCTAATTGATTAATTTTATAAGCTAATAATTTAATGATATAAAGTTGTATTGTGATAATTTTGTAATTATAAATGTTCAGATTGTAGATCTAATCTAAGAATTGAGAATTGATCTTACGGGTCTCACGAAAACCCTTAGCTTCACAAGATCTCAAGTGTATATATATATATATATATATATATATAGGGTTGGGTTCACGTGAGACCAAGGGTTTTTCGTGAGACCCGTAAGACCAATTTATGTTCATTGATCAACTTTATAAGATAATGATCTAATGGTCTAAAGTTGCACGGTGACAATTTTGTAATTATTGAGAAGTCTCGTGGCATTTATGAATGTTCAGATCCGACGATTGTAGATCTAATCCAAGGGTTGAGAATTGGTCTTACGGGTCTCACGAAAAAGCAATGGTCTCATATGATCCCAAGTCTATATATATATATATATATAGGGGCCTAATCAAATGAGAACAAATTAGTTTGTGGTAACTGTGAGAACCAATATTAACCACAAATCAATAGATAAATWAGRAAATTTATAATTTTGGCAATTTTGAATTAAAATTTTAATGCAAGGATATTTTTGGTATTTTACAACTTTCCTCCCTCCTCTCTTCTCTCTCCGGCCACCGTCCTCCGGTGATAC
>NC_037544.1:33147083-33153088 GCF_001531365.2 Cynara cardunculus var. scolymus | reverse complement strand
TAATTTATCTATTGATTTATGGTTAATATTGGTTCTCACAGTTACCACAAACTAATTAGTTCTCATTTGATTAGGCCCCTATATATATATATATATATATATATATATATATATATATTCATAAAAGTACATGTTTTATTTTTAATTATTTTTAAAAATACAAATATTTTGATTGGTTTTCAAAAATAGAATACATGTTTTATTTTTATGATCATGTGAGACTAAAAGTTTTTCGTGAGTTCCGTAAGACTAATTCTCAATCTTTGGATTAGATCTACAATCTGAATTACAAAATTGTCAGGAGACTTCTCAATAATCACAAAATTGTCACCGTACAACTTTTAAACATTAGATCATTAGTTTATAAAGTTGATCAATGAACATAAATTAGTCTTACGGGTCTCATGAAAAAATATTAATCTCACATGAACCTAACTCTATATTATATATATATATATATATATATATATATATACATGTTTTATTTTTAATTATTTTTAGAAATATAAATATTTTGATTGGCTCTCAAAAATAGAATACATGTTTTATTTTTAGTTATTTATCAAAATATTGTATTTTTAAACTTCTAAAATTATTTCCTTTTTATTTATTTATTTATTTGTTATTTTAAGAAATATTATTTTTAAAGAATAATATATAGTCTTTGAAAATTATTAGATGAAGAGTTTGAAAATGCCTATTTATTGAAATGTATTTATAAAAGGAAATATCGAAAATATATTATAAAATATTTGACAACAACTCTTATTTTTAAAAACACAATATTTTATGAAATACTAAATACAAGTATACTAAGGGTACGTTTGATTTGAAGTTATGAATGATATTTGGACGACAACTCTTAAATTATTAAAATCATAACATTCAATAATTCTCTGCAAGAGTAATAAATGTACATAAATCCGAGTTGTAATGTGTTTTTAAAAATATAATTGAGCATATTTATAGATGTAGAATTAATTTCTTGTTTTTAGATGTTTTATTATAAGAATAAAGAGATGTGTAATATATTGCTTGTGAAAATAAAAATATAATTTATAAATAACATATGTCAATTCGGTATATTATTATTAGGTATAAAGTTGAATATTACCTTCTATAATGAAAAATCCAATAAAATTGTGACATGGAACGTGGTTGTAATAGAAAATTATCAAATTATGTTTTAGTTTAAAAAGATGGGAAATTATCATTTTTTTTTCTTCTATGAATATCCCGAGTCCTAAAAAAATGTAATATAAGATAAATAATTAATTATTTACAAAAATAATCTGCAATCTTCAAAATGAAAATAACAAAATTGTTAATCCAAGATATCTAGATTGACTTCAAAGTCCATATTTTTGTGAAAAATTGAGGTATCTAGTCTCATGGAGATATTGGGTATCTAATTGGTTTTCTCGGAACTTCAGATATGAGGGAAAAACATACCAACAACTGATTTTGCCATAGACTTTTCCTGTTACTCCTTGTATGGTTTCCTTAATCTCCTTCAGTTTGCTTCTAATCACAAATAACATAGTATATAGAGAGATCGAGAAAATAGAAGTAAAAAAACCCATAATTATTGTTTCATATCTTTCTATAGATGCATAGAAAGATAAAGAGAGGCGTACCGCTAAATATACTGTCAATCCATAATTTCTAATCGAGATCGAGAAGAGTAAAGAAGTTTACGATAGAGAGATGTGGAAGAGAAGACATTGTAATGGTAGAAGATGAAGAGTAAAATATTTAGATTAAATATAAAACCTAAAATAAAAGAAAAAATTTGAGGAAAAAGGAAAAGAAAGACATGAATACTGATATGAGAAGATGCCATATCAACATTATATGTTTCTACTTTATATATATATATATATATATATATATATATTAAGAATGATTTTAATTTTAGATATATATATATATATATATATATAGATTAAGAATGATTTTAATTTTAGTTTTTTTAAACATAAGTTTTGGATTTTAGTTTTTCAAATGCATTAATTTTTTGTTATTGCTTATAATAAATTTTTATATCATACTAATACACATTTAATGAAACCACAAACATGTCTACAATTTGCCATGTATAATTCAATGAATATATTTGAGTAATGCTTTCTTGTTTAAGAAAGATGAGACATTTCTATTTTGATTTATAACAATAAAAATGCAATATTTTTTTAGAAACTTTTGCATCTTAATTTACACTTTTTGTCCTATAGTACTAATTTAAATTAATAACATTATTGTTAAGCATTTGATCATTAATCCAATTTGTTTGGCTTTCAAAATACGCAACAGGTTGCGTGTTTACGATGAGGTGGAGAGGGAGGATTAGCATGTAACACCTGTATTTTTATTTATCAAGATCTTTCTAATCGAATTCTGGATGTTCCTTTTTGGGTCTCGTCAGCGTTATTCTATTTAACTTGTCGACCTCTTGAATGCCTAGAATTTCCCCTATGTTTATCCATAGTTTTTGGTGGTATCGATTGTTTAAAAATCGAAGATTTCATGTGAAACAGTGAACAGGGGCGGCCCAAGCCACACGGGAAGTAGCCTAAGCTACTTTTTGTTCCTCCCATTTTGTGCAACTCAAGATCGATCGAATAGTGGCTGAGGCTACATATGAGGCACCTTAAGGCGCACGGGCTGAAGTCTCCTGAATTCTTGAGGCAAGCGCGACATGATGCCGCTTAACTATGAGGTCGGGCGACCTTGGGGTCAGGAGCTTTAGGTTGCCCCACAGAAACCTGGAGCATCTGTTTGTTTAAACCAAACCAGACGTGCCTTTCTCTTTATGTTACCTCCCTCTTCGTTTACTCTCCATACTTCTCTCTCTCCCTTCATTAAATTTGGTATTAGAGCTCAGTTAAGGGGGTTTCTCAATAAAAAAAAAAGCTTTTGTGCATTTAAGGAGTTTAGAAGGAAGCTTCAAGTGTAGAACCAAGCATTCAAGTTCCTCTTCATCTTTTCTAGGGATTTATTGATTTTCTAGGTTTTCCACCTAAACCTAGTATTGTGAGTTCATTCTACTCTTTATCAAACCATATACATGTTAAAATGATGTATTTCAGGGGCCGTTTACCAAACACTTACCCAGTAAGTGCTTACCGGTAAAACTTAACACTATTATTTACTTTTCGGGTAAGATTTTAGTCCACCAAAACGACATCGTATGCAACAATTTACTCGGTAAGCGCTTACCGTGGTAAGAGTCGTCGCATTCACTTACCGGGTAAGATTCATGGTCCTTGTCTCGCTCTTACCGGGTAAGATTTTTGGTCCTTACCATATTCATTAGGTGAGGTAATATGACTTGGTAAGCGCTTACCCATGTAAGTGTTTGGTAAACGACCCTTTAGTTTCTTAAAGCTTTTATTTCTTATATTTCGCATTTGGTTAATTATGGACCATCAAGGTCAAAAATGGGAAATTTGGGGATTTATATATATTTGATAAATCGAGTATGGAGAATGGTTTTGAACTCTTGGAGAATGATTATTTTTAAGTCTTGATGAATTTGGATCTCAAAATTATAATGTTCATATATTTGGTTCTTGTTGATAAAAACGGGATTTTGCCCACTTGATGGGATTTTGTACACAAGAGTACCTATAAATAGTGAAGTTTGATATATTTAGATAGATATATATATATATATATATATATATAATTATGATTAGAATGCAATGGATCCATAGGCATAGAAGTCGATTTCTCTTTATAAAAGGTTCACTTATCTCATTTGACTATAAACTGGATTTGGTTGATGTCAATGTGTACTTAACTACGAGCTTATTATCTCATTGAACTATGGACTGGATTTTGTTGATATCATCGTGCACCACTGGATTTGGTTGATATTATTGTGCACTTATCTATAAGCCTATTACCTCATTTGACTATATATTGGATTTGATTGATGTTAAGGTATGCTTATCAATGAGTAATGCTCCTATAACATTAGTTTGTGGCTTACTTATGTGTTCCGTGAATGAATGGTAAATCGGGTCTCCCCAGTAATCTTTGGATGTTTTATACCCTTCCAAAAAGGTATGTGTGAGTTCAAATGGCAGTTATTTACGCTTTGATAGGATTCTTTTGGAAGAAGATAGAAACACCCGTCTATAATCTAGACTTATACTAATTTAGATTAGTATGTTGTTATTTATCTTATTTAAATATTTGGGATTGTAAACGCTATATTATTTCCCCATTTTGGGTGATTTTATATTTCATTGGGCTCTATTTACTTCATAATATTTGGCTTAAATTGTATCCTACTTTAGGGATGTTAAATAGCAGTTTTATTTATCGGCTATTCATTCAGCTTCTCTGTTTTGGTTATGAAAAGTTTCTTTATTGTATATTGTTTTCTATGTATTGATATAGTCTGCTTTATTCACACTTGGACTCACAATTCTAAAACGCGTACGATAAATGAGGTATTTTATCTCTTATAAGCCAATTTTTGTTTCCCCCCTTAATCAATGTGGGATCTTACAATCCACCCCCACACCTACTTAGGGAGCCCGACGTCCCCGTTAGTACACCAGTTCGTTTCCCGGCTCTGATACCATTTGTGACATCCTCGACCAACTGTACCAAATTGTTCAATTTATCCACACTTGTAACATCCTCGAACTCACAAATTTAAATCACGTCCGATGGATGAGGTATCCAATCTCTCATGAGGCGACTTTCCGCAACCGATATGAGATATCACTGACCGTTTATAAAAAAAATAAGGACCAAAATAACGTTCATTAAATGACATTTGTGACTCCTCTATCTCGAGGCATGTCCATAATTTCGTAATGGCAATAAGTGATGTCAAAGATTAACAATCACTACATCTCAAACATGTGAATTAATTAATCAAACAATGATTTCATAACAGTGGTCAACATTGTAAAAGTGGTCTTCTCGTCATACATACAGATCAACTATTTTCAGTAAAATGTTTGTGACGAGATTGTAGATTCCAATTACCGGGATATTTCGTAGCTCCTAACATCA
This sequence comes from Cynara cardunculus var. scolymus, assembly GCF_001531365.2. NCBI lineage: Eukaryota > Viridiplantae > Streptophyta > Magnoliopsida > Asterales > Asteraceae > Cynara > Cynara cardunculus. The sequence goes on along the minus strand of NC_037544.1, from coordinate 33,148,054 downwards.
AACACACATTTTGATCTCTAGCAAAGGATGACAATAACCCAATTTTGAAAATTCTTGGTCAACAAATGGCTCAAAATGGAAATCAGTTCTTTTTCTAACAAGTTGTATGTAGAACTGATGATACATTGTTTATGGACGAGAATATCCTCACGATGCTAAAGATAATAGTCGATTTGTGAAGGCATTTAATATTATACAGCTAGAATGAGAGAGTGGACGATAAAAAAGGTGGATATTCAACGTTCATTTTGAACAAGCTGAATAACGTAATTTATGTCATCTTATTTATAACACATCATTTTTCACGTATAAATAGTCGCTATTTGTATGTGTGGAAATACTCGAGCCGTGAGATCTACGAGCTTCGATCTCTCGTAAAGCTTATCTTTCAAGTATGGCCCCCGATGATTATTCTCTGTCCATATTGTTAGCCTTATATTTTAGATCGTATTTATATAAGGGGTCCACATAATACACACATCAATATGTGTATTTTCATAATATTCTTTTTCTATTTTGGTAGTTTTCATAACACCACAATATATGAAATTAATTATAAAAAATAAGAAATTGATAATAAAATTAGTGATAATGATAGATAAATATATGACTTCAATTTCAAAATATTGGTTAAATTAACCACAAGGGTGATGCCTGATTGGTTTGAGTTTGGCTCTAAAGGTTAAAAGTACTTGGATGTCTCAGGTTCAAATCCAAGAAGGAATAAAAATCCCCTTATGGCTAGGGAGGTTCAAATGCGGTGACTCCGGGCTATCTGCAAAGCAGGTGATCGTCCTAGGATTAGTCGGCTCGCATAGCGGGTTGGATATCCAGTTTAATAAAAAAAATATTGGTTAAATTACATTTAAAATAAATGTAGTTTCATTATATTGTAATTTTTGGGAGCATATTTTAAAACTTTATAGTTTAAAAATGTTTAATTAAGAAGATGTGGTTTAAAAAATATATAT
>NC_037544.1:33129603-33146007 GCF_001531365.2 Cynara cardunculus var. scolymus | reverse complement strand
TAATTAAAATAAATTTTATCAAAAAATAAATTAATGTAATTATTTTTTTTTGTAAATGTAAGTATTTTTTTGTTATATTTGTTTAATTTATAGATCTAAATACTTTTTGGTTCAAAAAATATTTAGAAACTTAATCGTTCAAAATATGAATGTTCATTGGGGGTTTTTTCGAACTTTTGTCACTATTTTATTACTTTAAGTAGTTGTACAAGTCATAATAATGTATCCAACAGGTTTTAGAAAAGTCCAAGGAGTTATTTAACATGTTTTGGATTGTTCAAGGACTTATTTGTTCCAAAAATTGTCCAAGGACTTATTTAACATTTTTTGAAATGTTCAAGGACTTATTTGTTCCAAAAATTGTCCAATGAGTTATTTAACTTGTTTTAAATTGTCCAAGGATTTATTTGTTCCAAAAAATTGTCTAAGGAGTTATTTAACATGTTTTGAAATGTCTAATGACTTATTTGTTCCAAAAAATTGTCCAATGACTTAATCATTCAAAACACTAAAGTCCATTGGGTTTTTTAGACTTTTCCCAAAATATATTTAGGATAATCATTGAATTCTAAGAAAATATTAATTATTATCTTTGTAAAAAAATTATATTATTAAACAAAAAATAAATGACTTTATTGTTAAATCTAAATTATTATTAAATTTATTATTAAACCAAAAATTTAATGTTTGAGGGAAGTTGAATGTGAAGATTTCATCTTACAAGAGTTTACTGAAAGAGATTTCTCAATGGGGAGAATGTTAGTGAATGTTATATGAAAAAAATTCTTTGAAGAATATATCTTGAAGTTTATTTCTGAAGATTGTTGCTGTTTCAGTTCTTCATTATGAATAGAGAAGAGTGTTTTGTTCTAAATTCGAGGGGGAGAATGTTTGAAAGATTTTCTCAAAAGAAGATTATTTGAAGATCATAAAGAGGAGATTGTTAGAAGATTAACTTGAAGATTTCAAGAAGTCTTAAAGTGCTTAAAGTGTCAAAGTTTCTAAAGGGATTCAAAGAGTACAAATTCTTTCAACCCTGAATCCAAAGGGGAAGAATGTTAGGATTGAATTTTAGAATGTATTGTATTCGTCTTGAAAGATATATTTTGTATTTGCAGATAGTTTGACTTTATAAGTCATTGTTTGACTTTGACTTGTGTTTTTCTAGTTTGACCTATAAATAGGTCTCGTAAGGGAGATTTACTTGAAAGAGAGAGCTTATTGTAAACATTACGTGTAATAGAGTTTTAGAGAGAAATATACTATCATTGACTATTTGACTTTTTCTCTCAAGTGTTTTTGAATGAAAATTGCCATTGTTCTTGATGTTAAATGAAGATTGATCAAAGTGAAGGGACAAACACTTCCCTTTTCACTTTCTGTTTTCTTCACACTCAAGAATACACAGACACAGAGAAACTGGTTTCTTTTTACTTTTTTTTACTTCTTCCCACAACTCAAATGAGTTAAAACAATTATCTCCTCTAATAAAAATAAATAATCTTAAACAAATAACGCAGTGGTGGATTATTAAAAGAATTTAAACACCTAATCACATTAACACCCGTAACTTATCACCATTATTTGAAAAAAACAAACCCCGGTCTTTTTAATCAATAACTCGGTTATCGGTTCAGACAGAGTAACGAAAATGGTTATGAAAATGAAAATGACAGGTAATAAATTTTCATTTCCTTCAGTTTAATCTGAGATGAAAATTTGGGCTTCTAAAGAAATGAACCAAATATAATATAAAAACACAAACAATTTCTTTTGTTTTTATTGCCATTAATTACTGTTTAATATCTCTTACCAAACACCTCTCACAAATTTCATTGCAAATAGTCAATAATATAATCATCCAAGAGTTAGACCTTTTAAATGTGAAAGCAAAAGAACGATATTATACTATATACCAAGGTTTGTGTTTTATCACAAAGAACACTATATACTGGATCGACATCTCGAAAATGGTGTTAAGGAAAGTGGATTAGTAAAGTTGTTGAACTGTTTTAAACAATAGTTATGGGTGTTGGTGGTCCGGTTTGGACGGTTTAACCTTCCAAACCACCAACCAAACCGCAATGATGGTTTAGAAAAATATTCAAACCGAGTGCTTTGGAAGCAAGTGACTAAACCGGTCAAACTGAGCCACAAAAAAACGGTCTGACTATTCAAAAAAAGTCTAGGGACTAAACTATTCAAAATTAAAAGTTGGTTGGGTTTTATTGAAGTTTGTGCAAAAGACAGTCACCTCAAATTACTCGGATCATCTCCAACAACTTCTCTGTAATTTTTCTAAAAAATAGAACTAAAAGTCAAAATCTCTAAAATAAATTACAATCAACTCCAAAAGATTCTCTATTCTAAAGATCTTATCATTAATTATATTATTTAAATATTCTATAACTTTATTTATTGCTCCAATTACCTTTTAAAATATATATAAAATGATATTAATTCAACCATCAGGTGAGATGAATAAAAAAACTAATTTCTCTGTTTTATCTTTAGATTTTTAGATAATTCTCTATATTTAGAGTTTTTTTCGATGATTCTCTAGTTTAAAAAATGAGACAGAGAAGCTGTTGGAACATTATAGAGAATAAAAAGTTGATTTTTTTTATCATAGAGAAGTTGTTGGAGATGCTCAATACTATATTTTATAACAAAGCATCAAATTAATTGTACTGAAGTTTGTGCAAAATGGTATGTAATCGACAACCTTTACCTCATAAACATAATCTAAAAAACAAATAAGGTAAATATCGATCTGCTAGATGGTTGACTCTTATATGGTAACAATAATGTCCAGAAGAAAATTAATCCAAAAAAAAAAAATATATTATAATCCTCATATTATTTGTTTGTATAAAGAGCTGTTTGGTAGTTGCTGAATGGTTTGGTGCAGAATGATTAAGTGATCAGAATGATTAAGAGTCTTTCATGATATAGTGCAAAATGAAATATAATTGTTTACAATAAAATTAGGGCGCTTAATGGTTAAGGGAGACCCATGATTAAAAGCATTCAGATGATTTTAGAACCATTATGAGACAAAATTTTTTTTTGCCAAACAAGATTTATTTCTTAACAATTCAAATATTGTCTTTTAATGAAACTATCAAGAGGTAAACAAACAACCCATAAATATATATATATGACAACACAAACCAAACTTATAGTTTAGGGATGGAATGAATTTAAGTTGAAAGGTAGAGTAAACATAGCTATCCATTCCTTCTATTGTCCTTTTCAATAGTCTAATGTTTTCAATAAATTCAAAATTTAATTAGAGAAATACAATAAATGTAATAAAAAAAATAGCTGGAATCCAATGTCTATGTTATCTTTTTTAGATGTTTTTAACTGTCGGGATGTACAAAAATCTGACCAATCAGACTAATTCAATTTGTTTTCATTTATATGTTCGGTAAATGTGATCATATATATGCAAATTAAATGTGATCTACTTAATGAATATGAATAAGTTGTATCAATTGATTGATGATAAATAAATGAATTATTAGTGGAGAAAGCATCATATTCAAAGTAACAACCATAAGATAATAATTTGATGCACCAAGGTTTAACTAGACTAAGGGGCTGTTTGGTAGTTGCTAAATGATTTGGTGCTGAATGATTAAGTGGTCAGAATGATTAATAGGCTCTCATGATATACTAAAAAATGAAATATAACTGTTAGATAATTGTTTGCAATAAAATCAGGACGCTTAATGATTAAGGGAGACTCATGATACAAAACCATTCAGAGGAACTGTTAAGGGATAAACAAACAACCTCTAACTCAACACAACCTGTACAGTTTGAATTATGTTATACTTTTACTTAGGTTGTATGGAGTTGAGATTTTTCAAACCGCAAAACATTGAGTTGGTTGTTCAAGTACAAAATTATATATATATATATATATATATATATTAATATTTTTAAGATAATAGAATTAATAAAAAAAATAGGTGAAGTAATTATTAATATACATATAATAATATTATATTAATATTTAATTTCTGTATGAAAATAAAATATTCTTTATGTTTATTTGTTGGGTTATTGGGTACAACTTTTATGTCAATTATTGGGTGGTGGGTGCAACTTAAATTTGTCTTTGTTTGTAGAAAGCTTAAAAAGGAATTATATTAATATTTAAATTGCATTTAAAATTAAATACAATCAATATACATTTTAGCGTTCAACAAGAACCATATGAGAAAAGAAATATATATAAACAAATTAAATCAAATAAAAAAAATATATTATTTAATTACCTAATCTATATTATATTAAAAAACATTTGTTAAAAACTTTTAAAAACCATTGTTTATGTATAAGGTACCGTTTATTAATACATATTACTTAAAGTTTAAGATTACAAGTAAATTGTGCGTAAGTACAACTTATTAAAACTCCATTTTTAAATCTGTATAACTAACTGCAGATAAACATAATCAAATATAAGATAAACATCTTATTTTAAATATAAAAAATCTAAAATATAATTAGGATAATCATTGAATTTTAATAAAATCATTATCTTTATAAAATTATATTGTTAATTCAAAAATAAATTATTTCGCTATTAGACCTAAATTTAATTATAATGAAAATTTGAATTAAAGAAATTATACGCAAAAGAGAGCTTTTAAATAGTTAATTTGACATTAAAATCGATGTACTTTTTCAATTTTTTATGATATCTTTAAATTTATTTTTATTCAAAAGTAAAAATATTGTCTTTCTCAAAACCACATAAACTGTATTATACCAACAAAGACAAAAAATAAAACGAGACATTAAAATTATCTTGTTGCATTGTGCGAGTACCTTTCTAGTAATTTAATAAACTTGTTTGATTGATAGTCAAATATCTTAAATAAATATATAATATTTTAGTGGATTAAATCGAAATTACGAGTATCAAATAATATTATTAATGATTAACAAGCATTAATACAAAAAATTACAGAAAAAGTTACATCTTTACGACAACCCAAATAACTTTTATTTCTGTGACATCACTGTGATCTTCGATCTATAAGAAAAGAAGAGGTTGTCATTTGCTTCACAATACGTCTAATAGCAAAACTCAAAGAGAAATAAGTAGTTTGGACATGTTTTGAAGGAAGGGGTTATCAATAGTGTGTTGGAAGTTCTAACATCAAGTCAAATTCATGTTAAATGCTTCGTTAGTAATATATGAAGTTAATACGTTGTTTAGGATGAGAATTGTACAGATATGGACGCTTAAAGGCTAATAATAATTGCTTGAGAACGATCATGTATGTTACCATGAATGATCAATGCATTAAAACAATATTAAAGGCATGAAAGGTTCCTTATTTGTTGTTTTAGTGTCTTAAGGGGTGAACATGTATGTTATTAATGAAAGAAAAACGAGTTAAAATGGACTTACACAAGCTATCATAGCACGTTGCACATAGCAAACCTAAGTGCTACGTATATGGCCGACTTTGAACATGACATAGGCAAGGTTACAATGGCTGAGTCAGTGTGAGCATAAGACTAGTCAGGGAAGTCGCTCACTTGATATGAAGTATTAAACTTACCTAGGAAGTCGTTTTGACAAGTTAAGACAAGCAAGACATGTTACTTGCTCTAGTCACCTACGGTGTAAGAGAGGTTGGACACGACTTCAAAATTCTTAAACCTCCCTGTTGGGTATGACGATGATTAGATTAATATTAAATGTCCGAATTAGGACAAAGAAAGTATTGAATGATCAATATAAATGCTTTGAATGTGTATATGATAAGTGTAGGTAGTGTGCAAGTAATGATAAAATGTAACGACCACAATCCAAAATAGCCATAACATAATGTTGCCAAACCGGCAATTACAAATACTGAATTATTTTTCAAGCATTTCATATGCATCTCAGAGTTGCAGCGGGATTCAAAGTAATACTACCAAGATTTATTACATAAACTGAAACTCAAGTCTATGACAAATATCTATCTAGTAGATACGCCCATGCTTCCGCTCTCAAGCTCACACCTTCCATTTACCCTTGTTCTAGAGATCTCAATATGATACTTTCGTGAAAAGGTTTTAATTTTTTTTATAAAAGTGAGGGTCAGACCAAAAGGTCTAGTGAATTCTCTCCAACATGATATTTTACATAATAAACAATGGTTTTATAGCATCATTGGAAACATCAAAATATCACATTAGTATAATAAAACACACTGACACATATCATGATTGTTGTTCACACTTATGGTCATATACACATGTGAGCAAATCACTAGGCTACACCCTTCCCTTATCATAAGCTACATAGAACGACCTCATGTGCTCTATTCGAGTACACACCTGCCATTGATCAAGACTCCACTGTATACATACCGACATGAATAACTCACACTTCAAAATAATCAATTCTTGAATATAAAGCAAAAGAAAAGATGTTAAACAAAAATAACATGAATAGCAAGTGATCCTTTTGCCAAAAATAGTAAGAGGAAACTCATCTGAAGTCCAAGCCTAGTCACACACCTTTAGGCTAGTATTTCACCAACCGAACACCTGAATTGAGGTATCAAAGGATGAGTTATTACTCCATATATATACCCTTCATAGAACTACTATTAACTCCCTTAGGTAATGACACATCATATAGCCCCAAACCTCAACATGCGAATATTTAAATTGGTGAAACAGTGGCTTACGTAACTTGGCATGTGGCCAAAGTCGCGAAGCTACTGACGCGACCTCCTATTTCATGTACACAACTCCGCTCGAGAGTCAAAACCCCAAATCCAATTCCAACCAAATCTGCAACATAATCAGGGTTATAACTCATGCTAAATTGATATAGAAATCTTCTCCAACGGATCCTAATCCAATCCCGACATTAGATTCAGTTTGAAACTCTATTTTAATGGAACATTCACAATCCCTTAGAGCTCTTGATTGAATCTCATCCACTCACATAAATTGATTATAAAATGAAAAATCAATAATAAGATCAACTCCCATACACAATTCACATTGATAAAATCATTTCCTCCAACAAAACAACTAATCCAAATCATAGAAACCTAAACCCCCAATTAATATGTCTCTACCAAAGAGAAAAACATATAAGAATGAGATTCTTACCTGAAATGGAAATCCAAACACTTTCTCCTCTTCAATTCTTTAATGTTTTCCCTTCGCACCCCCTTTCTTCCAAATGTAGAACACACATATACATACTAACCTCCAGCCGATCAAATGATGAGTCCTTATCCTCTTTAGACCTCATTTCACAAATTAACTATTACTGAAAACACCACTCTCTATTTCCCCTTCTATTTCACTAATTTACCCATATTTTAGAACTTGGGTTATTAAAACTCACTCCTTAAATAGAATTTCATCCTCGGAATTCCTCTAAGCAAACAATTAAAGATGTTTGGCCCTCATCTCCAACTAGGGATTCCATGTAGCATCTTGTCCCTTATGAAACTTCCGATGTACCTTCACCAACACAACTTTTTTGTTCCTCAATTTCTTGATCTTGTGGTCTACACTTGCTTCCGATTCTTCCACAATAGTTCAACTTCATGTCTATTTAAACATCTTGCATTCGTACAACCATGACCGCATTCGCCAAACACTTCCTCAAATCGGACACATGAAACGTGTTATGGATGCCCCAAAGCTCCTTTGGTAATTTCACCTTGTAGGCTACCTCTCCCACTCTCTATGTTATTACAAACGATTCGGTATATCTAGGACCCGACTTTTCTCTCTTCCCAAAAGGTACCACCCTTTTCCAAGGTGAAATCTTTAACTTCACACTGTCCTCCACTTGGAATTCAATTGACTTCCTTTATTTATCCGTATGCATACATCTTCTAACGATTTTGAGCTACTTTCAACTTCTCGGAATTTTCCCGATCTTCTCGCTGATCATTCACAATCTCCGGGACCCCCAGTTGTTTCTTTCCCACTTCATTCCAACATAACTAAGTTCTATATTTGCGACCACACAATACTTCATAAGGCGGCACTTGTATGCTCATGTGATCAACGACAAATACATTTCCCACGAACCATTAAAATCGATCACATACGCCTTGAGCATATCCTCAAGGGTATGAATAGTTTTCTCTCACTTTGACTATCCTTTTGCGGGTGCTTAATTTTATCTATGATTTCAACTCTCTTTGGAAGCTCATACAAAATTAGGATGTGTAACGACTACCTTGGTTGAAAATAATCGACAATGGTAACCCATGACTAGATATAACTTCATCGATATACATTCTCACTAACTTCTCCATTGAATACATCTCTTTGATCAACAAGAAATGAGCCAATTTTGTAAGACGATCCACTATCACCCATATAGTGTCAAAACCCTTCAGGTGTAACTTTTTGACAAAATCCATGGTATTGTCATCCCACTTTCATACAAGGATTGCAACTTCCCATAAGACCTTTGATGTTCCGTCTTTACATGCAAGCACGTCAAACAACTTTCAATATAATAAGTGATGTCTTTCTTCATTTCCGTCCACTAATAGAAGTGTCAGGTATGTGTACATCTTATTGGTACTCGGATGCATAGTATAACGAGACCTATGCGCTTCTTCTAACACCTTCTCACGCAACCCCCCCCCCCATTTAGTAACCCACATACGAATATCTAACATTTGAACCTATTATTATTGCTCACCAGCGACGCCATCAATCCTATAATTCTCTCACTCTTTGATTGGCTCGAAAAGCTACCACTTTGGTGGATTCTCTTCTCTCCTTTTGACTTAAAGTTGTCTCACGTTTAAATCTTTATGATCAAATAAATGCTTGACACTTTTGTAGTCGGTGTAAATTTGGAATTTTAGACCATAAAGGTAGTGTCTCTATATCTTCAATGCAAAAATCACGGTTGCTAACTCCGTATCATGAGTGGGATAATTTCTTTCATGGTCATTCAATTAAGGAGAGACATACCCAATAACCTTCCCATGCGGCATAAGTACACACCCCAATACCAACTTGGATGCATCGCTATAGATCCCAACTTAGACCCATTTAGTAATTATAAGATCAATGCACTACTCAACTTTTATTTCAACAATCTAAATGTTCCTTCTTGCACATCAACCCACATAAACTTGACATTTTTCTTGGTTAGAGGTGTTTCTATATGTGAGATGTCTTGAATGAACTTCCGATAACAACCCGTTAAACCCAGAAAACTCCTCATTTCAGATGGCATATTGGCGGTTCCCAGTTCTCAATGGCTTTTAATCTTGTCTAGATCCACCTTGATGCCATATTTTGAAACTACATGCCCCAAGACTGAAACTCATAATTCAAGAACTTTGAAAACAATTTCTTGCGCTTCAGTAACTCCCAACACCAACCAAATATGCTCCCCGTGCTCACTTTTTGACCATGAGTAAATCAGGATATCATCTATGAACATAATCATATATTTATCCAAAAAAGGGATTACACACCCAATTTATTAGGTCCATAAATGTCGCTGGAGCATTTTCTAGACCAAATGACATAATTAGAAATTCATAGTGCCCGTACCTCATGTGAAACGCCGTCTTGTCGTCACATCTTCTCTCACCTTCAAATGATGATATCATAACGTAAGTGTATCTTTGAAAACTAATTCTCCCCTTTCAATTGATCAAATTAATCATCGATTATTGTAAGTGGATACTTATTCTTGATAGTCATTGTGTTGAGCTTGTGGTAGTCTATACACATTCGATTATTGTAAGTGGATACTTATTCTTGTGGTACCCCATGGTGAAGTGCTAGGGTGGATAAAGCTATTATCAAGCAATTCTTGAAATAGAGATATCATCTCCTTCATCTTTGTCGGGGTAATCGATATGCTGCACATGCTATTGGTGAGGCTCCGGGCACCAAATTGATTCTAAATTCAACCTGACGATCTGGACGTAGACCAATCAAATCATCAAGAAAGACTGTAGGATAATCTCTCAGCACTGGCACGTCTTCCACTCCTCGCTTTATTTATGCAGAACGATCACATAGGTCAAGAATCCTTGGCACCCTTTTCCCAATCACTACCTCACCTTCAATGTTGAAATCAGACAAAACATCAGATCACGTCGATCACCATAAATTACAGCCTCCAATTTACTCGATAGTATGATTAGGAACATTTTCTTGTTGCACATGATGGCGTTCTTGTTGTCCAACTAGTTCATCCCCACTATCACATCAAATTCCTCTGTAGACATCGGGTATAACCGCAACGAGATATAGTGACCATCAACATTAGTTTACACTTCTCAACGACTTCCCTCATTAAGAATCGACTATCATCGGCAATCTCCACCTTAAACACACGATCTAGATGGTTAGGATTTACATGCAAGCATCTAATAAAAGTAGGCAACACAAATGAGCGATTTGCAGCGGAATCAAATAACTCTGGCACGAGCTGAATTAACAAGGAAAATACAAGTGACAACATTTAGGGTCTCATCCGCCTCCACAATCGTTATCTGAAAAGCTCAAACTTTAGCTCGAATCTATTACGCTTTCTTCTCCCCTTCTCTACTACTTTGTTTACTACCAAAACTTCATGTTGCTCCCTTCTTTAGTTGAGGACAATTCATCTTTAAATGATTTGGCAATCCACATCAGTAACACGCTCTTGGGGTATAGCAATATCTAGCCATATGCCCTACCAGTCCACAATTGTAGCACCCTCTAGGCTCAGAAGCACAATCTCCCACAGTGCACACAATTACACCTCCCATAAGGTCTCTTTCTAAACCTTTGACTTCCACGGCTGTCGGATCTCAATGACTTTGCTTTCTTGGGGGTCATTTAACACCCCTTTCCACTTTCTCGTCTCTACTCTTTTCAGGAAATTGTCGATTTTTCTGTCTTTTGGTCATTTCAGCGGCATCAACTACATAATGAAAGGTCATAGGGTTCATTGCTATCACTAACTCTCGCACCGAAGCTTTCAATCTCCAAATAGATATTTCTACCCTTGATATGCATTGAATAATCATACTACGAGCACTTATTTCTTCTCTTATAAATGTGCTTTTTTTATGTCCCAACTTTGAGTCTTTTGTAGCAGTTCTTCTAGGGTTCCATTATCAGGGATCCTGCCAACATTCTCGCTTCTGCTTCGTCCATTACCGCTCGCGTGGGTTTATCTTATTTTCCACTTATTTAAATCAATGGAAGGCTAATTCAACCTTGTGGACAGGCTATTTGCGCTACCAGCATGCTACAACATTGGATTTGCTAGTTTTGGTGGCTCTTTGAAGTGCTTAATGCATTAAGAGACAAGATCTGCTTGGGAACAGACTTTTTGTGACTTGGTGATCAAGATATAATGTTCTTTTGAAGTCATGTTAGTTGTTGTACTTTTAATCTTAGATGAATTAAATTAGTTAAGCTTTTGTACCTTTTGTTGACTTGTGTAAAACTTTGGCTCTAAGTAACTTTATTTTAGATCCAGCCCCCTCTAGTCTTAGTGTAAATAGAGGTGATGGGATTTAAGCTTTTGGTATCTAATCAGCTCTAAACTGATTGTGCTTTATGTTTTGAAGTATTTTTAAGCATTTTTTTTATGTCCTTGCTTTAATATAAATTCTCGTAATTTCCTTAGACCTTGTTTTTTGTTATACATTGTTGCAACATTGTTTAGTTTATATTAAATTCTTTACTTTCTTACACTTACCTTTTTTACATTCCATCATTTACTTTCAGTTATTCAAATTTTGTCATTTACTTTTATGCATTTATTTTCTGTTCTTTACATTTCCTTACAATTTATTTATGTTGTGAGTAGTAAAATATTTTAGCTTGGGTATGAGACAAATGGTGATATTTTAAACCCAAAAAAATGGACATTGTTTCACAATACTGATATTCCACTATTTCATTTCAAGCTTTAATAAAATCAAAGACACTTCTTGGAAAATTGATCATTTTAAAAAGTGTTAAATTGTCATAGTCTTAGAATTAAGACATTTACCCTTGCTAGAGGTCTCAACATGATACTTTCCTGAAAAGGTTTTAGTTTTTGTTTATAAAAGTGAGAGTCAGACCAAAACGTCTAGTGAATTCTCTCCAACATGATATTTCACACAGTACACAATAGTTTTATAGTATCACTGAAAATATCAAAATATCACACTAATATAATAAAATACACTGACACATGTTGCAATGGTTGCTCACACTTATGGTCTCGCATACCTGTGACCAAACTACTAGACTACACACCCGCCCTCATCATGAGCTACATAGAACAAATTCATGTTCTCTATTCGGGTACATACCTCATGTTGATAAAGACTCCACTACACACACAACCACATAAAGGACTCACAATCAAAATAACCAATTCTTGAATATAAAGCTAACTACATAAATTCAAAGTATTAAACAAAATCAATATGAATAACATATGATCATTTGCCAACTAGACACCTGCATTGAGGTACCAAAGGACGAGTTATTACTCCAATTATACCCTCCATAGAACTACTAGTAACTCCCTCAAGTAATGACCCATCATACAGCCCTAAACTACTCAACATGCAAATATTGAAATTGGTGAAACATTGGCTTGTAACACTACTCGTGCGGCCTCCTATTTCACCTGCACGGCTCTGCTCGAGAATCAAAACCCCAAATCCAATACCAACCATATTTGCAGCATAATTAGCGGTTATAACTCACAACTAAATCGATATAGAACTCTTCTCCAACGGATCCCAGTCCATTCCGAACATTAGATTCAATTTTGAACTCCATTTTAATGGAACATTCACAAACCCATACAACTCTTGATTGAATCTCACCCAATCACCATGGCAATCGATTATAGAATGAAAATCCAAAATAAGATCAGCTCCCATACACAATTCACAATGATAAGATCATTTCCTCCAACAAAACAAATCATCCAAACTATAGAAACCTAAACCCCCAATTAATATGTCTCTACCAAAGAGAAAAGCAAACCACAAGGGTGGTGCCTGATTGGTTTAAGCTTTGCTCCAAATGTCAAAAGTGCCAAGAGGTCTCACGTTCAAATCCGAGGAGGAATAAAAATCCCCTTGTGGCCACGGAGGTTCAAATCCAAACTATCTGCAAAGCAGGTGGTCCCCCTGGGATTAGTCAGCTCGCATAGCGGTTTGGATATCCAGGTAAATAGAAAAAGCATATAAGGATGAGATTCTTACCTGAAATGGAAACCTCCTTAATTGTTCAATGCTTTTCCCTTTGCACCCCCTTTCTTCCAAACCTAAAACACACACATACACACGAAAAAATTGGTGTTATGGAGCTCAACTCGTTAATTGAACAAACTTTAATTTGTGATAAAAGTCGACTTGAGAACTAGAATTAATGAATTATTGAGCTTGAGCGTGAGATAAACGAGATTGAGCAATTGAGCTATGGTAGCTAGTTAAAACCTTTAATCGTTTATACCCCTAGTCTTTCATGCGGTTAAGATCGGATTTGACTGGTCAATAATTGTGGCTTTGACTGGTCAATGATTATGGCTTTGACTGGTCAAAAATTGTGGCTATGCAAAAAATATAGATGGTAGTTTCGTAACTTTTACAAATACACGGTAAACGGGTTCATATGTGATTCAAATATGAATTGTATGTTCATATTTGAACTCGTGTAATTCACATATGAACTATTTTAACTGATTTACATATGCACCTATACGATTCACATATGAATTTATTAATTGATTCACATTTGAACTAATTAAATGATTCACATATGAACCTGTGTGATTCACATATGAACTAATTAATTGATTCACACATAAACCTGTGGGGTCATCTATGAATAAGTTAAATAGTTCACATGTAAACTAATTAACGAGTTCTCATATGAACATATAGTTCATATGGGTTCACATATGAACCCATTAACCATTTATTTGTAAAAGCTACGAAACTACCTATTTATCTTCTGCATACTCATGTAAGAAATTATCCAATGCTTTACAGTCAAAACCACAAATATTAATTAAATGAAAGGATAAAATCATATATTTACTTCTTAAATATTTACCAATTTTTCAAAATAAATCTTGTATATCTTATCTCTCCATATATAATATTATCATGTGCGTGGTTTAATCGGTGGGGGCAGCCATATTCGTAGCCACCATCTCCAATCTCTACATAATAATATGAGGAAAATCATGAGGATGATATGACAAAGAAAGATCGGTGGGTTGTTATATAATTTATATATATATATATATATATATATATATATATTCACCAAACACAATGATTTATTATTATTGAAAAGCACACCAAAATAAAATTCGGTGGAACCTTAATGTTGTTATTTTTGTGTTGAGTTAAGGTTTTTTTTTTTTTCTAATATTTGAAAGGTGACAGCATTTGGATTATAATATCAACCGACCATTCATTCAAAGCCACATATGCAAGCACTAGAAACTAAATTATACATAATTATTGTTAACAGAAAATGATATAAATAAATATTAAAATACATCTTTTTGTTATTTAATTGATTTTTTAGAATAATTGAATTGTGTGCAATAAGATATGTGAAGCAATGGAATATGCCATTTATATCTTAGTCAATATAATTAATATTAAATTTGACGTGACGTCGAATTATAGATGCATGGTGTTATATGATTAATAAAACTTAGTGATGACGATAGATTGCTAAAATGTTATTATTATTGTTTTGATATTCATTAATGAATATCAATTATTTTAAATAATTTTTAAAATGTTATGTTTAAAATATAAGAGTTTTGAGTTAAGTTTCAAATTTTGAAAACATATACTAGGACTTATATTGTGCAGAACTTCGACCCCGGCTCGGCTTGTTGGCTCGATCCTACCAACCGCCTACCTCCATCGGCCCATCTTTGCTCCATCGATCTCATCCATCACCGCCCCCTTCTAATTCGTCTTCTACGCATTGAAAGTTCTTTTTAATGTTTTGAACAGCAAAAAGTGAAAGGGACGTATTTGGATTTCATCACATTTTATTTGGATCTTTAAATGTATTTTTACATGACCCTACCGACTATTGATAGAAGGCCACACATTAAATTGTTACATATATATATATATATATATATATATATATGTGTGTGTGTGTGTGAGAGAGAGAGAGAGAGAGAGAATTAATTAAAAAGGTAAATGATAATTATTTAAATAGATACTTATTTATTTCGGACCCCACATAACAAAATTTAATCCAAGCACAAATTGCAAAGATGCTTGTGTGTGTTTGCATCGAGTGCAGAACACGAGCATTGTGTGTTTCCGAAGCTCCTTCAAGACAACAGTTCTTTTAAGTTTTAACATATTGTTTGTTGTCAAACCTTCTTACTGTCAGCTTAAACCTTTTGATGACTTATGTTATATATCTACACTAAAAGCAGGAAGGGACAATTGGCACAAAGGTTTAAAAGTTATACAACCTTGACACCAAGAAGATTCTGATTTCCAAGAATGTATTTCGAGAAACAGCTTTTCTTGGGGCATTTATCTGTACAAGACTCAATTTGCTATCCCAATTAAGAATTCTACAAGGACAAACAGATGTGAAGATCACAATGATTACTTATGATTATTCATTCAGAATTTCTTACAACATTATGAATTACGGATCAAGTTGCACATCCAAATCCCAATTCTAACAAGACTCCCTTTGAAATACTAGCTAAATGACACCCTAAAGAAGTAAAGAACCAACACTAATAATTCTCTAATCAACTCATAAAAACTCCCAAGGAATTACAGTGGTAAAAACTATCGTTTTAATGTTTAAACAATTTAAGGGGTGGGTAAGAAGTTAAGAATCATCTTTGGTCTCTTCACTCTGAGTCAGCCGGTATGCAAATCACTCGTGAGAGCTTGTTAAACATTCAATATATATTGTTCATTATGCGAGTGAAACCTAATTTAACATTGTAATGAATGGCCGAAAATAAAAATGCCGAATGACGTTGGGTTTGGTCATTTGGGAATTCTATGTCGTAAGTTGGATTGTGTTGGACGCTTGTTGGACGCTAGGTGTTGCTTCGTTGTCTACTGATATGGAAATCGAAATTGAACTTGGATTGTTGTAGATGGAGGGGCCTATCTCTCTCTCTCTCTCTCTCTCTCTCACACACACACACACACACACACATATATAGAGGAGTGATCATATAAAAACCGCATTCATTTGTGTAAACCGTGCAAACCACCTTCATCTGTCGATTTCATTGTTTAATCTTATAAAAAAATTTCATGAAATTGTTTAATCTTGTGAAATTGTTTCATATAATACTTTTTTTTGATGAAGTTGTTTCATATATGGTTGTGAAATTGTTTCATATAA
>NC_037544.1:33125303-33129298 GCF_001531365.2 Cynara cardunculus var. scolymus | reverse complement strand
GAATTTATGACAACGTTGTTTTAGAAGTTGTATACATAAACATGCATATACGACTTTTTCCGGTTTTCTTTTTAGTTTACTTAGTGATATATATATATATATATATAACAGATGTATATGATATAAATATACCATATACTGTATGTTGTGATGAAGAAGCATCGACCTATTAATTTTCAAGATGTTGGTTTTCTCAAACTATAAGCTAATAGAGTTTTGAGTATTGAAATATCGAGTGGCATGTTTATTATTTTCTGGTCTTTCTGAAAAATAATTTAAATTGGATATATGAAAAACACAATTGTGTTTTTGTTTATGGTTCTGTAATCATCAGTTAAGATTTTATAAGATGAAGATAACGACAATCTTTAACAACACGAAAGGACTGCCTTCTTTTTCTGGTAACTTATTCCGATCAATATGTTAATGTTTTCTCATATTTAATTTCCCATGTTCAATTTTTACGTCTTCTCTCGATTACAATCATGTTTGTGTCCACCTTCTTTTCCTTGTCGTCTTTGCCTTTCATTTTTCTCTCACACTTTTGTATCATGATTATATATAATGGGATCTTGTTCGACCCTTATGTCTCTAGGGTTTATTTAACTTTATAATACCTTTCTTATATGCAGTGATGATAATTAGAATAAACGCGTTGTAACTTTTTTTCTTGTCATGACTCTTTTCCATAAGGTGGAAATTTGTGAATGGAGGTTGAGTTGTCAAAATACGTTCTTATTGACTATAAATAACGAAAGGGAGTGATAATAATGGTCAGTATGATACAGTGAATATGACCCTTCAACAATAAAGACAAACAGATTATAAAAACACAACGTATATTCAATATTAGATTCTACTTTTTGAAATAAAATAATTTTATAAAATGCATTTTGGTTTTACCGCTTTAAACATAAACCATCAATCAGTTTATATATCAATTAATAACATTAACATATGACAGATAATCGTAAAATAATTACAGTTTTGTAATCAAAATCTGATATATTGATTATTTATGAAATTTAAAAAAAAAAACAAGACAACCCGAACTGTCCTAATTATAAAAAACTTACTCGTTTAACAGATTAATTTTATATGAAATCCACTTCTGTTAATAATATGCTTTTAAAAGATTTGGATAAACTGATTAAAAAGATAAACGTCTATGTTCATGGTTTTACAGAACTCTCCGGAAATTACGCTGAAAACGTTAGCACTGACTAACAATTGTCAACAAACAATACTGATTTAAATTAAATCGAAAAATGGGTGTAATTTGAACAAAATTGACTATTTTTAGTTGGAGAAATTTAATGTGATATATATATGTTTCACGTGGTTGGCATGCCCATTAGAAATTGTGCTTTTTATTAGCCTTATTACTTAACTACGTGTGATTTTGCCTTTTTATGGACTCCACCTTTTGACTTTATTTTTTCTAAAGTCAAACATATGCTAACATTGCTCTATTTCTAAGTACTTTCGTTTTATTATTTGTCAACCACATATGAATAAGGATGAATTTCAGGATTGTAATCTGATCAACTGACACGTAAGCGGAAGCAAGAACGTGTACAGAAAGACTTGTTAAAGTAAGCAGTCGGGTTAGCCTAAGCTATCTTGATAGTGGCTTTGTAGGATAGAGTAAGTGAGCAAATTTGTGAAGACGTTTAGACTCAGTTTAGAGGTGTACCTAATAAGTCAAGATCGTGGTCCAGTGATTTGGCATCATAACGAATGGCTAGAAACCACTTTGAAATTCGACAAATTGCAAATACTGTTTTTGTTAGGAGTAATCAATCACAAAGTATATATATATAGGGTATATTTCTTTTACAACCTTGTGTATTTGTACAACTCTTACAACCCAATTAATTGAGATATTTATATAAATAATGAGAGTTCATATATTATGATTTGAATATTTATGGAATATGAATAGAGTTCATTAATTATGATTAATACTTTATATTAGGAAACAATCAAAACTTTTATGAAATCACATATTCATCAAATGAAATGGACGGTTGAGATTGGGTTGTATTGGTTGCACAAATGTCAAGGGTTGTATAATAACCAACCTCTCTCTCTCTCTCTCTCTATATATATATATATATATATATATATAAGGGTTCAAATGAAAACACCTTCATTTAACGAGAATACGAGAACACCCTTTTACTATAGGCAATCACATATGATACTATTATTCTATCATATATAATACACATGTGATACTAAATCAGAGAACCAGACGACGTTTGGCATAATCTAGGTTGCGGGTCAAGTCGCCCTTACACCACTAAGCTCTCTCACATGTATCATCACATGTGATAAATGTGTTATTGATTTGATACTATAATCCATTAAGACAATCACATGTGATACTAAATCATAGATGCAAACGCGACCTGAGTCGCAGGACACGACGTCTGCAAACCACCAGGTCCCCTCACGTGTATTATCACATATGATAAGGGTATATTCTCTTTCTCGTTTTAAACTCCACCTATATATATATATATGTGTGTGTGTGTGTGTGTGTGTGTGTATATAGTGTTTTAATTTAAAAAAATTAAACACAAATTAAGTTGTAGATTGAGACATGTGGTATAAAAGTATAGAAATTATGGATATGATCCATATGGTATGTTGATTCTCTTGTTTTCGTTCTTGAACTTTATTTATGCCAAAATCAATAATTGTGATATACATTTTGTTTCGTTTTGATCTTTCATATCAACTTCGTCTATCCTAATCATCAAGTACGAGGACTAAGTTGTCATATTAACAAAATAATAATAAAACACTAATCTTCCCTGTCTCTTTCCTTGTTTTCTATCTTTCTATACATCCCCTCACTTTCAATCATGACCCCCACCTCCATGTTATGTGCTCAACTCTCGGTTTGGGTTTGAAATTGTATATGCTTTTATGTGTGTGTCTATCGTGATTCATCGCTTGTTCATGGTTGCATCCACATGGATTCATCATGGTTGATGTAAAATAGTGAGTTTTGATTAGGGGGTAGTGTTGGTCTTGACCAATGGTGGCAAATGAGGTGGTCATGAATTAGAGTTGTTCACGGATGGTATAACTCGTTAAAATGACAACTTTACCCTTATAATTAATATAATGAGGTTGACTGAGTTAGTGATATGTATCAAAACCAAAAAGAAAAAAAATACATCACTTACGGGGGTATTTACTTTTGGCATAATCAACTTAATTAATGTTTTGGCTTATTCGTATAACCATATATGGATTTTTACTTGTGTTTTAATGATAAATTTATGGGGTTATTCACACAACATGGAAGTGGTGTGTTGTCCCCGTTAAGCCAAAATATTGACAATTTTATGCCCCTATTAAAAAGAACACGCTTCTTTAAAAAAAATATATGCCTCCTCCTTCTGGCGCTTCCCTTCAAAGTTCAAGCCTTAGCCACAGAGAAAACGTTCTCCTTCACCGTCACTGCTACTCGTCTCCGATGACCAGCACCATTGTTGCAACTCTTTTGTCACTTCTGCTCAATTCCTACTACCCCTTGGTCAAACACATTTCATGATCATCGTTCTACCCTAGCATCTTCCCCTTTTCCCTTGAACCCTCATCACTACACCCTAGTAGCTTCCTCTTTTCATGTGGACCCTCTCTTCACAACAGCCCTATGTCCGACAACCAAGCTCCTTGGCGACCGTGCAATGTCTCAAATTTTGATTTCTACTTTTTTCAATTCTTTTTTTAGAAGAAAAAGAGTCACATACTGGAAGATCTATATCCATGAATCTAGCCTGCAAATCTCGAGAAAATTATTGTACCTTCTACTTTATGTATTGTACCACAAGTTCTTCATCTGTTGGGTGATACCTAAACCTGTAGGCAATCGAAGAACACTTGTTGATCCTCTCTCTCGGTGATTTGATGATAATCCATTTTCTCTTTCACGTTGTATTTGTGTTTCTGTATTTTCAGTTCCAGCGATCTTCACT
>NC_037544.1:33122960-33124608 GCF_001531365.2 Cynara cardunculus var. scolymus | reverse complement strand
GCGCATCTCTCTCTCTAACCTAATTCTTACTTCAAGCATCTTCTAGCTTAAGTAAAGGATCTTTCTCTTAGCAACTTTTTTTCTTGTAATTGCTAAAGCTTTGTGTGTAACCAAAAATTGTTTAGATAGGTTTTTATTACCTTATCTTTCCGCAAACAATCTTGTAAAATTTGTATTGATCTTCTCTATCAATATATATTTTAAATTTGAAAATATTGTGTTTGTATTCATCCCCCCCTTCTACAAACTGTTTAGTATTCTTGTAGACCCTTTTGGGACCAACAAGTGGTATCAGAGCAGTGTTTTCTCTCTTTCCATGTGTTTGGCTATTTTTCTGTACTAGTTTATCTCTTCTTAGATAATTTTACTGCTTACAAATGGTTTACAAGTTGCAAACACACACACAAAAGATAATGGCTCTCTTGCCAAACCTTCCCGGTTTGTCCGTGACAACTTTAGTCTCTGGAAGAACCGGATGTCCCTCTTTGTGGAAGGTTTGGATCCTGAAATTCCACATTACATAAAAAATGGACCATATATTTCATTTGCTATTGCTCCGGCTGTTCCAGCAACAGCTACAACTGCCGCGATTCCTGAACGGCAAATTCCAAAGCTTCCACATCAGTGGAGCGATGAGGACAAGAAGAAGATAGCTATAGACACGCGTGCTCGGTCTATAATACCTATGTCTCTTCCGGATGAGATCTACCACTCAGTGATGAAACTCAAATCTTCTAAATTCGTATGGGATACACTTTCTGTCCAATATGAAGGAACCACTCAGGTTCAGGAGACTAGAAAGATCAATCTAGTAAGACAGTATGAAAGCTTTCTCTGTGGAAAGTTTGAGACGTTGTCTGAAGTACATCAAAGATTTAATTGCCTTCTTATTGATCTTAGGGCTGTCGGCAGAGAATATTCTAATTCTGAAACCTTGACTAAGTTTCTAGAATGTCTTCCTGTGTCTTGGAACACCTTTTCCATTGGTCTCAAAATGTCAAATAACATGTCCACTCTTTCTCTTTCTACTTTATACGGGATTCTGCTTAACCATGAGCAATCTCGTCAACTGAAAAGAAATCTTGTAAAAGAWTCCAGKRAWATGAAAAGCTCTCCTTTAGCTTTGATCTCTGAAGCTTCTTCAGTTGAAATTTCTACCCCTTCGTTTCTTCTCTATCTCTCGTGGTCATTACGGAGATAGATTCTTCTGAGGATATTCCAGAATCTGATTTAACAGATTTTGATGAGTCCCTGGCACTCCTTACTAAGTCATTTAAGAGGTTTGCCAGTAAGAGCAACTTCTACAGGTCTCCTCAGCAAGGAAGAAGCCAAAGTCTGAAAGAATAGACAAGGCTTCAGCTGTCTGCTACAACTGTCACCAGCCTGGACATTTTGCAGGTGAATGCAGATCAAAGAATACTGCGACGCCATCTTCTAAATCTCCCTCCTCCTTCAGGACCAAAGATGAAAAATACTTAAAACTGAAGGAGAAATACAAGAAGATGAAGAACAACCAACGAAAGGCTAAAGGCCTTATTGCTGAAGAGCATGACTAGGCTGAATCATCTGATGAATCATCTTATGACGAAGAGGATAAAGCCTACGTATGCTTGATGGCCATTGATGCTGATGAAGGATCTTCTGAAGC
>NC_037544.1:33116439-33122860 GCF_001531365.2 Cynara cardunculus var. scolymus | reverse complement strand
TGTAATACTTGTATTATTTCCTACGATTAATAAAATGAGTATTCCATGTACTTCACTGAAAAAGATCCCTGAAAAAAGTAATAGGGACATAAGTCTATGAGTTCCAATGTTACTTTTCGCATTCACTGACAATCTACGTCAGTGAAAAAGCTTTCAGTTTCAGTTTTCGTACTTATAATTTTCTTAGATATAACTTAAGAAAAATTATAAAGCTAAAACTGACCAAACTTAAAAAGATCGCAAAATAGTAAAAAGGGACATGAATTTTATATGTAACTTTTTCCTTACTATTATTTGATAAGATAACCTTCTTTATGTTATCTTGTTATCATCAAATAGGGGGAGATTGTTGATCCTCTCTCTCGGTGATTTGATGATAATTCATTTTCTCTTTCACGTTGTACTTGTGTTTCTGTATTTTCAGTTACAGCGATCTTCACTGAGTATGTTCAGTAATCGCTAAAGAACTTGCATTGTAAATCTATCAGAGACATCAATACTTCAAGAAGACAACACTCACACCAAAGAACCTTCAGCAAACGTCGAAGACTGAAACTGAAGATTAGAGACCGGCGAGTACGTGATCTGAAGCGGTATTCAGTGATTACAAGCCTGTCTACACATGTGTGAAGAATGCTCAAGCTTCAGCGAACGATTATGAGACCTTCAGGTCATTCCAGCATTCAGCGATCAAATGAAGCTTGCTTAGCACTATTGTTGTTGTCTTGTCCTTATGCACACAAAGGACAAAACCCATACTCTTACAAAAGTTAGTACGGTACGGAGCCGACTAGTTGACTCTTTGTCCACCAACTTTAGGTAAGGATGTCTGCTCAGAAATAGTGTTTTTGTACTATTCATTGTAACAAATGACAAGTCTTCATCTTAAGGTTTGACATGCACTCTAAACCTACCATATTGCACTAAATGGACATTTAATGCACTGGGTATAAATATCTTCTCCATGCAGAGAGTGTGCATCTCTCTCTCTAACCTAATTCTTACTTCAAGCATCTTCTAGCTTAAGTAAAAGATCTTTCTCTTAGCAACTTCTTTTCTTGTAATTGCTAAAGCTTTGTGTGTAACCAAATATTGTTTAGATAGGTTTTTATTATCTTATATTTCCGCAAACAATCTTGTAAAATCTGTATTGATCTTCTCTATCAATATATATTTTAAATTTGAAAATACTGTGTTTGTATTCATTCTTCCCCCCCCCCCTTCTACAAACTGTTTCTCTTCTTGTAGACCCTTACGGGACCAACAACATTATTCTTGACAAAATTATGCTTCCCATTTCCCAATTGAAACAAGAAGTAGATGGGTGCAGTCAATCAGGGTTGTTGAAACTAATTAAAAGACCAAAATATCCTTGAACTTAACGGACTTTTTAACTGGGAATTTGAGGGACTAAAAGTAAAATAAAATGACAAATTACAGTGATCAAAAATGTAATTAGTTTAAAAGAAAAACAAAGATCATTAGTGGATGACAGTTACAACAACCAAAAACATAATTTACTTTAAATGAAGTTTTAAGGAAAATCATAATGTACTCGAATATATTTCCTTTTCTACTATAACTAGAATGACATATTCAAAGAAACATGAATTGGCAAGTAACCTTATCAATGATGACATGGAACCATCCAATGAGGTTTCTCCACGTATCATATGATTTGAACGTAAGTTAGAAGTAAAGCAATGACATGTATATGGAGATAAGGATGAAAATGGGTGGCAATTTATCAAGTCGTCGCATAGCCGCCGATACGTCTTTGACCAAACATTATTTAATGTATGCAACTATATTGGCTTAATGGCTTTTTTTTTTTTTTAATTAATCTGGATATCCAATTCGATATGCGAACCGATTAATCTTAGAACGACCACTTGTTTTGCAGATAGTCCGGAATCATTACATTTGAACCTCCGTGACCACAAGAAGATTTTTATTTCTCTTTAAATTTGAATGACTTTTTTTATGTTTTTTAAAGGAAAGAGAGGAAAAGATGAGAAATTACTCGTGTTTTTCCTAAATATGAAAGGAAAGAAAAGTAAAGACATTAAATTTTTTAAAAAAAATTATTAAAATTATAAAAATACTCAATCTTTTATTATAAAAAAATATATTTTTAAAAGGTATATTAGTAAAAATAATATCTTTTATTTTTTTTCTCTTTTATTCAAAAACATAAAAAATTATTTTCTTTATTTTTCTTTTCTTTCAAAAACGTAAATAAAAAAAATTATTCTCTTTGTTTCCTTTTTTGTTCTTCCCAATTTTGAAAAGAGAGCTTTAAATACTTTAAAAAATAATGGAAATTTACTTCAAATAGAGAGAGATGAGCGATCAAATGCAAACCATCTAACTTATATAAACAGTGTAAACCATCCTTATCCGTCGATTTCATGGTTTAATCTTATGAAATTTTTTCATGAAATTGCTTAATCTCGTGAAATTGTTTCATATAATTTTTTTTTTTGATGAAGTTATTTYATATATGGTTATAAAATTGTTTCATATAATACTTAATGAAATTTTAATGAAACTGTTTCATGTATTTTTCTAAAATTAAAATAATGATAATATTCATGATTAACACCCTCCACAATAAAAATGATTAAACAATCTCTCATAATTACAAAAAAAAAAATGAACAAAATGAAAAATTATGATTGGTTGAATGAGGTTTGTGGGGTTTATACAAATAACGTAGTTTGCAAAGTAAACCTTCTCTATATATGTATGTGTGTGTGTATGTATATATATATATAGGGGCCTAATCAAATGAATACTAATTAGTTTGTGGTAACCGTGAGGTTCAATCTCAACCACAAATCAATAGATAAATTAGGAAATTTATAATTTTGATAATTTTTAATTAAAAATTTAAAACAAGGGTATTTTAGGTATTCTCTTTCCTCTCTCTCCTATCTCCTCTCTTCTTTCTCCGTCCCCCTACCTCCGGCCACCGTCCTTCGGTGATACCACAGTGGTATCACAATGCATCTTATATGTGATTGAGTATCACACTGTGATCGTTTGTGCGGTCGATCGGATATGTAACACAGTGGCATCACAATGCATCTTATATGTGCTTGAATATTACATTGTGGTATCACCGGAAGACGAGGACGGAAAGAGAAGAGAGGAGAGAGGAGATGAAATACCTAAAATGTCATTGTATTAAAATTTTAATTAAAAATTACTAAAATTATAAATTTCCTAATTTATCTATTAATTTGTGGTTGAGATTGGATCTCACGGTTATCAAAAACTAACCAGTTCTCCTTTGAATGGACCCCTATATATATATATATATATATATATATATATATATAGAGAGAGAGAGAGAGGAGCGATCAAATAAAAACCACATTCATTTGTGTAAACCGTGTAAACCAATCCCATCCATCCATTTTCTTGATCAATGGTTAAGGTTAATCAAGGTTATTTAAGAAAATTAAAAATTAAAAAATTTGAAAATACATTTTAAAATACCGATAAGGGCAAAAGGGTAAAACTAAATATTCATTTATTCAAGGAAACCATATCATGTATATCATATTATTAATGAAACTAATCTATTTTTTGTAAAGTAATTTCTTATTTTTACGTTAACATTTATTATTATTAATGAAACTAATTTATTTTTCATCTTGCAATTATTTCATGACGAACCGCATACATTTTGCACCTGTTTCATTTTTCATTTCATCTACTGAATGGATCACATACATCATCACTGAAACCGGTTTCATGTCACACCCCATTAAAGCTGAAACACGAGATGTAGTAGGTAAGCGTGTCACAGCAACAGATAATAAATAACACCATAAGTTTTACAAGATTACATCCATAACCAAGTTGGTGTTTGAATACTTCAAAACAAAGTTTACAAAATACACAAAATCATTGTTGTTACAAATATGCTCCAAAAATTTCACTTCTTTACTTATTTCCTGAAAATCATGAAACATACAACAACGTCAACTACAAAAAGTTGATGAGTTCACGGGTTTTCATATGCACAAAAATATTTACAATGCATAAATCAATTCTTGCAAACTAATACATAAACTTGCACATGATAAATGTAAATCTATAACGATGTTTAAAACTTGAGACGCTACTGAGCCTTTCCTGACCAATGTGCCCTATTATTTTACGAACGACCATAAGTAGCCCGTATACTCACTTAGGTCCCACAGTTCGTAGCAGTACTAATCCAGCGGTGGTCCAAATTCCACATGATTAGACTAATAAAACGTAGGTAATGTGCACCCCTTGCTGGGTGGGACTGTCAACACAATAGTGGCTATTCACAATACCACGGCTCGGGGACATGCCCAAGTTAACAAGTAGCGTTTACGGACGGGGACTTTATTTGGAAATATACTCTCGAGTACATCAATTTATCATTTATATCATAGTGCAAAACMGTCAATATTTCATGACATAAACAAATCTTGACTAAACAGTTCTTTAGTCCAACAATTTCATAAATAAACAGTATAGTTTGCATAACTTCATGCTTTTCCCCCAGTTTAAATAAACAAAAAGCATTAAAAATGGGGCCGTGAATACTCATTTGTTTGCTGTTTTGAATATCCAAGAGCTTGACAATGCTTGAAGCTCTAATCGCCCACCCTAGACTTTCCTAAACAGTCCAACATCCAGAAATTAGATCACCTATAGATTCTCGATAAAGATAAAGTTAAGTATGTCTTATGTAATGCCATTGAGTTTTCATGATTTAAAGTTGATACTTATATCATTTGCTCTTTGAAATAGTCCAATATTTTATATCCAAGTCTTCAACATATGAAGAAACACTTGGACAGAATATAAATTCTAAATCTGGAATTTTTGGTCTCACAAATCACTGTCAAAAGGAACCTTTCATAACTCTTTTTGAGTCCAAATTTTTATATCATCAATAATAATGAGTTAAACAGATTTCTCCCGAATATCAAGAATTTTGGATGGGTTTAAGGCACTCATTATTACCCTCCAACTTTGAGTGATACAGTCCCCAAGACAGATTGCACACTCTTCGAGTGACAGCCATTTGGGGGGTCTAAACTCATCATTTTTCAGTGATTTTAACTTTATTTTAAAGCTAACACATAAGGCTAACTTCCAGAAAAGAATCACCCATTTTCATTGAGTTTTAAAGAAGATATAACCGATTTAAGATGCATGCAAGATTCTGTCATCAATGCTCTTTTTGTACCATAATCTTGTATCAAGAACTTGAAGGCTCAAAACGTAATATTTTTGAGTGAGACCAGTTGCATTAGAAAGATAATTCATTAAAATAAGTTCTAGAAAAAAATAAACCATTTTGGAGGAATAACCAGAGAGATATGGTCGTCCAAAGTAGGTTTTACCTACTGTCAAGTGTGCTGTTACACACTTATTTTATTATAAACATTTGAAGGTTCAAAACTTCTTCATTTTACATGATCCCAGTTGGAAAAGAATCATAACTCATCAAGGTACGTTTTAAAAGAAAAATCAGAACATTTGGACTTTTATTTTGAAAGATACAGTCGACACAAGTGCTAACAGAATCTGTCAGTTTTCAAAATACATTTTTTAATGATTAAATTCCACATGCAATGTGGTTTTATCCTACTTTCTTAGAGTTCTAAGTTCGTGGATCATAAATTATCATCATTTTGAAGACATTTTCATGTCTTTGATGTATGAAAAGTCCAGATTTCATACGAATCTTGAAGAAATCTTCATTAAATCTCAAGAACAGAATATGAATTCAAGATAGATTGGAGAGAGAGAATAATTGCTGTCAAATCACCTTTTCTGATTAATGATGTAATCAATTGTGTAATTACAATTACAATGAAAAGACTATTTATACTAAAGAAATAAGACTAAACTAATTACAATAAAACTAAGTAAATGGAGAAACTTGAATACAACATTTAAGYACTAATCTTGAACCCAACAATGTATAATTTCCCCTTTTGAATTCTCCAGAAAAATTTAATTACAAAATCAAGAAGAAGGTGTAGAAAATGAGAATCTTTGTTATTATACAAAGGTAAGATAACTAGTCTATTACATTTTGCTTGAAATCTTGAATATTCTTCAAGATTGACAGATTTTTAATGATGCTTGAAGATGAAATCGGCTGGAGGGATATGGTTTAGAGAGAGAGGGGTTAGTGAGAGGAAAAGTTTATGCAAAATGAGGATGAAAAATGAGAGTTTTTAAAAAATATGGAGTATTTATATGTGGGTTTAAAGAAAGGAAATGGGCTGACCTTATTAGAGCCCAAGTCCATACTTGTTTAGTTTTATTTTTATTAAAATAAGGCCCATATAAAGTAAAACATAAATATAATTGACAAACACTGATAAAATATCAGTATTAGGTCAAAATTCCAAATTTT
>NC_037544.1:33096454-33113419 GCF_001531365.2 Cynara cardunculus var. scolymus | reverse complement strand
TCTAATCATTTCTATAAATATCTCAATTAATTGGGTTGCAAAGGTTGTACAAATGCACAAGGTTGTAAAAGAAATATACCATATATATATATATATATATATATATATATATATATAGGGTTGGGTTCACGTGAGACCAAGAGTTTTTGGTGAGACCCGTAAGACCAATTTATGTTCATTGATTAACTTTATAAGATAATGATCTAATAGTCTAAAATTGTACAGTGGTAATTTTGTGATTATTGAGAAGTCTCATGACAATTTTGTAATTATGAATGTTCAGATTGTAGATCTAATCCAAGGGTTTGAAAATTGGTTTTACAATGTCATGAAAAACTTTTGATTTCACATGATCCCAAATATATATATATATATATATATATATATATATATATATATATATATATATATACACACTTATTATCATTGACTATTACGGTAAATTCTTTCCTCTACTTTTTCTAACATGACAAGGTATAGCAATTTGGGTCTTGGGCTCAAATTGTCGGGATCCTTTTTTTCAGGTATAGAGCTCTTTTAGATTTAGAAGGATTGTTTAACATTTATTGAATGGTCTCGTACATAAAATTAATTGGTCAAAATTAAAAGACTTTTATGGTGTAATGTAAAATGAAATATACTTGTTTGATAATTGTTCAAATAAAAATTAGGACGCTGAATGGTTCAAAGAGACCCAAGATACAAAATCATTTATAGAGTTGTACGACCATTAAGAGGCATACTTTTTTTTGTCAAATAAGATTCATCTCTTAAGCAATTCAGATGTTGCCTCTTAATGAAACTATTAAGACTTAAACGAACAGCCCTTTTAAGATTTTTGAAGTTCACGATTTCTGAGTTTCGAAGCTGCTTAAAAATATTTTGAAATTATGTCATTTTTGAAGCTGAAATTTAGTTTTTTGAGTTTCATAAGTTATTGAGACTCAAATATTTCTTTTCAGTTAGTAGCACATTTTTAGTTATGGGTGTTTGACTGCCAAATTGGGTTGTTGAAAATTGCTATTTTCGTCTTTGTATTTTTGAAATTACGATTGCATTCATATGGTTTACAATTTATTGTTATTTTCGTCTTTATGATTTACAATTTATTGTTATTTTTGTCCTTCAGAATTCATTATTGTTTTAGTCCACCATACTTGAAAAAGGAGTTAATCGTAGGTTCCAAAATAGCAATGAATTGCATACCAAAAGAACAAAAACCGCAAATTCAAAACCACCGGGACGAAAGTCTCAATTTATAACAACCCATAAGATTGTAATTTACTCTTCTAATTATTATATTAACCGCTACTTTTGACCTCTATACCTCCACGATAACTACTATATCAAATCACAGTCGTGATCATGATTTCAGATCTTAACCGTTGTATCAGCATAGGATGGAGGCATTATGTGCAAGGCCTGCGTCCTATGCACATATTTCCTTCGAGACTTGTTGATTTCAAACAAAAAATAAGAACACGTATAACTTAACGAGTCGAACATGTTCATTAAATCCTACAAACAAAAGATAGACATTTTGATCTCAAGTTTCAAGCTTTTAAACGACTACGACATGCATCAAGATTTTTCATTTCACTCTATGAACCAAAAAAATTCACACAGATTTTTTTCATCATATGAACACAAACAATTAACGCAGAATCAAGAACATTTGTATCGATAAAGTATTAGTGAAAGCAACAAACCTCGTCCTCTGAGAAGCTCAAAACTTTAAGCATGTCGATGATCTCTTCTATTCTCGAATGCGAAATCCGGCCAACGGTGAACTTCTCCACAATCCCTTTAACTTCAATCAAACTATGGCCTGGTTCTTTCTTCAGTAGACTGTCTTTCAACTGCTTTCTTGCCTCTGCTGCCCCATCCCACAAACTCTCAGAAGCATATAGATTAGACAATAACACATAAGGTGAAGTAGAGATTTCTTGAATCTTTAAAACCCGTTTAGCCGTTCGCTTGCCGATAACAAGATCACCGTGCATTCGACAAGCAGACAGTAGGCATCCAAGAACAACTGGATCTTCTGCAAAAGAAAATCTTTCCATATACTCTTCAGCTTCTTTTACTCTTCGGGCTCGGCCTAATAAATCTACAATGCAAGAAACATGCTCGACGTTTGGAGGAATTCCGTAAGTTTCCTGCATTTCATTTAGGTAGAATTTACCATCGTTAAGGAGTCCCGAGTGATTCAAAGCTGCTAAAAGGGAAACAAATGTGATTGAGTCAGGTTTCACGTTTAACTCCTTCATTCGCTTGAAAATTTCAATAGCTTGTTTCCCTAACCCATGATTTGCGAATCCAGCCAAAAGGGTGTTCCATGAAACAAGATTACGGAATGCCATCCGATCAAAAACAGTAACCGCGTGTTGTATGGAACCGCATTTTGCATACATATTTACAAGTGAATTAGCAACACCCACATCATGGCTTAATTTTGTTCTGATTAAATTACCATGAATTTGGCGGCCAAAATGAGAGGAAGAAAGGCCTGAACACGCGGCAAGGGCACTGGTGTAAGTGAAGTTGTCAGGAGTCAAACCGTAATTTTTTAACATCTCTTTGAAGATGCTTAAACCCTTTGAATGATCGAGGGCATGAGAACAGGCGGCAATTAATGTATTACATGAAATCGTATCTTTTTCCTCAATCGACCAGAAGATCTTCTCGGATTCCTCTATCAAATTAAACTTTGAGTACATTGTAATTAACACATTGCCAACAAAAGCAGTGGAATCAAGGTTGAGTTTGATGGCTAGACAATGCAATTCCAACCCAATCCGAACATCATTCGGAGTCGAACAATTTCCTAAAAGACCCACCAAACTAAACCGATTTGGAACTAGACCTTTTCGGCACATAAGTCTGAACATCTCGAACGCTTTCTGAACTTGTTTGTTCTCAATCAACCCCGAAATAACGGCATTATATGCAACGGCATTTGGTTCATAAATGCTCATAAAAACCGACAATGCATCAGTAGACTGCCCACATTTCATGTACATAGATACAAGTGAGTTAGAAACGAAAGAAACATCTGCATACCCGAGAGTTACCGACTGTGCATGAATACGTTTACCGATCTTGCCTGCCAAGAGACTAGCAGATGCACTAATCGCACTAGCAAACACAAACTCATTTGCCTGATCAACTTTCATTCGGGCTAAAAGTTCAACTGCCTTTAAAGGTTTTTCTGCCTGATCATAACCAGAAATCATAGCAGACCAACTAACAAGGTTTCTTTCAGGCATACTGTCAAACACTTGGCGGGCAAATTCAATCTTCCCACATTTTGCATACATATTGAGAACATGATTCGAGATAATAACATCAGATTCAAGACCCATCTTGACAACAGCAGCATGAAGAGAAACCCCGGGTCGGAATGATCTTATTTTGGAGCATTGATGCAAAATTGAACCAAGAACTTCAGGTCCCATTTGTACCTTAAAACAATACTGAAAATTGAGAAGTTCATTCCTTTTCTAAGTGCCAAAAGTCTGTAGATTGAATATTTCTGGAAGAGTATCCTGTCTGCATGAATAATTCGATGACTACATTCACATTTCACAGTCGGTGCATTTATACATACGATACAAACAAAATCAAAGTTCAAACAAGCAAAATCACAGTTCAAATTTGAAATGTTCAGATATTCAGGAACCCAAACCTGTGCAGAGAGCCGAGATGGAGACCAGAGAGCTGCGAGCGGCGGAAAGATGTCGCATGTTGCTGCTCGTCGATGAGGGGCCGAGGGGGAGCCCAGTGAAGGAACCAAATGGGCCGATATTAAATATTCTCTTTTTCAAGATTTCAAGGGAAAAGCCCATGGTTTCAAATTATATAATATTGACCGCAATTAGTTTTAGTTAATTCCCTTGTGGTCATGTAAGTTCAAATGTGGTAACTTCAGTCTATCTGTAAAGCAGATAGTCGTTCTGGGATTAGTCGGCTCACAGCCTCACATAGCGAGTTAGATATCCAGGTTAATAAGAAAAAAATGAGTTAATAATCCGTCGATTCAATCTTGGCCGTTCAAATTTTTTTTTTTTACGGTTACTTTAAGAGGTACAATAAATGAAGAATAGAGCTTACAAAATACAACCTCTTGCGTGTTCCTTCAAATCATTTTTAATTTCAAAATTACATTATATGCTCTTATAATTAGTGATTTGATTTACTTTATATTCCCTACTTTTCCATTTTTTATTTATCATCCTTATCATATTAACATAAATAATCGTATATGAAGTGAAATGCATTTAGAAAATACGTTTTTTTTTATAAATTATATATTATAATAATCGTCTCATCAATATATTCAAATTGAGCCTAATATTAAATATTTTTTTGATTTAATAATTCTATTAAATATTATGAATACATATGGATTAATTTGTTTTGTATCCATACATTTTCATTTTACATCTTTATCAATATTATATATAAAAGCAGCTTAATGGTTACGTGTTGAAAATTAAGTACATTCTTTGGCAGTCATGATGGTATACACATTTCTTTGGCCCTGTTTTATTTGCATTGAGCGGGATTGAGGGGGCAACAATGGACACTACCCGATACAACAAAGTATTTGGGTTCGTTTTGAACCAGCAGATCAGGGTATTTCGTCACTTTCTGTTATAAAATAGGATTGTAGGAGAATAAATGCACTAAATCAAAATGATTAGGACGTGAGAATCACTGTCTTTAGGATATTAATAGCCCTCACTAGCAAGGTTGTTTGGGTTATAGGCTATGATACCCCTAGGATTCTCTAACCATATAAGATATATTCTACAACATAATATATCTTCCATGAATATATGCAGAATTATTATTGAAGAGAAGAAGAGGATTAAGAGAGAAAGAGAATGATGAAATGATCACACATATAAATAGGTTTGTGTTAACAATTGATTGTGGATAAGAAGTAGCCAACATTCGGCTTTATCCGAATCAGAAAATCATGAACAAACTGTCAAAAACGGTCAGAAAAAAGGTAGTCACATACGCTCAATGTGCTAGTGTTAGTGTTATCTTTTGACCATTTAATATATGTGTAAAATTCACACAAGGCCGAACCATCCTTAGCTAACTTGATCTCTTAAACAACTCTACAAGTTGTTTAAAAATAATAAACTAAGGAAGAATTTATCACTCTACCAATGTGAGATAAGTGATATGACTCAACTCACATATATATATATATATGTATGTATGTATGTATGTATACACACACACACACATATATAGCTATCAGTATAAGTAAGATTCTACTGATTTTCCTATGTGGGACAAAATCTCACAATGAATCTCACTATGAAGATTATATATTCAACAATCCCCCATTTAGTCTTCATTCAGTAAAATCAACTACCATAAGTAGAGGTATCTTTTGATTTGAACTTTAACTTGGTGTAAACTACTTAAGGTTCTAACTAAATCTATGGCAGCTTATAGCTTTCGAGCCAAGATTTATATATTAAAACCGGAATAATCACACATACAATTGATTGTCAAGATATGTTCATAAACATATAACACCATTACGGCCATGTGCTCATCCTGGATTCATGAACGCTTACAAAACTCGACCCAAACTTTTGTTTAGAAGCGGCACCACCTCTTGTGTTCATATAGGTGAAATAAACAGCTGTTATTACCACATTGAACCTTTTATCTGAGGGTATACTTAGAGAAAAGGTTGGTTTTCCATTGTTACCAACTAATCAAATAGGTCTTAATCTCATTTCATGGCTTGTTCCAAATACCATATCTTTTGAGAGTCCTTTGGTAAAAGGATCAGCCAAATTATTACTAGTTCTTATACAGGTAACTATTATTATTTCTTCGGATATTAACTCTCTCACATACGCATGTCTCAAACTTATATGTCTAGATTTTCCATTATAAATCTTATTATATGCTCTAAACAAGGTCGCCTTTCTATCACAATGCAAAGAAATGGCTGACATCGGTTGTGGCCACAACTTTTATATCCAATAACATATTTCTAAGCCATCTGCTTCTTTGCCTGCCACTGCTAAGGCTAAAATTTCAGATTCCATGGTGGAATGAGTTATACAAGTCTGTTTCTTTGAGGCCTAAAAAAACAGCACCACCACCGAAGCATAAAAATCCAACCACTTGTGGATTTATTATCACCATTACCAGTTATCCAACTAGCGTTAGAATACTCTTCTAGCATTGCAGGAAAGTTTCCATCATAGTGTAAAGCTAGCTTCTTTGGCCTCTTTAAATGTCGAAACACTCTCCCAAAAGCTTCCCAATGTTCTAGACTATGATTACTAGTAAATCTCGAAAGTTTGCAAACACCATAAGCAATATTAGGTCTAGTACAATGTGTAGCATACATCAGATTACCAGTAGCACTAGCATATTCAAGTTGAGTTGCAACTCTTCCACAATTTTTACTACGTTTACAAGAAGAATCATATGGGGTGTTAGCTTCTTTAAATTTTAAATGCACAAACTTAGTTAGCATTTTCACAATATTGTGACGTTCATTTAAAGAATAACCCCTACTATTTTCTTTAACGTTGATACCTAATATTGTATCAATCTCATTTAAGTCTTTCATTTGAAAACATGAACTTAAATAAGCCTTGGTCTCATTTATACCTTTCATGTTTGTTCCAATGATTAACATATTATCAACATAAAGGCATACAATAACACAATAATCTTTTGTAACATTAGAATATAAGCATATATCTGTTGAATTTATGAGTGAAACCACTTGTTAATATAGCAGAATCAAAATTTTCATGTCATTGTTTAGGGGCTTGTTTTAAACCATACAAAAATTTAAGGGTCATGTCTTTATTAATTTTTTAGTATATTAAATTTAACTCCGAAGTGTGTACTTAATTTAGTAGACAGGTTTTGGCATAATAGGGAGAGATTGTTGAGCCCCAAATATATATAAAAGACTTTATGATAATCAAATACTAATAAAACATGTAGTCAAATATGGTTGACGGCTGAGCTGCTAGCACTGAGGGGTCAAACATGAATCAAAATCCTAATACATGATGGATCAACCACTTGCCATGAAGTTTAGTCATTGGCGGGATTTCAGCCATAGAGACAAATATGCTAAATCAATGTAAGAAGATAAATGGTTATCGGTGGATAATGCCTAACCAATGGTTGTGTTTCTAAAGATGATCAGTACCTGATGAAAATTTTAGTGGAAAACATTAACACCTGATCGACACACACCATCCAATTCATGAATAGATCTCAAGCAACGAAGAACATGCTAAACTATGGATTTTGGAGATTTAAGAGTTTTTCTATGATGTCTATGCTAAAATAGAGAAAAGAAATAAATAAATATAGAAATCTCTAAAATCTTGATATTAAAGAAAGACATATACTATTTTAATTATTTCCACCAATGAAGTTGAATGTGTGATAATTTTATAAAGTTTTTTAAAAGTGTATCGGGGTGATGGATTTATAGAATATTTTAATAATATAATTAATATTGGAATCTTTGAACTAGAGTAGTTGTTGGAGTTGGATGTAACTTGTTAGAGATTTTGAATTTTGGCAATCTATCGAGAAGCTTTGAGGAAGGCATTGTCAAATGGGCAGGTTCTTAGATGATGAAGCCAAGTACTGAAGCTCTATCAACGGATGATTTTGTCTTAGTCGACATAAAAAAGAACAACAGTACACTATCACTGCAAACCAATAGGCACATGAAGCTACAAATAAGCGGGCAAAGGCAGCACGATATGTATAACAAGTATGCTTACCTTTAATAGCATTAAATACGATGTGACTTGCATTTATTACAACAAGGTTCACATTTAATGCATTATGGGCGAAAACTCATCTAAAAAACACGTTGGAACCATATCATGAAGAAACAAAGAAGATCTTCAATGGACGATTGTATGGTCCTTGCACAAAGGATAAACCAAGTTGCATGGTTGTACTCCTCCAAGCTTTTCAAGAATAAGACCAAATAATGGGCGTGAGTATCAATGCATGACAAATAAAGCTATCATAAGTCAAATATTTCGTAAAATTTTTCATTCTTGTAATCAGTGACATCTGATGAGTATTATTTATATTGATAATATGATATAAATTTCCCACTTTTCTTTTGTGTTTTACATCCTTAAATAGATGAATTGAGTTTTTTTTCATTATTATTTTATATTTTTCTTATTTATGGAGTTTGGAAGAAGAAACAATTTAGTTTGGTGACTTTTTGAATTAAGAATCAAGGTTTTGGAAAGGGATGTTGAAAGTATGCTACGTCATGGACTTCAAGGTGATTTGGATGTTTTTTTAGTAAAAGTAGGTGAATCTTTTTATGATCTTATCTAGCTCATTTACAGTTAGTCTACTACAGATTTGAGGATCTTATAGTACAAAATTGATCTCATATCCTTATACCCTCTTTTATGCATCGTGACTTATCCTTTGGCTTTTGTAAAAGTTAGATAAAAGCTTTATCTTTTGGTCGTTATGTCTCCTTTTCCTGGTATATAAAAGAAGAGGTATTGGACATTTTTTGGCTGCTCTTCTGCTCAGAAACGAAATGTTCCAAAATAATTCAAATGTAATGGAACTTCGGGAGTATCTTTAGTCATTCTCTCTAGTTTCAAGAAAGTTTTTGAGTCTTTAATTTTCTTAATTAAAGCATTTTCTTTTATTGTATTTTATATTCTTGTACTTTAATTTCTTTGATGTATCTTATGTTTTATGCTATTAGTTCTTTTATTTCGAGTATGGTATGCTAAATATAGTGTGTGGGGTAATGTTAAGATTAAAACGATCTTTTTGGTAGTAAAAGTTGTTAATTAACTAGTCTTTCCAACCACATCTTTCAAGTTTATATTGCAAAGTAACATTCATAGACAATTTGATCACTTGTTTAGAAGTCTTAAAACGTGTTGGAAGTAGTCTCGAGTAGCTACTTAGAATTAAGGAGACTCGTTTTCGTTCCATTTAGCTTATATAAGGAAAGTTTTATCCATTATCGAGACTCTATACTTACATAGAGATATGGAGGTCACGTCTATGAATATGTGTCGTTCTAAATCTCGAGATAATATCTTATAGAAGCTATTGGTTGGTCAAAGACGAGTTATGTTGTAGTATTCTGTCTACTTTATTCGGTTAAATATCTTAATAGATCCCTACACCCTACGCTTCTTTTTATCACTTGTTCACATCAGTAATTATAAACCCCCTCATCAAAAAGATTTCTTCAAATTCACCATTTGAAGTTAATCTGTCATCTTGAGATTCGACGACTTAACATACCTATGCTTGTGGAATACGATACTTAGGCTTGCCATTTCAATACTTGAAAAATGTGATAGTGTTGAAACATGTATACTTTAAAAACTTTTATGGATCGAAAACTTAAATTTCATTAAACGAGCTTGGTCCTTTAAATAGGAGTAACAATCCTAATTACAATCAAATAAGGAAACAATCCTAATTATAATCAAATAAGGAAAACTCTTAAAGAAGATAAAGATCAAGAAATAGAAAAAATAGGAGAAATAAAAGGTAAGGAAGATAAGGAAAGGATAACAACAAAATCCTTTACTCCCCCTCAAGTTGGAGCATGTAAGTCTCGAATGTCCAACTTGTCAAGTAGCTTGCGTAATTGATCTGCGCCCAATGCCTTAGTGAAGATGTCAGCCACTTGTACTTTCGTGTCAACAATGAGAGGTTTGATTTCCTGTGATTCAACACGCTCACGGACAAAGTAGCAGTCCATTTCAACGTGTTTAGTCCTTTCATGAAAAACAGGATTATTAGCAATATGTCGAGCCGCTTGATTGTCACAGAAAAGAGGTGTAACACTAGTTTGAGGTGCCTACAGAATTCCAAGTAACCAACAAACCCACAAAACTTCACTAACAGTTGTTTCCATAGCCCTATACTCGGCTTCAGCGGAAGATCTCGAGACAACTGTTTGTTTCTTTGTTTTCCGAGAGATGGGTGCTCCACCTAGGAGTAGCAAGTAACCTGAACGAGATCGTCGTGTAAAAGCACATTCAAGCCAATCTGAGTCACAATAGGCTATAAGATCAAGACCTCCTTCCTTTGGTATAACAACTCCTTGACTCGGAGTGGTCTTTAGGTAACGTAGGATTCTGACTGCAGCATCCATGTGACATTGTCGAGGATCAGATACAAACTGACTAAGCATGTTGACTGAATAAGCAATGTCTGGTCTGGTAGCTTGGAGATAAAGCATTCTTCCAACAAGACGACGATATTGGCAACCATCTACCTTGGGACTGTCATGACCTTGATCCAACTGTAAATTTTGTTCCATCGAAAACAAGCTCGGACGACATCCCATTAAACCATTGTCTTCAAGAATATCAAATGTGTGCTTGCGTTGACTAAGCACAATACCATCAGGTGTACGTGCTACTTCTATTCCCAAGAAATATTTCAACAGACCCAACTCCTTAATGCTGAACTTTTGATCGAGAAAGGACTTTACTTCTTGTATCTTTGAGGCACTGTTACCGACAATAATGACATCATCAACGTAAATCAAGGCAGCAACAAAAACATCATTATTGTTGAATATGAATAAAGAGGCATCAGCATGGGTTTGTCGAAATCCCAATCCAATAAGTGCCAAAGTGAACTTTTGGTACCAGTTGCAAGATGCCTGACGAAGACCATAAAGAGATTTTCGCAATCTACAAACCCGTGTTTCTTCTTTTCTTGAAAAACCATATGGAATTTTCATATAGATTTCTTCTTTGAGGTCGACATGCAAGAAGGCATTATTCACATCGAGTTGATGTACAATCCAATCCTTCTTGATTGCAACAGCAAGGAGTATACTGATTGTTACCAATTTAGCAACAGGGGCAAAAGTGTCATGAAAATCGACACCCTCCATTTGTGTGAATCCTTTTGCATCCAATCTCGCCTTATATCTTTCGATTTCACCATCTGGTTTGTATTTTATTTTATACACCCACTTGGAATCGATGGCTCTCGTTTACCCTCAGGCAAGTTTTCAAGGGTCTAGGTACCATTGTTTTCGAGGGCTTTGATTTCATCTTTCATTGCCGTAACCCATTTTTCATCTTGCATAGCTTGCTTAAAATGTTTTGGCTCATTGTTGGAGCTAATTGCAGACAAGAAAGCCTTATATTTATCAGAAAATTTGTCAGAAGAAAGATAGTGAGATAGAATGTACCGTCGAAGAAGCTTGATGGCTTGTGGGTCGTGTGTGGTCTATCGAAAGTGGTAGCTTGACGATGAAATCTTCAAAACGTTTCGGTGGTGCTCTATTCCTTTTCTCTCTTTGACCTTGTGTAGTTGTTTCTGTGTCTTGGGTCACAGGGTCGTTCACAGGGTCTTCGAGTACAACTTAAGCATCTGTGGTCAACTCCTCATTAGTTTCTTCAATACTCTCCCTTGCTTCTTCAACTTCAACGCCATCATCGATATTTTTTGAGGTATGAAAGGCGTCATCAGTGGTTGTATCTTTAATTTCCCAATCATTTTCCCTTATCTCTGCACAATCTTCTTTTACTTTGTCTTTGGTCACCATAAAAGGAAACTCGTTTTCTACAAATTTTACATCCCTTGAGACAGTGATTTTGTGTGTATCAATGTCATATATACGATATCCTTCCTGTCCTTGAGGGTATCCGTTGAAGACCTCAGGCCTCCCCCTCACTTCAAACTTATCTCCCTTCGTTTATATGTTTCTAGCATATACCAAACAACCAAAAATCTTCATGTGGTCATATGCTGGTTTTTGCTTAAAAAGAACCTCAAAAGGAGTTTTAAAGTTTATGACTTTGGAAGGAAGCCTATTTATGATGTAAGTGGCTATTAAGATGCAATCTCCCCAAAATTTGATGGGTAAGTTAGCCTCAAATCTTAAGGCGCTAGTATCTCAAGAAGATGTATGTGTTTTCGTTCCGCGACACCATTTTGTTGCGGGGTGATTGGACAAGAAGTCTCAAGAATGATACCTTTGGAAGCATAAAAATCACTTATGAAGCCCGAGGTGAATTCTCCTCCGTTGTCGCTCCTTATTCTTTTAACTTCTTTTCCAAATTGAGTTTTGATCATATTGCACAAGTTGATCAGATGATTGCTTGCTTCTGATTTGTGTTTAAGCTAAAACACCCAAACAGCTCTACTAAAATCATCAACCACAGCCAAAAAATAGCGTTCCCTTGTGAGCGAAGGAGTTCGATAATTTCCCCAGATATCACATTGAAGTAAATCAAAACATTCAATCGTTCTAATAGAACTTTTAGGAAAAGGAAGTCTGGTATGTTTTGCCTTTACACATGAATCGCAAACACTATTATTTGACCTAGGAACAAGATTTTCTAAAAACTCAAAATAACGTAACTTGGAGTCTGAAGTGTGACCAAGTCTTTTGTGCCAAACTTCAATATCGGGTCCAGCCATCATTGCCATTTTCTTTTCTGCTACTGAATCGATTCGATAGAGACCACCCTTGCACTTACCCATGCCAATCAAGTTCTTCTCGAGTAAGCCCTGTATAAGACGAAAATCAGGGTAAAAAGTTACTGCACAGTTCAAATCTGTGGTTATTCGACTGATAGAGAGCAAGTTACATTTAAAACCAGGGATGAATAACACATTCCCAATTCTAATTATGTTTGGGAAATTGCAATTCCCTTTTCCTTTAACTGGAATGGAATCTCCATTTGGTATGGTGACAGGTGCCTCATGATTGCAATCTACCCTTTTTTCAAGTAGATTCAGATCACAAGTCATGTGTTACGTAGCACCTGTATCAACAATCCATGAATTATTTCCATCATCCTTACCAGCCATGTTACCGACGGGTCCTACACCTTCTTTGTTAGTGTTCTTGAAGTGCTTGAGTAGCTCCTGATATTGTTCGTTCGTCATTATGGGTACTTGTGTGGTTTCAGTGTTGGCAAACACAGCTTTGGGTCGACCTTTTTCTTTTTTTCCTTTTCCAGGCCACCACTCGGGATAGCCAATTTGCTTGAAGCAACCATCTTTATTATGTCCCGTTCTACCACAAAAGGTACAATTTTCAACTTCATCATTGTCGTTGCATCTTGCCTCCTTCGTACCGCCTTTATTACGCTGTGGTGTTGAGTCATTGGTTCCTTCCCTTCTGTTCTGAGCAAAGCTTTGAAAGGCAGCAGCCTCATGTATGGGTCTTCTTGTGGCCGCAATAGCTCTTTGTTGTTCATCTTTAGCGACTAGATGATAAACAGTGCCAAGCGTAGGAGTTGGTTTCGAGGCAAGAGTCTGAGTCTTAATCGTAGCAAACTCATTATCAAGTCCCATCAAAAACTCGTAGAGCCTCTCCTTTTCTTTTGCTTCGTTTAGTCCTTTTCCAGCATCACATGTACACCTTCTGCAGGTGTAATAAGGTGTTGGTGACACAATTTGTATTTCGTCCCATAGTTCTCGCATCTTGGTGTAATAGGCTGAAACAGATGCACCGTTCTGAGCCGTGGTGGTCAAGGTCTGTTTTAGTTCATATGCTCGAGGAGCACTTTCCTTACCAAATCTTTTTTCAAGATCGGACCATATCTCCGCAGCGGTGTTGGCGTGTTTGACGCTTGATCTGATATCCTTCTCCATGGTTGTAGTCAACCATCCCTTTATCATAGCATCACATCTCATCCATAACATATATTGTGTCGATTCCTCTTATGTCCTTTTAATTGAACCATTAACGAAACCGATTTTGTTCTTTGCGAACAAAAAATTCTTCATCTCTTGAACCCAATCTCCATAGTTGTTGTCAGAGAGAACATCGTTTACCTGCATCTGCCTTGGATAATCAGAGCAATAAATATAATATGGAGAATTAGAATCGATGGTGTTTCCATCGTTCTTCGGTGGCGGTGCCACGTTATCTCCGGCCATGGCGTCATTGATGTTTGAGATGGATCAATCAATCCTTGCTCTGATACCATAAAAACTTTTATGGACCGAAAACTTAAATTTCATTAAACGAGCTTGGTCCTTTAAATAGGAGTAACAATCCTAATGACAATCAAATAAGGAAACAATCCTAATTATAATAAAATAAGAAAAACTCTCAAAGAAGATAAAGATCAAGAAATAGAAAAAATAGGAGAAATAAAAGGTAAGGAAGATAAGGAAAGGATAACAACAAAATCCTTTATATTTGCATGAGTTACCACTTAGTATTTACAGATGCAATGTCTAGCACATCAACATCCAAATTTACACCCTCGATACAACAACTTGTTCCTTCCACCCTACCTGGGTAGAAATCGGGCTAGGACCGAGTGAGTTAAATATTGTACAAGTGATTTAGGTTAACATTTCTCAAGGTTGGAAACTGCTTAGACAATCTATCACTTGTTGATCTGTTGTTTTTCTCCAAAACATTTTTTGAATTGTAAGTGAGAAGTTAACAAAAAAGGACTAT
The DNA here is from genome assembly GCF_001531365.2 of Cynara cardunculus var. scolymus. Classification (NCBI taxonomy): domain Eukaryota; kingdom Viridiplantae; phylum Streptophyta; class Magnoliopsida; order Asterales; family Asteraceae; genus Cynara; species Cynara cardunculus. The sequence continues at coordinate 33,098,937 of NC_037544.1, read as the reverse complement.
TATTAAACTTTGAAATTTTTGTATTCATTGTTTATGATTTGGGTTTGCTTATATTATTATCTTTCTTATCCAACAACTAGATTCTTATGTACTGATCCTATGCTTCCCTTGTGAGAATATGTGGAATCCCTATATCACTCTTCAAACTAAGCCCTTTAGGAGAAATGAGAGCTTCCAACATATATATAGGAGAAATAGTAGGTCTAACCGATGTGAGACTCCAATGCTCCCTCTAGCAGAGGCAAGATGGACATAGATTGTCCTAGAATGTTGAAAGGGGCTAACCAGAGTATCGAATCCCTAGAGTGGCAGACCTTAGCTCTGATACCATGTGAAAATATATGAAACCCCTATATCACTCTTGAAAAGAGCCATTGAGAAAAAATGAAAGATTCCAACATATATACAGGAGAAATGGTCTAAGTTTAGTTGATGTATGACTCCAACTCCTTCATTTAAAACCATATATATCACTTAAGAATAAGTATTCTATCAAGTTTTCAACTTCTAAACGTTTGTAAGATAAATGAGTTAACTTCATCGACACTGAAACATGCCTAAAACTTAACATTCTATCCCAATGTTCTCTTATATCATTCTTTATTATAAATCATACAAAATCCACAAAAATGCCCCATTTTTTTTGTTACATGGTTTGTTTGTATTTCATATAACACGTTCCGAATTTTGTATTTTATCCAATACCTTACTAATTTACATGATAAATCGGTATTTTTAGTGGTTGGATTATTATTTTTACAACTTATATGGCTATATAGTGAATAAAGGGATCCTCGGGGTTGCCGAAATATATTTAAACAAAAAACTATAATGGGCTAAATATATATTTCACAAATTTGGGTTCTCGTGACTAAAATGTCACTAGATCTTGAACCATGGTCAAAAACATGACTTTATAAACTCTACAAGGTTTTTCATTAATCCCAAAAACTCAAATGATTGAAATAGCAATCAAAATGTCATTTTATAAAGTTTAAAGCTTGTTTATTAGTCTATGAAAACTTAAATGATTGAAATTAAGTCAAAATTACATTTACAAAATTCAAGGGCTAAAATGTAACTCAAAACCTTGAATTAATTAAACCACCGTAAAAATCAAAATTCCAAAGTTGAATAGCTATTTTATAATATATATATATTAGAACACGTTGATCCTATCAAATCCGCACCAGTTTCATGTCCATTTCAACATGCCCAACGATGCAATATCTTAAACAGAGGCGGAGCTCAATAGGGGCTTTGGGGGGCCAAGGCCCCCTGCTTTTCTTCCTACTTAACAAATTAGATTCCAAAACAAGTTTAATTTTTTAAGTTTTTGACAATGACCCCTTCAAACATCATCTATTCATTGATTGAGTCCTTATTTACCCATCCAAGTGCATGTCCAAGCATTTCATATTTCCAGTCGCTTGCTTTTTCTTGATATTCTCTATAAGTTTTTGCCTTTGTTTTTGGGCAGTAATACCCATTTTAGTTATTACCTTTGATTGGATTATTTAATGTTTTAGATTGTGAAAATCAAAATTTGGAATCTTGTCGTATACCTTTAGTCAATATCTCATGAGAGGTATAAATTTAAGTGGTTTTGTGATTTTTAAGATATGTATCTATTATATTGAAGTAAATTAGAGTCATTTATGTAAAACATATTTGGACAAAAAAAATTGATTAACGACAACCCTAACCGACCCTATACGGAACTTGCCTCCAAGGACGCGAATGTGATGGGTCATTTTTTGGCTCACACAATGACTTGTAATACATACGTATAAGAAGATCCGGTTCGGTCTAAGAGTGTACGTTAACAATTCAAGCTTTTAACGAGCTACGCGAACTTAATAATTTTCAAAATTGAGTTGATCTCAAACATTAAAAAATAAACTTGTTTAGCTTAATGAACCGAAAAACAAGTTAACCGATTTCGAGTTCGACCCCATAAACGAGCTTATATAGTTTGAATTTTATCTATTATTTTTTCAAGCCGAAACTCGAACTATTTGCAATCGACTTAGGTTGTTTTGGCTCCTTCTGTTAGAAGGCTCGTGTTTCGCCTCTGATCTTGAATATCTAATATGTGGATCAATGGCCAATACATGACCTAGTCGTAGGCAGGTTCCAAGCTAAGAGCAAGACTTGCAAGTCATGCCTACTTTATATATATATATATATATATATATATATATATATATATATATAGGGAAGGGTTCAAACGAGAACCCCTGTGATTTACGAGAATGCGAGAACAATCCAATAACCACATATTGTGATAAAAAATAAAATTAAAAGATTTTTAAAACTAAAATTGAAATTTAGAAAGATTCAAAAAATATTAAAATTAAAAGGGTAATAATGGAAATGATATCATAAAATCTTTTAATACGATTACACGATCATGATTATCATTATCTAATAAACGGTTAATCATGTGATATGGATGTGATAATCATGTGATTATCACACAA
>NC_037544.1:33066443-33095689 GCF_001531365.2 Cynara cardunculus var. scolymus | reverse complement strand
AACCTCCACCTATATATATATATATATATATATATATATATATATATATATATATATATATGGGTCTAATCAAATGAAAACTAGATAGTTTGTGGTAATTGTAAGGTCCAATATGAGTCAATCATTTTAAATAATTAATGTTATTTACTAAAATAAAACAAAAGATATATTAGTAAAATATGTTGATTATTCAATATACTTTAATTAGTTTAATATTCCAATTTACTTTAATTAGTTTGATTATTTTAATATATGTATATACACACAGAGACACACTGTGTGTCCATATCTGGTGGCCTTCTCCAGCACCCACCACCACTCCGATGATCTCCTCCGGTCATCTTGTCTGACCAAGACGTTGTCTCCGATGATCGACCACTAAACACCCACCTGTGAGCATTCCCGATAGCTAGCCCCATCTTTGTCCTTGTGACCCCTCGCTACTTATCTCCCTTCCCCCATCCCGGCAACAGTTGGTATCATAGTGGTACCATAGTTGGTATCACAGTGGTACCACAATTGGTATCACAGAGGTCTCAAAATTTATTTGGTGTGTTTTGGGTATCACGTTGTGTCTCTTGGTGTATTTTTGGATATCACATGATGTTCGTCGGAGGCCGAAGGTAGGAGAGAGAGAGAGGAGAGAGATAAAAAATTTTAAAATACCTAGAATGCCCTTTAATTATAATTATAAGTCAAATTACCAAAAATATTAGTTTTCTAATTTATTCATTGATTTGTGGTTAAGATTAGATCTCACAATTATTTCAAACTAATCAGTTGTCCCTTGAATAGACTCCGATATATATATACATACACACACATACATATATTTACATACAAATATTAAGCTCAATTTCCAAGTTTTATGATTCCAACATCGGAACGGAGTTCCTGTGGCAATGGTAATAATAGTGGTCTAGGTCTAAAATTTGTGGCATGTAACTACAATTGGCCTTCAAATTTTATACCAGCTAATAGATCATCAAAACCGACTATGTCTAATGTAAAAATTAAACAAGAGCGATTTAGTATATTACCCAAAATCGCTTCTTAAACCTCTTATTACACCCCACATCCCATTGTTGATTTCTCTCACTAAACTCGATTTTTTTCTTGAAACTTCTGAGGGTTGATGTTTGTGAAGGGTTTTTTCAACGTATATACATAATATATCTTGCATAAAATACAACAAATATTGTTCGTTTCACAATCCCATATTTTGAAAAACAGATCACTTAAGAGGCATCTTTCACATGACTTTAGACTTATAAAAAATGTATACTCGACCCCTCTTCTATCCCAAATTTCCATTCAATCCCTTGATACCTTTAATATTTAACTTTTACCTCCTATTTTTTTTATTTTCTCATTTAAGTATAACTTTCAAAGTTTTAATGCTACACATTTGTGGTTACGTTTTGCTCGGATAACGAGTATGAATATAAAAGTACATGTGTTTTTTGGATATTCATTTTAATCATCCGATATCTATATTGATGTATCCTCATATATACCTCCAAAATACATCTAACTTTTTATATAAAATATAACAGATAATTTAAAGATCAATCTCACACACACACACACACACACACACACATATATATATGTATCTTTATGTACATTTTTTTTAAATAATTTTATAATTTCAACTGTATATCCGAGCTTATTTGTAAACAAAGCCACTCAAATCCATGTTTAGTTAAGTTTATATACAAACATACATGTACTTTTTTGGGTACGGCTTAAACACCCCCATACTCGTTTTTTATTTATTTATCAAGATTCTAAATGATATGAAGTGTGGTGTGGCAGCGAAGTAAGCCTCGAGTTTTACGAGTTACGATAAGGTCGCGACATTTTTAAGGTGTGTCCTAAGACAACATATATACATATGTGTATATATTTATAGGCGAATGATCGTGTGAGAAAAAAAGTTAAGATGAGAAGCATAATAAGAGATCTGAACTCTTGACCACTTTCAATCTCATGCTCACCCATGAATTGTGCTTTAGAATTGAATTGATCTTATGCATCATTAGTGTTGACATTCAATTAGGATTGATCCAAAGATGGATATAATTGTTTTCATGTATAAATTACAATATATAAAATAAGTATACTTTAGTAATTTGTTGGAGTCTTGGGTCTTACTTTTCGTCATAAGGTAAGAAGTTGGTTGATCTTGATGTCTTAAATCGTCCTCTTTTGGTATGTATTAAAACATAATATATATATATATATATATATATATGTGTGTGTGTGTGTGGAGGTTCAAACGAGAACACCTTCATTTTACGAGAACGCATAAACACCCTTATCACATGTGATAATACGAGTGAGGGGACCTTGTCATGTGCGAACGACGTGTTCTACGACTTAGGTCGCGCCAAAGGTTGTCTGCGTCTATGATTTAGCATCACATGTGATGGTCTTGATGAATTATGGTATCATATCAACAACACCCTTATCACATGTGATAATACTTGGTGAGGAGGCTTAGTGGTGTAACGGCGACTTAACCAAGATCGCATCAAAAATCGCCCGCGCCTCTGATCTAGTATCACATGTGTATCATATGTCATAGAATAATAGTATCACATGTGATTGTCTATAGTAAAAGGGTGTTTTCGCGTTCTCGTAAAAATGAAGGTGTTTTCGTTTTGGTAGTAGAAGATACATCATGTAAAGGGTCTTTTTGATGTGCTACAAGATGTTTTGAAAACCCTTGATTTAGATATTAATTGTGTAAGGGACAAGGGTATGATAATGAGGCTAATGTGAAGGAAAAGCATCAAGGTGTTCAAAAAAGGTTCCTTGATACAAACCCTAGAGCTTTTTATATACCATGTGGATGTCATTGTCTTAATTTAGTTTTGTGTGATATGGCAAACTCTTGTCATAAAGCAAAAACGTTTTTTGATACATGTTAGACAATTTATACTGTGTAATCTAATTATACAAAGCGGTGGAGTGTTTTACTTGAATATCTTGATGATTTGACTTTGAAGTCTTTATGTGCTACTCGTTGAGAAAGTCATGTTGAAAGTGTTAAAGCAATAAAAACTCAACTTGGCCAAATAACAAATGCTTTGATAAAATTAGCCAATGTATGTGAAGATGGAAAAGTATTGTAGAGATGTTGAATCTTTGATAAATGGTGAGCTTTCAAGTTTTGAATTTATTTTAAGTTTGGTTATTTGGTATAAGATCGTATATAGAATCAATTTGGTTAGAAAAAAGTTACAGTCAAAAGATATGTTTCTAGATATTGCGGTAAAAAACTTAGAAGGATTGGTTGTTTATTTTGAAAAGTATAGGGACAATGGGTTTGACTTAGCTATCATTGAAGCAAAAGAAATTGCAGAAAACATTGGAGTTGAACCTGAATTTCCTGTAAAACGTTATGTTTATAGAAAAAAGAAACTTGATGAGATCCCAAATACTGAAAGACAACAACAATCTGCCCAAGAATCATTTAAAACTGATTACTTTCTAGCTTTAGTGGATATGACACTTTCTCAGTTAAGAAGTAGATTTGAACAGATGAAACATTTTGAGTCAATATTTGGGTTCTTGTTTGATGCTTCAAAGTTGGTTAAATTGAAAGATGATGAATTAAAGAAATGTTGTTTGAATCTTGAGGTTGCTTTGACATATGGTGATGATGTTGATATTGATAGGAAATATCTTTATACGTAGTTACAAATTTTGCAGGACATGATACCATATGAAACATACGGAGAAGAAAAGCCTTGGACGTCTATTCAAGTTATGGAGTTTGTGCGGAAGGTGGATATGTTCCCATACGTGTTGCTTGACTATAAGATTTTGTTAACCATACCAGTCACGGTAGCATCTGTGGAAAGAAATTTTTCAAAATTAAAACTATTGAAGTCATATTTACAGACTACCATGAGCTAAAGAGGGGTTTAACAGGTTAACAATTTTAAGCATCGAAAGTAAGTTTTTGGCAATGGTTGACTATAATAGATTAATTGAAGGTTTTGCTTCACGAAGTGCAGGAAGACACCGTTTTAGATGAATATGTGATCTTATATTCGTTTCGTTATTCAGGGTTTCGGTTTATATCCCCCGTTATAACTTTTTTTCAATAATAACCGGGGTGGAGATGAGTCGTCTAGCTTGACTAGATTCCAAACCCCTTAAAATTTTGTGTCTTCTTGAGTTCTTGGTTCATCGGAGTAGGGGCATTTTTTTGACTCTCTGTCAAGCACATCCAAAACTATTAAAATAAATAGCTTAAAGCATATGTTAAAAAACTAATGACACATGGCATGTGACATTAAAAGATGATATATACATGGATTATTGAGAAATTTTGTGAAGATTTTAAATGCATTAAATATGAAATAATATGTACCACATTCACACATTGTTTTGAATTGGTATCATTTCATATTGTATGAGGGACATGGCTATATAACTATCATCACATGGTTGTCTTTAAGCCAAATACAACCATGGTGGCCCCCTTCACCCATCACATGCACTCAGAAAAAGGGTAATACCGTCATTTCACATCACTAATAATTTTAGTTACGTACGTAATAGGTTAAAGCAATTATGAACCTCTTTTGTCTAAATAACAACAATAATGCAATTCAAACCAGACCATGAATTAACCAAACCAAACCAACAGTAGAATTTTTTTTATTAACCTGAATATCCAATTTGTTATACGAGCCGATTAATTTTAGGGTGATCATCTGTTTTGTAGATAGTCCGGAGTCATCACATTTGAACTTCCGTGGCTACAAAGGGGATTTTTATTTCACATTTGATTTGAACCTGAGACCTCCTGATACTTTTGATCTTTGAAGACAAGCACAAACCAATCATGCATCACCCTTATGGTTAACAATAGAAATTTTAAACAACTTGAACTATAAATCAGATAGAAAACCCGATTTTTGAGAAAAATTAAAACGAAAAATAATTAATATCCGATCTATTTCTATTTTTAATTCAATTTTATCTATTTAAATCAAATTATAAGATAATTAGGGGTTGTTTACCAAATCTTTTATTAAGTCTTGTATGAATAAATTTGTTTGTCCGGATAAATTCGTCTGTCTGGTTAAATGAGTGTTGTTGTTTACTTTTTTTATCTGAACCAATAGTCTGAATAACATAAATGACCGATTTACCCCCCAATATTAATTACTTGAACATCAAATAAAATCATAAAGAAGCCGACGATGAGGTATGTCATATGGGAAGGATGTGATGTTTTAAATAAAGGATAGGGATATCATTTTTGTGGTTGAATGGGGACAACACATTATTTCTATCTGTGCGATTAATCCATGTTTTGTGCGAATAAACCACAAGTAAACAACCCAAATGAGTTGTGCGAATAAACCAGATAGACCAATAAACCTAATTAAGCCACAAGTAAACAGTATATTAATATTAATATTAATATTAGTTAGATATAGCAATCAGAACATAAATAATGTTGATACATTCGAGAACAAACCCATGAGATTCATTTCCCCGTTTTCATGTGGGTGGTGATCAGTCACTACATGAAAAAACACATCTTAAAGAAATATTTAAAATTTATTAAAATAATATGATTTATGTACGGTTTAGGGGTTTTATATCATATCTAAAATTAATAATTAATATTAAAAATAAATCTATATTATTTATATATTTAAAAATAAATACATGTGTGTGTTTCACGTGACAGTTTTTTGAGTTTTTTTTGGTGCGAATTTACCAAGAAAATGGAATCCGACACCTTTGAATGTTTCAATATTTAATTTATTGTCTGTTTTTATCCTCAAAATTCCCAAGATCTTGAAAAATATATAAAATTCTTATAAATCTGAAATTATTAAATAACTAGAAGTCTACTTATGCAATGCAATGTGATACATTACGGTTATGAAACTAAAAGTTCAGACCCTAAATCTTGATTTCGTCTTGGCGCTTTTTTTATAGATATTTAACGTGTAATAAGTTGTTATAGAAACTTTTATGTAAATACTTTATAATATAACTAAAAGGGTACTTGCGTAATGCAGCGGCCAGTAAGATATATTTCGATTTTAATGTTTCATTTTATTATTTTTCTCTATTGATATAATACGTTTTTATATGGTTTTGAAAAATGATAATGTTTTTATTTTTGAATAAGATATAAATTTGAAAATATCATAAAAGTTTGAAAAAATTATATCGATATTAGTATCAAATTAATTATTTAAAAATTATCATTTTTTTTGTAATTTATTTAATTCAATTTTTTATTATAGTTTAATTTACACTTGAAGTAATTTATTTTTGATTTAATAATATAATTTTTTATAAATATAATAATTAAGTGTTTGTTTAGCACTTAATGATTATTATAATTATATTTTAGATTTTCTACATTTAAAATGAAAAGTTTATCTTGTATTTGATTAAATTTATCTACAGTTAGTTATATGAATTCAAATATGAAGCTTTAATAAGTTGTACTTACGTACAATTTACTTGCAATCTTGAATTTCAAGTAATATGCATCAATAAGCAGTACTTCATACACAAAAATGGTTTATTAAAATTTTTTGTCAAATGTTTTATAATGTAATATAGATATAAATTATTATATAAATACAACTTATTAAAGTTTTAAGCTTAAACATATATAAAGGTAATGAACATGATTGATAAATATTGATTCCAATTGATATGATATAATATTTCATAAACTTAGGAATTTTAAGTAAAAAATTACATTAAAAAATTTATAGTAAGTATTTTACATTCTGATTTATACTAAAATTTTACATTCTGTTTTTATTGTATAAATATATAACTAATTTACAACAAATATAAGAACTCGGGTCAAATCTTTATCTAGTTCTTTAAAACTTATAGATATTTATGTCCGATATATGTAAATATTTACGGTCAATTTTTGGCATATGTTTCCGGCATGAACTTGAATCAAATATATTTGTCGAACTTAATTTTACTAGATAATTTCAAGCTTTTGAATCGAGCTTAATTTATACATAATAAATATAAATAGAGTAAACTACAAGTTTGATCCATGTGGTTTAACAAAAATAACACTTTTCGTCCCAGTAGCATTAAAATTACAAGATAACCATCGTGGTTTGCGAAAACGTCCAGATTTAAAAGGAATTTTCATCCTGAACACGAGGGAGCTGCTCTCGAAGTGAGATCATAAAAGGAATTGTCATCATTTATTGACTTTTTTGTCTTTTACTCAATCAAAATCGATTTTATGATTTTTTTTGTCCTTGTGGTTTTTGATTGGGTAAACCATTAAAAAATCGATAAAAGAACAAAAATGCCTCTCATTTGATGGAATTTTTAACAACCATAAGTGGGATTGATCAAATCCAGACGTTTTTACAAACCATGATGGTACTTTTGTAATTTTAGAACTAGAGGGACGAAAAATGTTATTTTTGACAACCAAAAGGACCAAATTTTTAGTTTACTCTGATAAATATTTTCATTTTAAGCTATAGGATTAGAGTGAAATTCAATTTTGGTCCCTAAGGTTTAGTGAAATCTTTAAAAGTGGGATCTGAACTTCAATAAATCAAGTTTTCACCCTCCAGTCTAGTCCATGTATTGCTTTTGTTCTGAAAGTGGGACTTGACCACTAAAGCCGTTAAAAATCTTCATCAGAACCAGGGGTAAAATCGTCCAGCCATGTTCTCCCTCTCTTTTTGCACTACGTAATTAACCATATATATATATAGAGAGAGAGAGATGAGATCATTTGTTAACTAAGATTTTAGTGTTAATTATATAAACTTAATGGACTAATATGAATCATTCTTTGATATAGTTTACATTCAAGATTGGTTTATAGGATAAGTGGCAAACAGGTAATTTGCATTAAGGTGTAAGTTAGGGGCCGTTTACTAAACACTTACTTGGTAAGTACTTACCGGATAAAATTTCTGATCGGATGAACATGAGAACGGTCAAGAATCTTACCGGGTAAGAGCGATGAGAGTGATGGAGAATCTTACCCGGTAAGTGAAGATGACGACTCTTACCCAGGTAAGCGTTTACCCACTAAATTGTTGCATTTAATATGTTTTAATATACTAAAATCTTACGCATCAAAATAAATCATAATGTTACTCCTATCGGTAAGCGCTTACTGGGTAAGCAATTGGGTAAACGACCCCTTACTTTTTTTCTTATTCAATGAGATGTTATAATTTAATACTTCCTTAATTTATATAGATCTTGATTAAGTCACCATATTTCAAGATTCTTAATTAGTCCATTGATTTCAGCCATTTTAATGCTATCATTGATTTTCCAGTTTTTGGGCCATGTTTGTTCATAGACGAAGAATCATGGAAAATCAACATGAACACTTGTATGTTTCTCTGTTACGTCTCCACATGATGTTTCTGAAAAATGATAATTAATGAAAACGATCTCACAAAAAATTAATTGAAATTATTATGTTTAGTGAAAACTATTGTGTTCATCAGTGAACATATATGGCATAGGAATTATATGTTCGCAGGTGAACATTTTCATTGATATTGTTCATGAGTGAAACTCATTTTGTTCACAGTGATAAAAACCATATTAATGAAGGTGTTCAGTAATGAAGTTACAGTGGTGAATCATTTCATTTAAGACATGTTCGGTAGTAGTCATATTTAATAGTTTTATTTATTAGATTTTCGGTTGCAAAACCCTAAAGGGAAAATTATTGGGTCTAAAATTTGGGTTTAATAGATTATATCTCATTTTTCCAATAATACCATTGTTCGCTTAGTTCACACCGGCATAGAACGCATATGTTTCCATCTTATTATAAGAATGTCATTGTCGATTTTGAATCGTAGATCATAAAAATTGGAAGGTAGGATTGATTCACAAAGTTAATACCAATTATTGAGGGTTAATAAAAGAACCAACCCCTATGTATGTATGTATGTATGTATGTATGTATGTATGTATGTATGTATGTATGTATGTATGTATGTACGTACGTATGTATATGATTAAGTTCCGGTGAGAAAAGAGAGTTAAGATGAGAATTGCAAGAAGATATCTCCACCCTTGGATGCACATTCGTGCCGTAAGGTGTTAGGTTAAGTCCCGCAACGATATGCGATGCATCAAGATGCATCATATCAATCCCGTCATCAAGCACGATTTATGGGTGAGTTGAGATTAAAAGTGATCAAGGGTCTTAATCCCTTATTACGCTTTTCATTTTAACTTTACTTCTCACACAATCATTCGCATATATATAGCCAAAGTTTATTTTGAAAAGTAAAGAAATAATCCTAGCCCTTCATACAGGTAAGAGCGGATTTATCTGGTCAATAATTACGACTTTGATTGATCAAGAATTGTTGATGTGCGGAAAATAGAAGGAATAGTTTCATAATTTTTTCAAATATGCGGCCGGGTTCATATGTGAATTTATGTGATTTATATATGAATTATATGTTCATATGTGAACCCGTATAATTCACATGCGAACTATAAATTATATATACATATATGAACCTGTTTGATTCATACATTAACTAATTAATTAATTCACATATGAATCCTTGTTATTCACATATGAACTAATGAACTAATTTACATATGAACCCGTATGATTCACATGTGAACTAATTAACTGATTCACATATGAACCCGTTTGATGTCTATTTGTAAAAGTTACAGAACTATCCCTCTATATTCCGCATACCCATGCTAGGAATCATATATATATATATATATATATATATATATATATATATATATATATATATATATATATAGTCAAATGTTATTTTGAGAAGTTGGTAAATATTTGAGAAGTAAAGAAGTAATCCTAACCATTCATAGGGTCAGGATCGGATTTGATTGGTCAATAATTACGGCTTTGAATGGTCAAAAATTACGGCAATGCGAAAAATAGAGAGGATAATTTAGTAACTTTTTACAAATATGCTACAAACGGGTTCATATATGAACCTATGTGATTCACATATGGACTATATGTTCATATATGTGAACTCGTGTAATTCACATATGAACTACTTTAACTGATTCATATATGAATTAATGTGATTCATATATGGACTAATTAACTAATTCACATACGAACCCTTATGATTCATATATGAACTAATTAACTGATTCACATATGAACTTATTAATGGGTTCACATATGAACCCGTTGATTAACAATTCTAATGGATGAGATTGATTAATAAAGTTTTCACTAAATGTTTGATCATCAAATGAAGGGGCCTCTCTCTATATAGATATAATATTATAGTTAATTACGTAATTGGTCACTATACATTGATTTTTTTACAAAAATAAAAGAAACAAGAAAAAAAATGCAAAGAAATGGAAAACATGGTTGCACGATTTTACCCTTGGCTCTAACGAAGATTTTTAACGGCGTCAAGCGTGCGTTTGGTGCACTGGACATGACATGACAGAACATGACAGAGATCCGTGTCCCATGTTTGACATGAATTTTATATGGAACAGACAAAAACAAAGTGGAACAAGCCTGTTCCACCCCTACCCCATGGAACAGGGTGGAAAAAAATGGAACAGACTTATATTTTATCAATATAACCTCAAAATAAAACTTAATTCTCTTCTAAAACATCAAATAAGTCTTTTTTTGCATTTTATTTATTCTTTAAATTTTATTTATTGTATTTTATGTTTCTTAAACTTTTATTTTATTGTCTTCAAAATATTATTTTTATACGGTTTCTATATTTTTATTAATTTATGTAATTTATTATATATTAATAATAAAAAATAATGTAGAAAAGAGAGGGTGAGGAGCGTCGCGAGTATGGGAAAGACGGGGGAGGAGGAACGATGAGGGAGGGGGAGGAGCGATAGGGAGATGAGCGTGAAAACCTAATCGTGTAAAGGGGGCAAGCATGGAAAAGATAAATCTGACCCGGGTAAGCATTGTTTTCATGCTGTCTCGGTAAGTCCTCGGTCAGAGTTTCGGTCAGTTTTCGGTCAGAATGGTAAATCAGTAAACAAGCTGACTGCTGACCGAGTCAGCATTGCTGACCGGTCAACACCTAGTAAACAGCCCCTAAAACTACATAAACTTTTTATTTGATGTCATTTTAATTGTTTTGGCGAAAACTTCAAATGATATATTTTGTTATAAAAAATATATATTATATTATAATTTAATAAATTACATAAATTAATTAAAAAAACAACTCATCAAAGGTAAATTGATCATTTTACTTGTTCCGTTGTGTCTAGTTTTAGGTCCACTTTCAAAGATGGCTAAACCTCAGGGACCAAAATTGAAGTTTACTCATAGATTAAAAAGAAATTAAAATTCATACAACATAAATACATAATTACAGTAATCTGAATTTTTAAAGGTCAATTAATTAACCCAAGTCGACTGCACCTTTGTTCCCAAAAAGTGAAAAACCCTAACCACCCCTTCTCAATAATACACACGCTTTCACTGTCCCTTGCTCTTTCTTCACTCCCAAATATGCTCTCATTACCAAATTTCCCCACTTTTTGATTCACATTTACTTTGATTTTTACTCCATTTTCATCATTCTGTCTATCCACAGTAATGTAGCTGTTCTTTTCACTTGTTTCATGTTTCTGAAACAAATCCAATCGACTTTGCTACTTACCCACTTACTGTAGATCGATATAATCATTGTATTGGGGGCTCTGATTTGATTCTTTCCTTGGATCAATGTGAGTAAAGATATCCACTTTTTGGGTTCGATCTTTTCTGGGTATTTATCAACTGTTGATTCAAGAAGTGTAGTTCACAAAAATCGTTGTTTTTGATTCCTTTCTTGTGCACATTGATGTTTAATTTGTGTTTTTTTTGGCATATAAAACCCAGGGATCGGATGTAATTCAAAAGGGGTGCTGCAGACTGAGTAAAAAAAACTGGTATGAATCGAATCTCATCTTATCTCTTTCTTGAATTTACTGGATTACCTTTTATAAACAAAGGTTAATTCCTTTTAGTTGAAGATTTCGTTATGGGTGGATATGGAGATATGAGTTTATGTCTAATAAACTCAAGATTTGAGCAAAAAGTTTAAGTTTAGAGCTGCAATCTGGTTTATTTGGGTGTAAATTGATCGAAATTAAGTTCAAATCAAGAAAAAGAAAACTGGGATTAATTCAATTTGATTAACAATTTGGTTGTTGGGAACAGGTTTTTCTGGTGACAGTGGATCAGTGAAGAGATGATGATGATGAATGTTGAGCATATTGTTATGATTTTGGTATTATTTGGTTTTTATGTCATTGCAAAATGCGAGGTTTATATAGTAACGATTGAAGGAGATCCGGTGATAAGTTATAGGGGTGGCATTGATGGTTTTGAAGCCACTGCTGTAGAATCTGATCAGAAGCTTGATGTCACCAGGTTATTGTTCTTTGAATCTTCTTTATTTGTTGTTTTTATGATTTACGATTTGATTATCATGGTCAAATTTTGAACTATTTAATTACTATGATTAAGGGGCCGTTTACTGGATGCTTACCAGGTAAGCGCTTAGTGGTTGGTTAGAGACATAGTAAGGACCGACAATCTTACCTAGTAAGTGAGGGAGAAGACTCTTACCGGGTAGAAAACGCTTACCCAACAATCCATTTTGATGGCCGAGAATGTTACCCGATAGGGTAGGTGAGGGTGGTTGACTATTACGAGTAAGCACTTACCTGGTAAGTGTTTGGTAAACGGCTCCTTAGTTTCTTTAAGAGCACTATTACTACTGTCATTGTCTGTTGAAACTTTTGACATAACTCTTAATTGGGTCTTCACTGAAACAACCACTCTGGATAGTGGTGAGGTCTGCTTACATCTCACCCCCTAGACCCTATTTTCGAGTAAGACTTGGGCCATGTTTGGCAGCCATAAACTGGCTTATTTTTTGAGCTTATTGTAAAAGCCCCGTTTGGTCATCCATAAACTAGCTTTTTCAAAAGCTACTTCAAGTAGTGTTTTAATAAGCTCGAGGTTTTCTTTTCTTCCAATTAATTTGTCAATTTGTCCTTTTAGGTTATTTTACATTGTCATCTAGTTTTTACCAAACATGCTGGTATATCAGCTAGCTTATTGGCCAACAACTAGCAGCTAGTTTACCAAGCATGGCCTTTTTGGGTTGGTTTGTTAATTTGTTAGTCAGGGTTTTGCTGACATGACGATGAAACAACCACTCTACTTTTTGGGGTAGAGGTCTAGACCCAACCTCCAAGTGGGACATACTGAGCTTGTTTGATCTGATTACACTGAAATTAATTGCGTTTTTTTTTTCTCTTTTGCATCTTACTCAGTGATTTGGTTATGGCATACTCCGATCACCTTGAAACGAGGCATGATAAGCTTCTTGAAACGCTATTTGAAGATGAAACGTACACGAAATTGTATAGCTACAAGCATCTGATCAATGGTTTCGCCGTCCATCTTTCTCCTGAACAGGTCATAATCCGGACATTTTACCTCTGTTTATGTTATATTTTGAACAAGCCGGACAATACCCATAAAAATGTATAGAAATTTGGTAATTGGGTACTCTTGCA
The DNA here is from genome assembly GCF_001531365.2 of Cynara cardunculus var. scolymus. NCBI lineage: Eukaryota > Viridiplantae > Streptophyta > Magnoliopsida > Asterales > Asteraceae > Cynara > Cynara cardunculus. Next base: position 33,082,093 of record NC_037544.1, on the reverse strand, counting down.
ATCCTGTTTTCTTATACATTTATGCGAATATTAGTAGGCAGAAACGCTTAGACGAATCCCTGGTGTGAAGTCGGTGGATCGAGATTGGAAGGTGCGGAAACTTACCACACACACACCACAGTTTTTGGGGCTTCCAACCGGAGTTTGGCCAACTGGTGGCGGATTTGATCGAGCTGGAGAGAACATTGTGATCGGATTTGTGGATTCGGGTATTTTCCCGCACCATCCAAGCTTTCAGAATACCAAAAGCGAACCCTATGAGCCGCTGCCAAGATATAGAGGGAAATGTGAAGTTGATCCCCATACAAAGAGAAGTTTCTGCAATGGAAAGATTGTTGGGGCTCAACATTTTGCAAAAGCTGCTACGGCCGCTGGCGCATTTAATCCTTCGATTGATTTTGCTTCTCCTTTGGATGGTGATGGGCATGGAAGGTTGGTTTTTTTTTTCTGTATTGTTACCAATTTCTCTTTCATCCATGGAAACAACCGTTCTACAATTTGGGGCAGAGGTCACGTTTGCGAACATCTCAACCTTCCCAGAGCCCATCTCCGGAGGGATATACTGGGCTTGTTTTTTTTTGAAGTATATAAAATTTATATACGGCAAATGAACTCATACACCCTCCTCACATTTGGTGAGGTTTGAACCCTTGATCTCCTGAGAGGCTTAGCTCTATTGGTAATCCAGATACCGCTAGGCCAAAGGCCCTTTGGTATACTGCTCTTGTTTGGTTAACTGATTTCTCTTTTTCGAGTGCTAATATCGTTTCACAGTCACACTGCAGCAATTGCGGCCGGAAACAACGGGATTCCTGTGCGTGTGCATGGTTATGAGTATGGAAAAGCAAGCGGAATGGCTCCTCGTGCTAGGTAAGCTTCGTATCCTTTGATCTATCAACATGTCGATATTTTGATCATCATTTTATCGTTCTAATAGAGAGGATTTACACTTCAAACAATCAGTACTCGGTTCTCTGTTGCAAACAGATCACTATTCTTGCATAAATGCAAATAGCAAAATGCAACAAAGTTTGATTTAGTTACTATTTAGTGTATCGAAGTGCAAGAACGATGGTGTATTTGCAACAAATAACCGAGTGCGAAGAGTTAATTACTCATCTAACACGTAGTCAATTTGAATAGGATTGCGGTGTACAAGTCACTATATAGGCTCTTTGGAGGATTCGTTGCCGATGTCGTTGCTGCCATCGAGCAGGTTTGTTTAGGCCCGATGACGAATGACTAATTATTCATCGATTACATTCTTTCTGTAGTTGGCTCCAAATAACGAAACATATCTTCATTTATGTGGTAAACAACCGTTTAGTATGTTTCTGTATGATCATATTGATGCCAACTAATCTGTTAACAGGCGGTTCATGATGGTGTCGACATTCTGAATCTCTCAGTTGGCCCCAACAGTCCTCCAGCTACCACGAGGACCACGTTTTTGAATCCATTTGATGCTGTACTTCTCTCGGCCGTAAGATCCGGAGTTTTTGTTGCACAAGCGGCCGGAAATGGAGGCCCGTTTTCCAAAACTTTAGTGTCGTATAGTCCATGGATTGTATCTGTAGCTGCCGCTGTTGATGATCGGAGATATAAAAACCATTTGACACTCGGAAATGGCAAGATCCTAGCTGGAATCGGCATGTCACGTAAGTTTAAGTCTCTTTAACATTGTTGGTATAATTGGATTTGTAACGATGGGAGTAAATGACAATTCTACCCTTAATAATAGAGGGAGTAATAAATTTCTCGATCTCATAATTAAAAAGTGGAACTGGAAAGTAGGCACTTACTCTTGAAAGTCGACATATATTCCGGGATAAACTAAAACATAAATATGGATCATTATTTTGGGACTGAGGGAGTATATCTGTATCGGCATTCGATACTAGCGCATGCGGATATGGTCATGATCACATCTGATCGATATCCGATCTGCTTGCATCCCTTCTCTGACTCGATAGTAATCGATGCAGCTGCTACGCGGATGAATCAACGCTATACCCTTGTTGCTGCGAATGATGTCTTGTTGGATTCTTCGGGCAAGGCTAGTACTGCGGATTGCCAAAGGCCCGAAGTTCTAAACAAAAATATGGTGAAAGGGAACATACTTCTATGCGGATATTCCTTCAATTTTGTCATCGGAACTGCATCGATTGCAAAGGTCTCCGAAACAGCCAAGAGTCTTGGTGCAATTGGTTTCGTTCTCGCTGTCGAAAACGTCTCTCCGGGAACAAAATTCGATCCTGTGCCATCTGGCATGCCCGGAATTCTGATCACCGATGTTAGCAAGTCAATGGTAATTAACCTTTTTTTTGCAAATTTAAAGAGTGATCGACTATTTAAACCATTACATACGTCTTTTCATCGCAGACGGACCATCATTCTTGTGAAAATGCAAGGCAGAATGATTCAAAATGCAACAAAATTTTGTCTTAGTTCCTATTTAGTGTAAAAATGATTTTTTCTCGATCAATGTAACAAAGTTGATGACGTGGATGTCGAGTTTATAGTCCACTTCTCTGTCACCCTTTTGTAAACGAGTATCCATGTCATCAAATGTTACAAGATCAGTAGGTTACCGGTCAAAATAGGTACAAAATAGCTAATTTCCAAACTTTGTTACATCGGTCAAGAAGAAAAATGATCCGTTACACGAAATGGGAAGTTGCATTTTGGCCCAAAATCCTCTCATTTTGCATTTTGCAAGAAGATGGATGGAAAGACGAATAAGATGGTTCGGTCTGATCGGTCTCGAGTTTAAAGCATCGATTTCATGATTGTGTTTTTTTCCCGATCTTTAGTCAAGTTTTGTGTGTATTTTTATAGGAGCTTATAGACTATTACAATATCTCGACTTCAAGGGATTGGACGGGACGAGTGAAGAGTTTCAAAGCGTTAGGAGCCATTGGAGATGGTTTGGAACCGATCCTCCACAAATCGGCACCGATGGTTGCATTGTTCTCTGCTCGAGGGCCAAACATTAAAGATTACAGCTTTCGAGATGCGGATCTTTTGAAACCTGATATTCTAGCACCCGGTTCTTTGATTTGGGCTTCGTGGTCCCCCAATGGAACCGATGAGGCTAATTACATAGGTAAAAATTTCGGTGTGATTGAATTTTTGAACCATCGGACAAAATGCATAAAAAATGCAACAAAGATTGGTTTAGTTTCTATTTAGTGTAACAAATTATTTTTTTCTCAATCGATGTAACGAAATTTCAAATTTTGCTATTTTGTACCTATTTCGAGCAGGAGAACACTTTGCTATGATCTCTGGAACCAGCATGGCTGCACCACATATAGCCGGGATCGCAGCTCTTGTGAAGCAGAAGCACCCTCACTGGAGCCCGGCTGCCATCAAATCGGCCTTGATGACAACATCAAATACGCTCGATAGAGCCGCGAGACCGATTCTAGCCCAACAATATTCGGGTTCTGAAACAATGACATTTGTCAAGGCCACACCGTTTGATTACGGCAGCGGCCATGTCAACCCCCGAGCTGCTTTGGACCCTGGCCTTATTTTCGATGCAGGTTTGTGCTTTTTTTGAACAACTTAAGTGCTATGAACAAGCATCCAATCATCATACTAAGGGGTTGTTTGTTTACCTCTTAATAGTTTCATTAAGAGACAATTTCTGAATCGTTAAGAGGTGAATCTTGTTTGGCAAAAAAAAAAAGTTCTGCCTCTTAATGGTTCTAAAATCCTCTTAATGATTTTGTATTCTAGACCTCCCTTAACCATTCAGCACCCTAATTCCAGTGTAAACAATTACTGAACAATCTATTTCGTTTTGCACTGTATCATGAGAGCCTCTTAATCATTCTGTACCAGATCATTCACCAACTGCCAAACAGCCCCTTAAGCTAACTTATTTTTTCAACTTGTTGAAAAAGATCCGTTTGGTTATCCATAAGCTAGCTTTTTGAAAAGTTGATTCAAATAGCGTTTCAATAAGCTCCAAGGGCTTTTTCCACTTTTTTTGCAATTACACCCCCCTTATATTTTCTAATTAATTTTTGTCATTTTTACATTGTTATCCTACTTATCGACTAGTTTTTACCAAATATGACTAGTTATTAGCTGACAGTTAGCTTATTAGCCGACGGCTAGCTTTTCAGCTAGTTTGCTAAACATGGTCTAAACAAACTTCGGTTTGCAGAATTGAGCGGTATTTAACAACTTATTACAACACCTCTAGATAGGAAGTGAGTTTTTGGTTCTATAAACTTAAAGTCCCCATTAAAAAACCTTTGTTGTGATTTCATGTTGAAATGTCTGGTTTCTTGATGTTTTCTTGAAGGTTATGAAGATTATCTAGGGTTCTTGTGCACCACACCCGGGCTCGACTCACACGAAATCCGAAACTACACCCACCAGCCATGCAACTACACGCTCGGCCATCCGTACAATCTAAACTCACCCTCAATCACCGTTTCCCATCTCGTAAGAACTCAAACCGTCACACGAACCGTAACAAACGTCAACGAAGAAGAGACGTACAAGATCACGGCTAGAATGGCACCAACAATAGCCATTGCAACGAGCCCACGAGCCATGACTTTGAAACCAGGTGCATCACATAAGTTCTCTGTCACCCTAACCGTACGAACCGTCACAGGAACCTACGGTTTCGGTGAGGTTTTGTTGAAAGGAAGCCGAGGGCATAAGGTACGGATCCCGGTTGTAGCCATGGGTTACGATCGGTAATTTGTGGTGGTTGTCGGAAAGCTCGTATGCTGTTTATTCTTTGTAAAAGTGTTCAATAATAAGACGTAGAAAAAGGTAGGTGTAAAGAGAATGTAGCGTCTCTTGCGTTACTATTAAGTTTTGCTGGTGCCACGGCCACTTCCCGACGTTACAGTTCGAATGCTGCTTCGATTGTACCATATGCTTCTTCAATTGTACGTTATCGGAGGCGAAACCAAAACCAAAACCGTGCATTTTGGTATGAAGTTGTATCTTTTGGTTCCCAGAAATGAAGTCGATCTGGTGATACGATCTAGGGACGTAAACAAGTTGAATCGGTACCGAGCTCAATGAGACCGAGTATTGCTTGAATTTGAGTCGTGTCGGCAAGTTTTTGAGGTGAGCTTGAGTGGCTCGGCTCGATTGAGTTTCGTTTTGAAATCGTTGTGCGGAGTTATAACGGTTGAATTTAGAGTAGTAATGTTGTAATGATTTGTATTTCATGTAGTAGAATTTATATATATTCTTCGTATTTTTCTTGTAATTGTGGGCTTTCGGGCCAGCTTGCTCTCACCTCGATTAATTTCTATGGCATGGAGTTAACACTCGTTTTTAAGCATGATTCGAATTAGTTAAGCATAGTATTAATTAACACCCATGGTTTTAAAAAGACCCATAATTATCTGTTGTTTAATATTAAGGGGCTGTTTACTAAACACTTGCTTGGTAAGTGTTTATCGGATAAATTTTCTTATCGTATGAACATGAGAAGGGTCAAGAATCTTACCGAGTTAGAGGGATGAGAATGATGGAGAGTCTTATCCGATAAGTGAGGATGACGACACACTACCTAGGTAAGCGCTTATCCAGTAAATTGTTGCATTCGATATGTTTTGATGTACTAAAATCTTGCACATCAAAATAAATCATAGTGTTTGACTTCTATCGATAAGCGTTTACAGGGTAAGCAATTGGATAAACGGCCCGTTAGATTATTTAATGGCTTACCCATTAAGTAACATTTGGTGCGTCTATTAAGCTTGACTAAATACAACATGAGATCCTTCACATTTTCATTCTCTTCAACTTCTTTATGTTTCCATATTTGATTTTTGTAGCATCATGTTGCACTAGTATTCGACATTGTACGTTATATAATGATATAAATTTATGTAAAAATAAAATGATATTTGTTTTTAATGAATATTTTAAATAAAATATTATCATATATTTCATACATCTACTATTTTTCTTTTATATATATAATGACCTGCAATATATCATTTTTTCTATCAATATAAATAACGAAAACAATATCATAATTGAATATTTTTTATACTCAAATTTCATAATATTACTTCATGTCCTACAATTTTCATTTTATATGTATACATATATAGATATTGATCTTTACATAGAAAGATCCATTCAAAAAGTATGTTATAAACTTTAGTTTTCCCTATTGCTAATTGTCAAGATTATGTTATTTTTGTATTTAATTATAATTTGTGTGTGTATATATATTCTTTTTGCAAAAGGAGGGTCGGTCAAAAATTAGATTCTAGTCAACTAATTTTTTAAAGAAATACACTCTTTTAATATACCACACACACACACATATATATATATATATATATATATATATATATATATATATATATTCTGCATTCAATCATCTTCTCATATTTNATATATATATATATATATATATATATATATATATATATATATTCTGCATTCAATCATCTTCTCATATTTGTAAGATAACAAAAATCATACCACAATTCCAAAAAAAAAAACTTAAATCTCATAATATCATTTCATATGTCGATTTAACAAAAAGAAATTGTAAAAGGAGGTTGGCAAAAAATAACCAAAATCACAATATACTTCAAGATTTTAAAATACTTAAATCTAATAAAAAATTTATTTTTTATTTTGAGCAATTAATATTTTTTTGCTAAAAGAGGGTTGGCCAAAATGAGTCAATACCATGAGCTCGGAGGGTCGGCCAAAATGATGTACGATTCTGACTCAGACTTTGACATGAGCGGGGAAGGTGAAGGACGGGGTGATGCATTGTCTTCGTTATGTTTATTGATTCGATTATTTGGTTCTTGATATTTATTGGTATTCTAACATTGTTGAATATATTTGGTTATTGATCTTGTTTCCTTGTTGTATTGAGCATCAATGGTATGGTATGTTATAGTGGTTTGAATATGGAAGTTCTATGATCTTAGCATCCGATACGTATTTGTTCATTCGGTTTCTTGTAAGTATTGGTTTGCATTCTATTGATATCTTGAACTCTTTTATTAATAAGAGTTTACCATGTATGTTTATACACATGTGCAATATTGATATGTAGTACTTAACTATCTAACTCACTAAGCGTTTGCTTACCCTTTAAGTGTCAAGCCCTCTCAAGAAAGAAGACTGATAAAGGAAAAGAACCCGTTGTTTGACTTGGAGGTTTATCGGGGGACTTTGAAGACTACGAACTTACTTTTTGTATATTGTAGTTTATTACTTTTTCTTATAGATGTAATAATTGTAGCTTGTACATAGTTTTATTCCGGGTTATAAGTAAGTCCCGTTTATTTTGCTACTTAATTCGGGTCGTAAGTAAAAATCTATTATGTCTGGTTTGGAATTGTGTTTTGGTTGGTTTTATCACTAAACTAGAACAAACATTTCGAAGTTTTCTAGAAAATTAATATCTCATATTTTGAGGTTAATCAATTTTTATTTTTATTGGAGATTTTGAAATTGGTAACTTGGGGTTTCTTAACCGAGGTGTTACACAATCAACCGCAAATTCGAGCGATATCATCAACCATGGATCTCTATTGTCCTTGTCACCAAGAAGAGTCATTGCTATACAGTACAATGGACCATCTTTTGGCCATCCAAGTTCATTGAGTTTTTGAAGACAAACCATGTAAGAAGGAGGCTCAACACCATCGGGGTTCCCATGCTTTATGACCAAAGCTTTTAAAACTGACAAAATCTTCTCATTTATGTCAGATTGGCTAATTTTTCTCTTGTTGGTTCTCACTCGAGTACGAGCTAAAGATACGAGAGTTGAGGAGGTGGGTTGGAAATTGGAGATCTTCACTTCCTTATTGTTGGAAACAAAGAAAGGCTCGACAGAAGGCTCGGGGTCATTTGATAGCCATCCAAAGCTTCCGATGCCCATGGAAACACCACCTTCAAACAATTGTGTACACAACTCGATGAATGGAAGATTAGTTGTCCTTAACGATTCAACATATTTATTTGAATGTGTTAAAAACAATAATTATAAGTAACAAATCAAATTTTAAATAGAAGGAAAAAAAGTATAACAAGAAAGCGACTTGAATCTCGAGTTCCCATTGCTCGGATGTCAAATTAAATGAGTTTGTTGGAGGATCATTCACGTTCCCCGTTTTATTTTTAAGTTTCAACCACGCTCCATATTTTTCCTTTAAGTAGTCATAGTGGTTATGCATTTGCTTTCTATCCACATGAAAGTTGTGAATCTCTTTCAGATGATCAGAAACTTTCTTCTAGGACAATGATTTTAGACTTCCACCTTCCTTTCCGTTCAAAACTATCTCAAGAATGCACTTTCTAGAAATGTTTTTACAATAACCATGTTTTTCCAACTTATCTTAGTTTTTGTTGGTAGTTGTGAACCGGTTGTTTGTTCCATACCTAATCGGTTGAAAATCAACAAGTTGAAAACACATAATCGAAAAAGATACATACAAATGAATCAGATAATTAAAGCAGCCAATGGCATGAACACTGACATAAAAAATAATAATGAACATATTAGGTCATTTTCAGTATTAAAATAGAAATTTAAGGTGTTCGTGTTGGTTTAATGGTGTACATGCCCCCTGCATAGTAATGTAGCATGATTATTTGAGAAAGACAATATCAGGTGAATGAAACGGTCAATGTTGTCACAGCAAAGACCACAAAAATTGGACAAAAGACATGAGCCATCATGAAAGGTGTCATGACATTTGCTTCATAGAAAGTTGAAAAGTTGGCCAAAGAAAATCCCATCTGGAAGAGTGATGGCAGGCTAAGAAATGAAGCACAGAAACATGGGGTTTATCAGGAGTTTAAACATGAACAAAAAGGATGGAATTCAAATGGAACTCCCAACTGTGTCCCTTCATCTGGTGGGAATGGTGGTTATGTCAGCTCATCAGACAAAATTTTTAACTCTGTAGAGTCTGGCTCTTGGGATGATTGGGATAACGATGGCAATAGGAAAAATACATCTACCACAGGGACTGCACCTGCCAACGGGGATAACTGGGTAGGTTGGGATGATGCTAAAGAATCATGTGTGTGCATTTACTAGAAATGTTGATGTTGCAATATGTCATTGTTGCCTTTATGAAAATGAGGTGAGGAAATCGAACAGAAAGGTTGAAGCACAATGACGAACAAGCAGAATCATGAACAGCAAAATCATGAAATCGAACAACCAAATCAACAATCGAACAGCCAAATCAGAAATCGAATAGAAATGCTAAAGCACAGTGAGTAATCTAACATAAATCGAACAAAAGTCGAACAGAAAGGCCAAATCAGAAATCGAACAGGTACATGAAGAATCAAAGCACAGTGAAGAACAATCGATGAGGAGAACCACATACTTATGTGGAGAACGATGATTCAACGAGCGACGTGTGAGATGGATTCAACATTGGATACAAGAGCGTCTCTATTAGGGTTATTTTTCAATTAATGGGAGTAGTTGGGGAGAGGGGTAGGTGGGGAAAAGTAATGGTTGAGTGGATAGGAGTGTGATATCATGGTTGTGCGAATCAGATCCTATATGCCCGATTAAGCCCTTAATGAACACATAGATATGGTTGTGTGAAGCAACCATATTTGTTATACGACTCAATAAGCCGTTACCGAACAACCTCTAAGTCTAAGTCTTAAAAACTTATCTTCAGATATGAATTGTGCTTACAAAACTAAGTCTAAGTCCTTAAGACTTATCTTCAAAGTTTGAAGACCTTGAGTTCAGATATCGGATACAGATCTCGGACACAGAGCTCGAATATAAAGCTCGAACACAGAGTTCATACACAAAGCTCAAATACAGAGCCTCTGTTCGTTTAACCAGAGTCTCTGGTTCGTTTATCTAGAGCATCTGGGTCAATAAAATGTTACAAGACTAAGTATAAGTCTTATAAACTTATTGTAACGCCTGAAATTTTCCCATAATCTCTACTCCGTTCACGTCAAGTTTTCCGTCGCGTTGGTGAGGTAGGTGTTTCATTTGTGGTTATATGTATTATTTTTGGGACTTGGATCATTCATTTTGTTATCAGTTTTTAGTATATATATATATTTATATGATCATATGTCAAAATTTCTTGGGAAGATGATTTTAGTTATATTGGGGTAAGAAAGTCAAAAAGGGAGGGGGAGGGTAGCTTGTGCCTTCTTATCCTACCCATAGACCTCCTTTTACMTTGAAAAAGTAAAAAGGGATTCCCTYTTYTWTTTGGGGGTTTTTWCMTGCTGTTCTTAGTTTYTTGGGGGGAAGGAAAAAGAGGGAAGAGAAGTAAGAAGAGAAGGGGTCTGGAACTACGTGGGCTGGAAGGAAAAGAAAGAAAATGGAAAAGGGAAGGGAGGATAGCTAACGGTTGGAAGGAAGAAAGAACTGCAGCCTAAGCTGCTGGCTTGAAAAAGGGAGCGTGGCTGCCATCTAGAGGAGGAACCGGAGGAGTTCACCAAGCTGTTGACCCATCTAGAAGAGGAAACAGCAGCAACAGCCTAGAAGCCGAGGCACTTAGTCCCTTACTCTGTCGTGGCCGCTGTTTGGCCAGTAATCGGTGACCGCGAGCAGCAGCCGTGTCCGTCTGCGCKCTCCGTCTASCCACGTCTRCGCGCTGTTTTCTGTCGTGTCTGTGCCCTGCACCCTTCCTCCTCGCGCACTTCAGTTGCTGTCTTTCCTCTTTGCGCACAGCATGTGCGGTTTCTTCACCCCGCACAACAGCAACAAATATGCTGAGTTGTTCGTTTGAGCGACAAGTAGAATACAGCAAGCAGCTGTCCTTGCGACTGTTCGGGACTTCRGGTGACGGAAACAGGCAGCAAGTCTGCTGCGCTGCGCATCAGATCACMGCAAACAGCACCTGTTCGGTGCTGTTTTCTTCGGGTTCCTACCATCTATCGTTTARTTCCGGGTTTCGGGATTTCCTTTAAATCCTGCAAGGTGAGTCCACGTTTACCGTTAAAATCATTATACTTATATTAATATTGTGTTTTATGCCTCAAATCTTAATGCCTAGATAAAAATAACTATTTTAGATGGATCATATTTTGGTCGAAGGAGATGAACTCRGATGAGCCCATTAATGAGGAAAATTGGATTGGGTAGATGGTTTTGATCACTTTAGGTAGAATAACCATTTCTCTAAGCATTATTAGACGTTGAATTATAAAAACCTTTCACTAAGTGGCATGGAGGATCATTTCTTTGATTTTCTTCATTAATAGCTATTTTGGTGAAATTCTTGAGTATTGATCTTGTAAACAATAATATAAACATGGTTAGATGGTATTTTGATTGTTGGAATAAAGATTGAATCCAAAATATGGATTTTAGCCTATTTAATTGGTGAATTTGACAGCAACAAAACTACCCGAGATGCTGTTTTGAATGTGCGATAACTTCTTGACCGTAGCTCGGATTGCTACGATTCTGGATATTTTAGAAAGCTTATATGTAGATCTAAACCTGTCCTTTAGACACTTTTTAGAAATAAAACTTCTAGGTTGGTTATATTTGCGTCTCAAAACTGATAAAAAGTTAATTTGAGCTGTGAATTATAGTGCCTAAAATGAGTTTAAATTAAGTTTGGTTAAGTTTTTGTCGTCGGATCTTTATGAAACTTTGAGTACATATTACAGGTGTTAAATAAGCTCACTTGGTCCTTCCAGAGTGACCGTTGGACGATGTTTAGACTATATGGACGTAGAGCCTAAGTTGGCTTGATTTTTGAGTATCGAAAAGCACTGTGAGTTTATGGGGCTACTTAACTTGCTATTTGCTAGACATGTGTTATCTATTTGCTTTGCTTCCACACTCATCCATGTCACGCTTATGGTACATTTCCAAGTGTGCCACTCGAATGTAATAGACCTAGTGGCATGGATGATCATTCCTTTGTTTTCTTACGTGAAGGATGGTGTGAAGTGGAGTTAGGCATTGTGATTATTGTGTAAATTCCAAACCACCTTCACGCTTCCATTCGAAAATAGGCATTGTGATTAGTATGTAATTTTCGAGGTAAAGAGCTTAAGATCGCGACCGACTTCATGACTAGCTAGGTTGATGTCAATGGTATTAAACTTACAAACGATGCTCTCTAACGTCGAATTATGACTTATTTCGTGTTCCGTCATAATTAACGGTAAATCGGGTCCCCCCTGTCATTTTCGGATGTCTTGACTCTCTCCCTCGTATTATTTATGACTCATTTTCTATATATATAAATATCGTACGATACTACGTCACTATTTATATTTATATAGTGCATGTATATCGTTTTATTTTATCCGTGGGAATGATGGTGTAAGTTGGTGATAGGCATTGTGATTATTATGTAATCMCYAAATCATCCTCTCACTTTCACTCGGTAATAGACATTGTGATTATTGTGTAATTACCGAGGTAAAGAGCTTAAGATCACGGCCGACTACATGACTGGTTTAGGTTGATGTCGATGGTATTAAACCTGTGAGTGATGCTCTATAACGTTGATCTATGACTTACTTTGTGTCTGTCATAATCAACGGTAAATCAGGTCTCCCCCGTCATCTTCGGATGTTTTATTGTTCCACTTCGAGTTATTCAGGTCTTACTGTCTCTATTCCTGTTTAAAGTTACGTCAACTATTTGCATGTATATTTTTATGTATGTTCCTTTATGTTTACGTAAACTCTTTTGTTTGGACTCACTAGGCGTAAGCCTAACCCTCTCTCTTTCTTGTTATAATTACTTTTTAGGTTCCTTTAACGGTGGGGCTCTAAATGGTTGAGAGGAGCGTTGGTTCGTGAAAGGCTCTTTTGTAATTATAGCCTTGTTACTTTTGAACGTTGCGTTTTTTATGTTACGGCATTTTGGAGATTGATAGAAATACCGTCTTTAATCTAGAAAAATGTAGATTAGTAGGTCGTTATTTATCTTCTCAGTAACGAAATTGTAAACGCTATACTACTACTTTGTTGGGTGATTTTTTTTTATTTAAGATTCTGGTTCTCGTTAGATATTTTCGGTTTAGACTATCTTTTTTTAGGGTGTTACAGGTTGGTATCAAAACAATAGTTTAAGCGAACTAGGTAAGGAATTAAGACGCCTAGACTTAAACTGAGACTGTAAGTGTTAATAGTGGGATGTGGGTAGAAACCTTAACATAGGAGAGCCTTAGAGTCAACGGAGATTCATGATTCATGAACTGCGACGACGGATCGAGGATCCTTATGTATAACTTATTCGAAATTTTACTTAGCTAATGTTATTTTGAGTATGTTGTTTCATAAGCGTGCTCGAACTTACTGTTATTGCAAAGACTTATGAATGCGTTGATCATAGAGATAGCAAATGGTAGTCAGGTTCTGGTATGTGAGATTGTTAAGAGTTGCGTATTGGGAGTTGAAGGGAAGGTAATTATCTTCCAAAGCTTCACCCACTAAAACCCTGAATGTAGGTCCCTGCCTAAGATCACTGAATTCAGAGTCTAAGTACCATACAAGCACATGTTGGTTCTCCAAAGCAAGTTAAGGAGTTTATGTGCTTATTTCACAATGGGTCTTTCTTAGTTAGCTTTGGATGGTGTTTTGTTCTTGCCTTCTGTCTTTGTAGACTTGGCTTTTTCTTTAGGTAGTAGCTTTTAAGTCCTGGTATTTTGCATGTTGAAACAGTACTCAAAGATAGCACACTCGTTTCTAGAGAAGTGCTTTTTTAGTTGAATTAAGAGATTTAGGCAATGTCAGTTATGAACACACACAGATGGTTTCTTAAAAACTCTTTTTGAATTAACACAACTAAAAGCTTTAACTTTATGTTTTGCTTCTGAAGTAGCATTAAATGCATTTACAAACATCTTAATTATTTCAAAGCTTTTATTCTATTGTAAACTAGCTTTCTTCTCATGCTTTAAGCCTTGACTCTCCAATTTTCTTCTTTCATTATCTTTTTGTTGTTCCAGAGGAAGAAGGATCAGGTTTATCTATAGTAACACTTTTACCTTTTTGTTCTAGAGTGAATTTGATTGGCTTGAAGGGATAAGATTTCAGCTTAATTTGATCTCTAGGTTGTCTCAACTTTTCTTTTCTTTTATTTGCAAGTTCCTGAGACGTTTTGCTTGTGAGTCACATTTCTATAGAGCAGGGAGAAATTTTGGGAATATGACCTTTAATCATGATAGATTTCATTGTTCTAGAATGGCTTTTTTTTAGAATGGCTTCTTGACAAATTTCCTCAAAAGTTCTTTGGTGATTAAGGCCAGAGGGCTGTGTGCAGTAAGTGTTTTGAGATTTGTATGTATCTTTTGAGTCGATTAGTTGGTCGGATAATGGATAAAGTTAATTATTTATTTTCTAAGAATGATGCTTATATGAATCAGTAAACTTTTTTTTAACGATTTAAGCGCCGTAATTTGAGTAAAGTATTTATTGTGACGTTTTAATTTAAAGAGATGAAATTATAAGATATTAAAATGTTTTTGGATGTCATCGAGGTTTTTAGATGTGGGGCTTGACTAAAGTTTGTCGGGGTTGATCGAGTTGACCAAGGGCTGACTTTTGGCACGTTTGATCCATGTGGATTTTAATGATGGGTCAAATAGAGTTGTTTGAGGCATATTAAGATGCTCGGATACGAAGTTTGACTTTAGTTGATTTTGTTGACTTTTGAGAAATTAAGACGTTAATGAGATGTTATGGTATGAAATGTGTAGGCATTTGGTCAAGAGTTATCGGTAGTCAATCTATACGCAATCAGGGACAGAAGGTTTCAGGTTGGACAAAGAAAAAGAAGGGCATACATAGAGACTTGTCTAGTCCATTTATATGGTATATAAATTTGTAAAGCAACCTGGTATGGGACGGGCTGACATTAAGTTATATATTTATTCTTTTAAAGTCTTCCGCTGTAAATGGTCTAAAGTTTTAATTTAGCCATTATTGTTGGAGTGCTTTTGGAGAATTTGTTTTAGATTACGTAACATTTCTTGTATTGGGACTCTCACCTACCTCTTGTAGAATTCGCCTACAACAATAGTACCACTCTAGTATAGGGATGACACCTTTCGAGGCCTTGTACGGGCGAAAATGTTGGACTCTGGTTTGTTGGTTAGAAGAAGGTGAGAAACAATTCTCCGGCCCTGAAATCGTGCAAGAAACGACCGACAAGGTGAAGTGTATTCAGGAGTGCTTAAAGGCGGCTCGGGATCGACAAAAGAGTTACGCAGACAAGAGGAGTCGACCTATGGAATTTCAAGTGGGCGACCGTGTAATGTTAAAGGTATCTCCATGGAAGGGTATTATCCGTTTTGGAAAGCGTGGGAAGCTAAGCCCTCGTTTCCTTGGACCGTTTAAAGTCTTGACTAGGGTGAGACTCCAGGCTTACAAACTAGAACTACCACCAGAGATGGCCGGAATACATAACACATTCCACGTGTGCTACCTTCGTAAGTGCTTAGTGGAAGAAGAAAGTGTGATACCACTTTTGGAAATTCGTGTTGATGAGAACAACCGAAGCGTGGAAGAACCGGAAGCCATCTTGGAAAGCAAGATCAAGGTGTTGAGGCACAAGGAAGTTGTCATGGTCAAGGTAAAATGGAAGCATCATCGAGGATCAAACGTGACTTGGGAAGCGGAAGAGGACTTGAAGAGGCGTTACCCGCACTTATTCG
>NC_037544.1:33017048-33066005 GCF_001531365.2 Cynara cardunculus var. scolymus | reverse complement strand
ATGTTACGGCATTTTGGAGATTGATAGAAATACCGTCTTTAATCTAGAAAAATGTAGATTAGTAGGTCGTTATTTATCTTCTCAGTAGCGAAATTGTAAACGCTATACTACTACTTTTGTTGGGTGAATTTTTTTATTTATTTAAGATTCTGGTTCTCGTTAGATATTTTCGGTTTAGACTATTTTTTTTAGGGTGTTACACTTATCTATCTCTAAACTGTGCTTACAAGACTAAGTCTAAGTCTTAAAGACTTATCTTCAGATCTTTGAATTGTGCTTACAAGACTAAGTCTAAGTGTTTAAGACTTATCTTCAAAGTCTAAAGACCTTGAATATAGAGCTCAGATACAGAGCCTCTGGGTGAAGAAAATGTATAAGACTAAGTATAAGTCTTATAGACTTATCAATCTCTAAAATATGCTTACAAGACTAAGTCTAAATCTTAAAGACTTATCTTTAGATCTTTGAACTGTGCTTACAAGACTAAGTCAAGTCTTTAAAACTTATCTTCAAAGTCTGAAGACCTTGAGTTCAGAGCTCGGATACATAGCTCTGACACAGAGCCTCTGGTTCGTTCAACCAGAGCCTCTGGTTCGTCTATCCAAAGCCTTTGGGTCAAGAAAATGTACAAGACTAAGTATAAGTATTATAGACTTATATATCTCTGAACTATGCTTACAAGACTAAGTCTAAATCTTAAAGACTTATCTTCAAATCTTTAAACTGTGCTTACAAGACTAAGTCTTAGTCTTTAAGACTTATTTTCAAAGTCTGAAGACTTTGAGTTCAGAGTTCAGATACAAAGCTCAGAAACAGAGCAAGACCAACCAGAAGCTCATCTGGTCCTTAAGGACCAAAGCCCCTCTGGACTCACCAACCAAAAGCTTGCATCATATAATCAAAATACTCCGCGGTAGAGCTCGGGCACAGAGCTTGAATATAAAGCTCGAGCACATAGCTCAGACACAGAGCTCAGATGTAGAGCTCGAACTTGAATTTAGAAATGAATCTATATCAATACTTAGTTAAAATGAAGTTAACCATAAAATAAATTTTAATTTAGAAATGAAACTATATCAGTAAATTGAATTTAAACTTAGAAGTAAATCCTTTTTTTTTCTTCAGAAATCAGTTACCACACGAATTAATTAACTCAAGAATAAAGTAAATTAATTGCATCCCAAATTAGTGGGATTGATTGAATAAGATGACACATTTCAATCAAATGAGTCTAATTGAACTGTTAATGTAAATTGTGTCTAGATACGTGTTTAGGCGGGAAAACACTAAAATGTGCTCACCATAAGTTAACACGTGTCACACCAGTTACTTATTTATTATAAGTATATATATAACAGGTACGGGGTGGGGCAGGGAGTACGATACCTGTCCCCATCCCCAGTTTGAGACAAACGGGGATCTCCATCCCCGCCCCCATCCCCGATTTAACGAGGAATCTCCATCTCCGACCAGGACGAATGGATCGGGTTCCCCAACGGGTCGGAGCCTATTCCCATGCCTACAGGCCTCTTTGACCTAATGACCTTACCAATCATGATGTGGCCTAGATAAACATCAACTAATATCCAATGTCATGTTTAAAATTAAGAAAATAAATCTAAAAAAATTACAATGACATCAATAATTATGACATATCATGTATTTTTTATATTTAAGAATTAAACTTTCACATAGCATAAAAAAATTGCTATTTCATTTTTACATGATTAGAATTGAATAAAAAATTAAGGCACGTTTGAGATTGCTTATTTAAAATAATTTATATTTTTTTTATAAAAACGTTTATTAACTTATTATAAGTCAGAAAGATTTAGCTTCTTCAAAAATTCTTTATTATCGGTTTGATACCGATATAAATTATTTATTCAAACACTCAAAAATACTTGTTATTTATCCAACACCAAAATAAATTAATAAATTATTTTTATAAACAATACCGGAATATGTGAGACTGATTCATCAATATTCATGTTTTAACTTGGGTAAAAGAATTGAGGTTCACAGTCGACACTCGACACCAACATCCTCCACAACCAGTATTGAACGGTTCGCCATCCTCCACAACCGGTAAAACTCAATTTTGCTGAAACTCCCTCCCTCTTTTCCCCTGTCACACGAACAAAGAAGAGGGAACTCAGATGAACTTGATTTCTCTGTGTGTGCAGTAGTAGACTCAAGTTTTGTGTGTGTCTGCAACCCCTAACTCGTTTATTTCTTCAATTTCACGATGAAAATCATATTTTGATTTGGAGAAAATAAGCTTCCAATGGGAGGGTTTCCGATGATTCTAGGGTTGATTTTTGTTAAGGGGTTTCACTCTAAGATGATTGGAGAAGTTGATTTGATTAACCGTTTTTTATTAGCTTTGATTTTGAGCATTTGATTTTTGAGTTTGGGTTTTTTGATTTTCAGTTAAGGGTTTGATTCTTATCGATGAAAAAAATAATCAAACCCTTAAATGAAAAGTTTAGTCGACTTTAAAAGTTGGTCCCGACGTGCTATTTTCAAGAAAATGAGGTAACCCTGCTAGGTTTTATTCATTGAAGCACCTGTTTGATGAATCTTACACATACTGTTCTACTCTGCTTTGCTCATGTTTCATAGTCAATAACACAAGGTTTGAATCATCCCTTCAGAATGTCCAGTAATTTCTAGGGATTTCATGATTTACGAATTTCCGTCTCATAACCGTTATACAATTGTTGTATTTGATACCTTTCAGATTATTAGAAGCCGCCTGCAAGCGTATTTCTTTGTAATTCCTACAGATAGAGATGGGGGAGCAGTCATTTTTCGATAAAATGATGATTAATCTTCGTTCCACCTGCAAGTATGTGTTCAAATGCGTGTTAAACGTCTCAATGGTTTTGTTACATTAATTTTTATCATTGTTGTTGGATATGTAGATAAATTTATTGTTGATTTTGCCTTAGAGAAGTACTAGGGTTGACATAAGTGTTCAGATTGTAGCTCTTTTTGGGGAAACAAGGCGATGTTCTATCCTCTTTTCGCATTGATAATTCACCTAAAAATTTGATATTTAGAAAAAATTAATACATACTACTACAATTATGAGGTTTGTATTGCTGAGATTATTAATAAGTTTCTACAGTTTTCAATATGAAAGACTGTTTGTTGGATCTCAGGAAATGGGAGCGTATCTCGTTATTCGGAACCAAGAAGAGGATTTACTTCTTGGATTGTGTCCCATACTGTCATCGATCTATATTTTTTGTCGGTTGATGGGAATAACTTTGCAAGAAATAACATTCAGACATCACGTAGGAGAATCGTTTCCAACTCATTAGCATCCTAGACATAGCTTTACCCAGACATTGTCTTCTCTTTCATTTTTTGTATAAAAGATCTTAGTGTGCCAAGCTTTTTTGATTTGGGACAGAGTAAGGCAAAATATTACGATTCCTCATCCCTAGGCTTGGCATAAGTAGTCTCTGCACTTAACTTGTATCAAGATAAAATACCATTCGTCAAATTGGAGTGTACTTATGGCCTATGGGGAGCCTTGCCTCAAGAGAAAACATTCATGATACCTGAAGATAATGCCATTTGCATTTGTTTCCTCAACATTGTAGGTCCCACCAGAGGATTATTGCTTATGATTCATACCATATTGGATGAGCAAAATTTGCAAAGGGTTATGTGTGTCCGTGTTGGTGTTCCTACCTTTGTTATGTTTTCGTGCACCTGATCTATTTGTATGTATGTTTCAATGTTGTTGCTTCATTCTAACCTGCTTTTCAAATTTAGAACCACCTTTCTTGTTTTCAAGTTCTTCTTTATCATATATTGTATTATTACTTCTCGCACACTTTGCGCAAACCGGAGGTGTTCATAGAAACAACAACTCTACTCTTTTGGGTAGAGGTCAGGTCTACGTACATCCCCCCTCCGGGTGGGATATACAGGGTTTGTTTTGTTTGGTTTCTTGTGTGTATTGGGGTGGGGAAGGTTCAAATCCGAAGGAAGATCCCCTTACCTGAAGATAATATCGGTAATTCATGCGATCTTATGTCTGAAGCTGATGAATCAGACTCTACGTTTTAGCCTTTGTAGCTGCCTAACCTAGTCTGATAAGCGTTTCTAATGGCCCAAGTAGATCTAATGATCTACTGTGTTTAGATAGATGAGGAAGAAATAGGGTAGTTAGACACTGGTTCTGTGCCCAACCATGGCTAGCCTGTTTCCATCAGCCAAGGGTTCATGGCTTCATGCACCCATGATTGAGAAATTCATGAGTAAAACAGTTTTCATGTCCAAAGTTGGTTCTTTTCCAACAAAAATATAAAATTTATAAAGGGAACTCTTTAATGTACTGTTGCCATAGAAATATAGAATGTGTTCATTGCTCACTGCTACTAGTTTAAGTTCATAAGATTATCTTTATACATAATCTTAAGGACCACTATGTGATAATAATCTCTACTCCTTGAAAAAGTTATTTGTTGCAAGTCTCTCATTTTGTATCACATTGCCATTATTATCTTAAAAGGTATTATACTGGACATCCAAAGGATCTTGGGCCATCAAAGGTTATCCATTTTACTTCAGAGCGTGAATTCGTTCATCTTCTACATCAAGGTCACCCGGTGGTTGTTGCGTTCACCATCAAGTAATCTAAGATTCTTTCATACCTTATGTATCCCATCCGGTTATCTTGCATATGTTGTTTGTAAAGAATGCTCGGTTTTATTGGCTTCTTTTTGTTGCAGGAGTAATTATACTAAACATCTTGACAAAGTGTTGGAGGAAGCTGCTGCTGAGTTTTATCCACAAATTAAATTTATGCGCGTAAGTTGGTTCTTCTAGGATTGTCAATTAAAGCAGTATCATTTTTTCTAGATATCATATATTGGGAAAAAGTTAATAGAACTTTGAAACACAATTGTCAAACCACATCCCTAATCACTTGCTCCTAAATTCCATCCAATCTGTGCTAGAGTATAATCAAGGAGTAGCATCTATAGGGAAAAACTGTTTTAATGCTTAATTTGATTGTTTCTATCACACCTATTTTTTAATAAAAAATGCATTTATTCTAGGCCAATGAAATGGTACTTAGTTTTTGAATTTTCCAAGCAGTCTTTGGACCAGTTCTCATGATTTTATATTTTTTCTTGATGGTGTATTTCAGGTTGAGTGTCCAAAATATATTGGATTCTGTATGACACGGCAAAAGAAGGATTATCCATTTATAGAAATGTTCCATAGCCCACAAGAAGTAAGTTCTATTTTGGTCATTGATCTTTATCTTAATCCTGTATAATGCAGGCCTAAATCCTGTATCTATTCCTAAAATGCTAGCTTCTTAACAGAGCTAAAATAGACCATTTTAGAGCAATGTACAACTTGGGCGCATGCGATACATTCACTCTAGCAGTTGTTCTCTGGTTTTTGGGAATTGTTGCTTGAAAAAAGGATTTACCTTTGGATCATGGTGTCTTCATGTCAGCTTAAAGATGTCTTTGTCCTACGCCTGTGGCTATTGACTTTGGTACATTTATAAAGTGACATTAGATCTCTGTCAGCCTTTCATCTCTTTTAAAATAAACATTTGTGATAAGAAAAACTAAATTTACCTTGTTGACATCAAGTTTTGTGTAAGATGTAATGTCTGAAGCCCAAAGCCACAAAACTGACCTGAATAATCCGATTCAACTTAACTATACCGAGATGTTATTGGAAGCCCACTACCAAGGGTGTATGGACCCATATTTCACATGTGTAACCGACACAGAACATTTTATTTCCTCCGTCCTAAAAATGTCGACGATAAAAAAACACTTAGTTTAAGAAATGTGTAATTATTACCCTTTTTAATGAACTGAATGACAATTTTACCCTTAATGATAGAGGCAAAACCTCTCTCTCTCTCTTCATATCATCACTCTTAAATATTCTGCGTCATTTAAAATGGATGCTTATTTTGGGGCTAAATAGAAATGTGGGCACTTATTTTGGGTCAGAGGGAGTAGTACTCCTTATCAGGCTTGAATGTAAACTCAAACAACATCCTAGAATCATATGGGGCAAGAGGTTACATAAGATGTGGGTCAAGTTCACCTTTATCAGTGACGTTTATAATTTGGTGCAGGCATCAAATCAAGGAAGGGCTGTTGATCCGAATGTTACAAAGTACGCCGTGAAAGTTTTACCTGTGAGTTCCTCGAACTTCTTTAATTTATCTCCATATGAAGAGCATTAGAAGCATTTCATATCAAACACTGATGTTCTCTGGTTTCTCTCATTTGGAGATACATCATACCAATAAAGTAAAAATAAAAATAAACATAAAAATTAAGAAACTGAATGCTTTGTTATGCCAATGCTTGATAGTGGATGATTGAGGGTGTGGTTCCATCCTTTCACATCCTTTCATGGCTTTCTAGTGGAATTAGAGGTCTAAATTGCATTAATACTAATATCGGTATGATCACTGCTTATCATTAGGGAAAACCTGAAATCTTGAAAAATCCTAAGATTGTGGTCTTTTGTTGATAGGTATTAGAAAAAAAAGAAGTCTTGAATAAGGTTTCAGTTTGTTGGTTAATATCTACAAATATATAGGATATTCTTGTGAAACTTTACAAGAGAATCTTGGGAATTCACTACAGTAAGCAGGGTATAGGGTATTTCTGTGAAATCTTTCAAAATTACTAAAAAAATTCTTATTAACCTACTTTCTTTTCTTATAGATGCTATATTAAGAGAATGTTTGAATGTAACTTTAAAAAGCACTAGTAAAATAACCACAAGGGTGGTGCCTGATTGGTTTGAGCTTGGCCCAAAGGTCAAAAGTACCTGGAGGTCCCAGGTTCAAATCCAAGGAGGAATAAAAATCCCCTTGTGGTCACGGAGGTTCAAATGCGGTGACTCCGGGCTATCTGCTAAGCAGGTGGTCGCCCTGAGATTAGTCGGCTCGCACAGCGGGTTGGATATCCAGGTTAATAAAAAAAAAGAGCACTAGTAAAATTTAATTCAGTATTTATTATTTAATTTCTTCCTCAAATGTGTGTATACAAAATTGCCAAGTGATTAATGTTTCTATACCACTTATAGTAATATGCAATTCACTTAAATTGACAGGCATTCAAACTTTATGAACTACTTGTTAGTTTGAACACCAATCATTAAAAAAATATTGTTATCTGTTCATAGTCATGTTCAATATGGAGATGAAATAGATTGTTGTCAGTACTAAATACAAAGGTAAATTGGTACACTTTTGATCTTTGAGAAAGGTAAGGATGTAGCTTCTCAATGTCTTCATCTGTTTGTTAATTTGGCATTGATTTTCTGAAATCGATTGCATCTAAGTTGTTTGTACAATCAAACAAGGAACGTTTGGCTTGATTATTTATGCACACACCTTTCTAGACTCATTTTCAAAATATGGACTTCTTTTTGTAACCATGGATGTCTTGGTTAACCTAATGAGCCCTGAAGATACCAGTTACGAAAATTCCCCATGGCCATGAGGAGACTCAAACTGGCGAGCTATGCGGAGGAGTCCCAAGGCCTGACTTATTTTTGTCGGTTGAGCTGTCCCTCAAGGTTTCGACATATGGACTTGCTATTATCACCTTCGATTGCATAATCCCTTACCCTACTCCATGTGGGATTTACTGTTTTCGTTTGGCTTAGTCACTTGATTGATTTGCTGCTTTCGTTTGGCTTGGTCACTTGATTGCATGATAACCATGAAAAGATCCTTTTATAAACTCTTATGCTGTATCTAACATCAATTTGTGTGTATTTAACCAATTTTAAGTATATAATATTTATATGCTGTAAAACTCGCGCATACTCCTAATATTTAGCGAGGCTTGAACCCTCCAAGGAGGTTGGTATCTACCGGCAACCCAGGTGCCACTGGGCTATTGACCGTTTGGTTATTTTACCATTTTTTCATGCTCGTTTTTAGTCCAAATGTAAATGTGGCAAGGAATCGGTCCACTCTGCTTTGATATTGTTTGTGCAGACTTATACTGATTATTTATACCATTTATTTGAATGTATTTTCAGTACAACTACGATGTGAGCGCATATGGATTTAGAGAGTTCTTCAAACGTCACAACATACGCTCATTCAATCACGAGTAAATTGGCGCATATTCTGGGAATTTTGCACTACAATACTTTGGGTAATCATACTCTTATGTCGAGTTGAGAAATGAAACGAGCCGCTCCCTGGACTCAGATTCTGGTTTCTTGGCCAGCGGGCTTGTCATTAGGGGTGTCAAATTCGTACCAGTAAACCAACCAACATGGATGACAACTGTACCAATTAAGCTGGTATCAAGTAAAGTTGGCTGGTACAAGATATAAGATTTCTCATATCAGTTATTATATTATATTTGGTTTTTTATACCAAAATGAATTTGAAATCCGAATCTTTTTGAATATATTATATTTAGTTTAGGACAAATTATGGTTATTTATAACAAATAAATTTTTAAAAAGCTAAATCCTCAAGAGATTGAGCAACACATAATTTTATGGTCCATGTGAAACATGAGTACCCAATTAATTATATTATTTTTATTTAAAAAAACCCTGATTCCATCCATTTGAATAAGTTAAAAGGTCAAATTAATCTAAATTATGGGAAGGATAAAGATCAACATAATTAAATATTATAATCCAAATTTTAATGTCTTTGTAAATAATTGTTTGATTGGACTTGTGGTTAATTCTTTCTCTTTCATATAATTGGTGTGTATAAGTTATTTATATTATGTATGAAATGTTGTATCTTGATGTATATTACTTAAAATTCAACGATTACATGTAAATTATGTATAGATATAACTTATTAAAGATTCATATTTGAATTCGTGTAACTAACTGCGGATAAACATAATCCCATAGAAGATAAATATCTCATTTTAAAATATAAAAAATCTAAAATGTAATTAGGATAATTATTGAGTTCTAACAAAATAATTAACTATTATCTTCATAAGAAAATTATATTACTGAACCAAATATAAATTACTTCATTATTGAATTTAAATTAAATTATAATTAAAAAAATTGAATTAAAAAATTACACAAAAATGAGAAATTTTAAATAATTAATTTGATACTAATATCGATATAATTTTCTCAAAATTTTGTAATATCTTCAAATATATATTCGCTTTTTCAAAATCACATAAGTCCATATTATAACATCGATTGAGATAAAAAAATAAAATAAAATATTAAAATCAAGATAATCTCGTTGCATTGCGCGAATACCCTTCTAGTCTTACTAGATGAGTGTGAGATGACATGAGCCATGAATCTTACTGGTAAGAGGCGTAGCAAAGATCAAAAATCTTATACGGTGAGGGAGAAAGAAAACTATTAACACTTATCAACAATTCATTTTGATTGTCGAAAATGTTACCCAATAAGGTAAGTAAGGATGCCACTAACATATACCTAATAAGCGTTTGATAAACAATCTCTTATCTTCAACTTTGTTTGGTCAGTGGGTGGCTCACAAGATTTGTACAGACCCGTAAGAATGGTGTGAACTTTTCTGTTCTATTTTATCTACTTAAAATTGTAACAAGTTCGATAATAAACGAGTTTTAACGAACATAATAACATGTATAATTTTGATATTTTGTTCAACGGATAGACGTACTCTAATGACTTTAAACAAACGTTGATTTGTCAAATCAATCGTGTCATTTCTTTTATGTGGAAAATAAGACATGTAATGATCTTGTAAGTAACTGTTAAGTTGTTATAATTATGGGTGATTATGTATTGGGTTGATCGGGTTGAAAACATTTGAACAACCCAACTCAATGCTTACGGTTTGAAAAATCTTAACCCAACTCAATCCAAACCAAAATGCAACCCAACCCAAATCGTACGGGTTGGTCGGATTGATATCTTGGTACAGTAAAATATTATTCCAATCATGAATATGTTATTTCTCTACTGATAATTTATTTTTTATCATCAACCATTTGATACAACTTATTCATACTTCTTATGTATACCACATTCAGTTAATTTTCTCAATTTACATATATATGTTCACAGTTACTGAACATATATACGAATGAGTCATATAGAGATGTGAATAGATTGAAAATATGTGTATATGAAGAGCGTACGCCATAATGTAATCGTCTGTGTATATATTAATAGAAATTCAACAATCATATTAAATCTAAGGAATAAAATGATATCGGGTTCATCGGGTGGGGTTGAGTTCAAATAATAGCAACCCAATATCAACCAAATTTTTACAACTCGATTAGACATCAAGTTGAGTTATTTCGCGTTGAATTGATCGATTAATCGGGTTGGTCAGGTTTTTGAGCAGACCTAATTATAATAATATCTTGTTAAGGAATTACCTTGGTTTTGTCGGCTACTATTTTCCGGACTTTCTAAAGAAGTTGAATGCAACATTTTCAATAAAAAATAGAAATTTTTGTAGAATATTATTCAACAATACAATAATACCAAAATGCTAATCTTGTAAATCAGACTCATTTCTTCTAAACGACTGTAAATCGATCTCACTTCTTCGATTAAACGATTGTAAATCTGATTCTCTTCGATTAAACGATATCTCTCTAATCGTAGCCAAGATCGGCTTCCACGACAACGATTTCGTTGAGTTTCTCATATTATTCTTCTCACCGTTAGAGCACCCGAGTGAGATCTGGGTTGAAGGGGCTGGCTTGGGCTTGGGCCTGGGCCTGTGGGTTTTGGCTACGTTGGTTAGCTTCTTTGCGAGATTGATCAAGTCGCCCGGAGCTTCGTTGAACCGGAGGATAGAAAACGGTAGTACGAAGTAGATTCTGCCTGGTTCAAGCTGTGTGTCGAGCTTGAGTGGTACCAAAACGTTTTGAATAAGTTGGACTGGAGTAGACATGAAGTGTTTTGGAAGATTACTGATTACCTGGTTAACTGTTGTCGGACTTTCGTAGACCTCCAGGACACCATCCAAATGAACCACTCGGATGGTCTTCAGCGTTCTTTTGGTTGATGTTCGGCAAGAACAACACGCACCCATCGGTTTAAACACGTCTGTCTACGACACGGACAACCGGCTCATACGATGCTTGGACCCTTATCGAATGGTCCGGTATCTTTGGGCTTCTCTCCCTCCCTCCCTCAAAAACAAAAAACTTTCTATTTATAACTTATGAGGTCATCAATAAGACTTGGTGTGTTAGTAGTGTAGCAATCGGTCAACCACTATATAGAACGTAATCTGAACGCCAAATACAATTTTCATTTAAAAAGTAATTAAATTAAAATTTAATATTTAAACAAAATAAAAATTACAATTAATCATACTAGAAAGGTACTCGTGCAATGCAGCGAAATAAATTTCTATTTTAATGTTTGGTTTTTATTCTGTCACTATCCATATAATACAATTTTATGTGGTTTTGAGAATGTGATAACATTTTTATTTTTGAATGAAATATAAATTTAAAAAATCGATATTAGTATCAAATAAACTATTTAATAGTTATTGTTTTTTTGTGTAACTTCTTTGATTCAGTTTTTTATTATAATTTAATTTAGATTTAATAACAAAGTATTTTATTTTTGGTTTATTAATATAATTTTTGTGAAAATAATAATTAAACATTCTGTTATAACACAATAATTATCTTAATTATATTTTAATTTTTTATATTAAAATAGATGTTTATCCTGTATTTTATTATGTTTATGTGCAGTTAGTTACACTAATTTAGAAATAGAGCTTTAATAAGTTGTACTTACGCAAAATTACTTGTAATCTTGAATTTCAAGTAATATGCATCAATAAACAGTATTTCATGCATAAAAAATAGTTGTTAAGAGTTTTTGTTAAATGCTTTATAATATAGCATAGATTCATCTATAAATGAAGAGTTAAATATGATAAATTATTTTGATTTTTTATATTAGAAAATGGATCAAAAGGTTGGAGAAGGTTAATTACTCATTTTTAAAACCAACGTTCTTAAGGTCAAAGAATCGGCAAAAAAAGGGTGGTGATGAGGAATTTCCAGAACCCGTACAATATTCGTTCATTATTTTTAAGGCCATAAGTTATTAATGCTTAGAGGCTCTTTAACAAGTGTTTATTGAGAAAGAACTTATTGGGTGTCGGTTACTTTACGGGTTATTGTGATAAAGATAAGAATATTAATCTGTAATAAGCATACAAGGATCGATAATCTTACCCGGTAAATAAGGTAAAATATTTTTACCTAGTAACAATTTATTGGGTAAAATACAATTACCAACAGTTCATTTTAATGTCCCCGAATGTTATTTAGATAGTATATAAAGTTTACGAATCGAGTCCCTTAAACGAAATATCATCATTGGTTCATTTTTACTAGGGATTAGATCCCGTGTTCCAACTCCGTTAACCCAACTCTGTCAAGTGTGTCCCTCACAATCACATGTCTCTCCTATAAGGGCATTGTTGTCATTTTGCCAATTCTAACAATAGAAAATATTTATCAATAATAAAACAAAAAACAAGAAGCACCATCTACGCATGCACAGTTACAAGCAAAAAGAATTTTTTTTAATAAAGGTGATGTCTGATTGTTTTGAGCTTGTATTTAAAGATGTGTTTGGTGTCCAAATAAGACAGGGCAGTAGAGGATAGAACATGATAGGACATGATAGAACAACTGTTCAACGTTTGGTAAGATAAAACTAGACAGAACAAAACAAGTAAAATAACCAATTTACCCCCGATGAGTTATTTATTTTAATTAATTTATTAAATTATAATAGAATAATTATTTTTTTATAACAAAATATATCAATTGAGATTTTCATCAAAACAATTAAAATGACATCAAATAAAAAGTTTATGTAGTTTCAAATTTTTGTTTTTATCTCTTTTCTACATTATTTTTTATTATTAATATATAATAAATTACATAAATTAATTAAAATATAGAAACGCATAAAAATAATATTTTGAGAAAAGTAAAATGAAAGTTTAAGAAACATAAAATTCGATAAATAAAATTTAAAGAATGAATAAAATATAAAAAAACGACCTATTTGATGTTTTAGAAGAGAATTAAGTTTTATTTTGAGGTTATATTGGTAAAATATAAGTTGGTTCCACCCTGTTCCATGGGGTAGGGGTGGAACAGGCCTGTTTCACTTTGTTCCACTGTGTTCCTGCCTATTCCACATGAAAGTCATGCCAAACATGGGACAGAGATCTATGTCCTGTTCTGTCATGTCCAGTGTATCAAACTCACCCTAAAGGTCAAAAGTGTTTGGAGGTCCCAGATTCAAATCCAAGAAGGAATAAAAATCTTATTGTGGCCACCAAGGTTCAAATGCGGTGACTCCGGCAGGGCCGGCCCTGGCCAAGTGCAGCCCGTGCGGCCGCACAGGGCATCAAAGCCAAAGGGCATCAAGTTGTCGTTTATTACTAGTTTTAGGTATAATAATTTGGAATTGGACGGCTTAACTTTAAGTATAAAAAACAAGGGCAAGGCCTAGTAATGATAAATACTTAATGCACATCGTTGGAAAAAGTTGGAAAGTTGGAAAATTTCTTGTTTGTATAAAGTTGTCTGTATGAATTAATATGTTTGTATAAGTTGGAAAAGTTTTTGCTTATGAGAGTTTATCTGCATATGTAAGGAGCATTTTTTTAGTTGGAAAGGACATGTTTTGAAAAAAAAAACTTTGGCTTTCTATATAAAGCTCATAGAAGTTTACTGGATAAGTCATTTTCTATATCACTAAGCCACTACGAAACAATCATGCATAGTTGACCGAATAAGCTGTTAATTTCATTAAACTTATTAAGCTGCTAACAGATAAACCCTTAGTCTTTAGTCGTTAAACCTGTAACGTTTGAATTTTACTTTTTACTTACTATGATAGTAATTTAGATGTAATTTACTGTTTTAGTTAAAAACTAATTATAGTGTTCCTTGTCTTTTAGGTCCTATATATTGAAATAAAGTTTCTATTTTGTTAATTTCAATTTGGAAAACGGAAAACTGAAAAAGAAGGAAACACAATCTTAATCCATTATTTATCCTTTTATCGTTTTATATTATGTATTCGGGGTTTTGGTTTTTATGTCCCCCCTATTGAATTTTTTTATTATAATTAATAAAAATCAACATAGCGATGAGATACTTAACTTGAATAGGTTCTAAACTCTTTAAAAAAATAGACTTAGGGGCATTTTTAATTATTTTCGCACGGGGCATCAAAAATCTTAGGACCAGCCCTGGACTCCGGGCTACCTACAAAGCAGGTGGGCATACTATAATTAATTAACTCGTATAGCAGGTTGGATGTACAAGTTAATAAAAAAGGAAAAAAAAAAAGATTAAAACCCTAGATTTGAATCGTTTTTTTGTTTTTAATTTCATCAATGGAGGTCCGTATAATTTGTTTCTGAAACATTAAACCTAAGCTTTTTCAAAATACTTTTATATAAAGGGTCGTTTACTAAACGCTTACTCGGTAAGTACTTACTGGGTAATTTTCCTCACCGAATGAACATGACAAGGGACAAGAATCTTACCCGGTAAGAATGAGGATAAAGATGGAAAGTCTTACCCAGTAAGTGAAGGTGACGACTCTTACCCGAATAAACGCTTACCAGGAAAATTGTTGCATGGAATACGTTTTGATGTACTACAACCTTACCTAGTAAAATAAATTATAGTGTTGACTCCTAACAGTAACATTTACCGGGTAAGTATTTAGGTAAACAGCCCCTAAGAGTACTTATTAATGGATGGAGTTGGAGATAAGGACTTAATTCGTAACAAAATAGAAACCACAATGTAAAACCAAAAAATTTATATAACTTGAGGGACAAAATTTGTAATTAAGTGAAAGAGAGAGAAGTATGAGATGTTTTGCCAGCAAAAAAAGCCGGCACGTTGACGGGAGTCTTGGTAAACACCTTTGTTTTCTTCTCAAAACCTACCACGGTTTTGTACTTTTATTTGGAAAGCGTATATTTTGGTTTATTTTATTTATTTAAAAATTTACATCATTTTTTTTATTTTTTATTCATAAAGTGTTTTTTGTTTTAATCATATAATTGGGAACAAATTATAATTACGGATTGGTTCTTGTGGTTTCTTGTTTATTATTAAAACAGGTGTCACGATATTTATTTATTATAGTATGTGACACTTCAAATTTTTAATGACGGTATTTCTACCGAAAATATTGTCATATACCCGTTTCATGACATATGGATATACCGTATACGTATAATTATGATATCCAAGACCAAAAGCGGGTATTAGGACTGCGTATATTAACTATTTCATTTATCAAATACTTACTCGAGTAAGCGTTTACCAAGTCACATTATCTCATCGGATTAATATAGTATAAGGACCAAGAATCTTACTCGGTAAAAAAGAGACAATGACCAAGAGTCTTACCCGGTAAGTAAGACAACGATTCTTATCATGGTAAGCGCTTACTGGGTAAATTGTTGCATACGGTGTCGTTTTAGTGAACCAAAATCTTACTCGATAAGTAAATAATAGTGTTAAACTTTACTAGTAAACACTTACCGGGTATGTGTTTGGTAAACGGCTCCTAAGATAAAATATTTGAGAATTTGTTTAAGACCTGCTCACACCCCGACAAGAGGTTTCTAACCTTCGTTACATCGATTCCACTGTACCCGAAGTTTAGAGGCAAATGGTCACAGTTTCGTTCTTATGGACGTCGAAAACTCCCACTAATTGACTCTTTAAACTATTTAACACCAATGAACAACGCGTTCGAGATTAAAACCAGAAGGTTTACCTTAAATTGTTAACTGAGCACCAAAGAGATTCGACCACCTCTACTTCATGTGATGCTCTTACTATATTTAGGGTTTCTTTTTCTCTTTCTTTTGCAAAGGTCACGGGTTTTAACAAAAATAAATAACCCACTAGGGCTGTAAACGAACCGAACGTTTAGCGAACCATTCGGCGGGTATTTCGCTTATGTTTGTTTATTTAATAAATGAACGGACATGAACAATTTTTTTTTGTGCGTTATTAAACGAACGAACATGAACAAAAGTACCGTTCATTCATTTATGTTCGTGAACGTTCGTTGATTTACCGTTTGTTTATATCCGTCCGTTCGCTTATATATTAAAATTAATATATAATCTTTTGTTTATTTACTTTGAATTCAAATAATATCTGTTTATGTTCATTTAGCTAGTTCGTTTAGCATGTTAACGAACGAACATAAACGAACAAGGAAACACCTAAGATTTTCGTTCGTTTACCGTTCGTTTGTTCGGTTAAGTTAAATGAACGAACATGAACAAGTCTTCGTTCGTGTTTGTTCAGTTCGTTTACAGCCCTATAAAACACTATCAAATTATTACTTTACTCGGTTGATAAAATATGCTCATACATTATACATTATACAAGTTGTTGCACAGAAAAAGATTCAAAATCTGCAAATTTAGTGTCTAATTATTAAATGCCTCCACATGTCCAAGTCCTAAATAAATTATTTAGAAGTTCCATTCCTGACCCAATTATATAATATTTTAAAAGAAATAATTATTTTAATTAATGTAATGAAACGTAAATAATAAATTAATTGATTACTAATAATTAGTTAATTTGGTTCTCCAAAAATAATGTAAGATTTATTGATTTTTCCATTTTGTATAATAATAACATCCAAATTTTTAAATCTATTGGGTTCCAAATTTAAGCCCACACCAAGCCAGGCCCATCTCCCATAGCCCAGAAAGATCCTTGTTTGGCCTCGTTTTCGACGATTCTTTTTCCTAAATTTAAGTTATTCAATTTTCTAACTTGTAGAAGCAAGAATCAATAAAAATCATTCGCATTTGAGGAAATTTTACAGGTTCAAAGTTTCGATTTTTACATGATTCAAGATTTTTGGTCGAGTTGACGGGACTTTAAAACTGATATTGACGCATAATTTGTTAGATTCGAGTTTTTTATTAGGATACATACCTCAACTCGATGAATCAATACCGGAAACGAGATGTAACTTCGACCGCCTACATAACTTTCCTCCACCGCTGTTCTCTGGGCCCCAAATTGTCGACAATAAGTTTGTGTTAGTTTGGATGGTAGGTATTGTTCCAGTGATCAATATGGCAGATTTAATCTCAATACAAATTTTGTATGTAGAATATAAAGATTGATCAATTCAAAGATGCAATTGAGGAACGGAATCGAATTCGAAATCGAAATCGAAATCGAAATCCGATGTACTTCACTAGTTGAATGATTGAATGACAAATGCAAATTAGTGAAGAACGCAACTGTGTGTGAAATGAATCAAGACTAGAGAAAAAATCTGTTCATAGTTTACTTGTTGGATATTTTCTGTTTTGTAACTCTTAACTCACTATTGAATTACAAAGGAATTAATCACTTGCCCGATAAGCGTTTACCGATAAAATTCAACACTATCATCTACTTACGAATAAGATTTTAGTCAATAAAAAATGGCATCTTATGTAACAATTTACCCGGTAAGCACTAAGGGGTTGTTTGCCAAACACTTACCTGGTAAATACTTAGCGATAAAATTCAACACAATCATTTACTTACCGGGTAAGATTTTTAGTCAACAAAAACAACTTTATATGCAACAATTTACCCGGTAAGAGTCATTGCCCTCACTTACCGGGTAAGAGGTTGTTTGTTTACTTCTTAATGGTTTCATTAAGAGGCAAACCTCTGAATCGTTTTGAGGTGAATCTTATTTGACAAAAAAAAAGTCTTTCTCTTAATGGTTCTAAAACCCTCTAAATGGTTTTGTATCCTGGATCCCCCTTAACCATTAAGAGCCCTAATTTCATTATACACAATTACCAAACAATTATATTTCATTTTGCAATATATCATGAGAGCCTCTCAATCATTCTGATCACTTAATCATTCTACACCAAACCATTCAACAATTGCCAAACAGTCCCTAAGACTCTCGATCCTTGTCTCGCTCTTACCGGGTAAATTTTTTGGTTCTTGCCATCAGGTCCGTTTCTGAGATTTTTTAGGCCCTGGGCGAGATGTAAAAAGGGCCCTCGATAAGTACGATTATTTTTCAATATATTGTTTTTATCATCAGAATTAACATTGAATTCATATAAAACCGTTTTTCGAGTATTCCTGAACGCATAATCAATCAATACTCATTTCTAATTTGTTTCATCATCAAAAACATTCTATGATATACTTTTGGTACATAGAATGATATTATTTTGAGTCACAAAGTCGATTTTTCTGATTTCCGAGTGACACTATGTAAATCAATGTAAATAGGTTGATTTTTCATGTCATCTCATGTTAATTTTTTTAACATCTTTTTAAACTTTTATATTATGTTTTCGAATTTGAGAAGATTAACATCATTTTAACTTATATTATGTTTCGAATTTGGAAAGATTAACACAATTTTAAACTTTTATACTATGTTTTCGAATTTGAGAAGATTAACACCATTTTAAACTTTTATATTATGTTTTCGAATTTGGGAAGGAAAGAAAGAATGAGAAAGAAAAAGAAAATAAAAGGAAAGAAGAAAATTAAAGTTTTTTTTTTTGTGTTTTTAATAGAGAATAGAGAGGAAGGAAAAATAATAAAATAAAAATAAATTTTTATATAATTTTTTTCTTTTCCTTTCCCTAAAAAAATCTCGAGAACATAATATTCTTTTTCCTCCATCACTTTCCTCTCTTTCCTACATAAAAGAAGACTCAAGAACATAGAGTTAAGGTTAAAATAAACTTTTATGGAATAATCAATTATATAAAATTAAAAAACTCATGTTGGTGATAGTTTGAGATCTTATTCATCTTTTAGAAATAGAATAGTACATAAGATTTATACACTAAATATTAGATAATAAAGAACAACTACGAAAAAACAATTATAGTTTTATTATTCTATATGGTTGGTAATTTTTTCAAAGGATGAGGATTTTGTTAGCTAATAACAAAAAAATCTATCATATTCTAATATAAAATAGAATTCACGCGAGAATGAAACAATCAAAAGAGTCGATGATAGATAAATTATGGAGAATATATCAAAGTTTTCGAAGCAAGTAGTTTTAGACGTTGGTTTTAGATTAGAAAACTTAAAAAAAAATTAAATGATATTATATAATGAACGACAGATTAACATCTTTATGTATTTTTTTCTCCAATATATTTAATTCATACATGTTTGGATCTTTAATAGTTAATGTAGTACAAAAATATTTTCTTGTCATATTAGATACTAATTTTTTATGTGTCTTCTATTTACTAATTTTTTTGAACTACTATTATATATATTAAAAAAATTTGGGCCCCTAATTTTTCTGGGCCCTGGGCGTATGCCCGGCCCGCCCTCCCCCAGGGACGGCCCTGCTTGCCATATTCATCTGGTAAGGTAATGTAACTTGGTTAGCGCTTACCCGTGTAAACATTTGGTAAACGGCTCCTGATTTTGGTAAAAGTCATCGCTCTCACTTACTGGATAAGACTCTCATCCTTGTCTTCACTCGTACCGATAAGATTCTTGGTCATTGCCATATTCATCCGGTAAGGTAATGTAATTTGGTAAATGCTTACCCATGTAAGCGTTTGGTAAAGGTCCCAAGAGTCTTACCCGGTAAGTGAAGACGACGACTTTTACCACAGTTAGCATTTACTGGGTAGATTGTTGCATATGATGTCATTTTGGTGAACTAAAGTCTTACCTGGTAAATAAATGATGGTGTTGAATTTTACTGGTAAGCGTTTACCGAGTAAGTGTTTGGTAAACGGCACTTAAATAAGATTCTCTAACATTTAACGGGTGTTTGGTTTGATGGAATAGTTTTGAGGAATTTGAATTTCGTGGAAGGATTTGGATTTAAACCGGTCTCTGGTTTATTCATAATATAAGCAATATTTTTAGCAGAGAAGTCCATTTCCTTCCGAATAGGAGCAAGATACTTCCATCGGTGTTGAGGGACGTTATGATGAGAATGCAACTCGTCCAATAAAACAATTAACTTATTAGTTATTAAAAAAGAATCACAAAAAATGAAAATTATGATGAGAATGTAACTCGTCCAATAAAACAATTAACTTATTAATTTATCAACTCAAACACAACAAAAAATTTATTAGTTATATAATACATATAACTTAGTAATGGCCAAACCGGCCCGACCCTGGACTGTTGGAGGATCGGGACCGGACCGGTCTATAGGACCGAAATCTGGGACCGGTTATGGATTTGGGGTGTTTTGCGGGATCGACCAGGCCTGTTATGAACCGGCCCGGCCTAGCCCGATTTTTAAAAAATGTAACTATTTTATTTAAATGTAGCCGTTTTTTGGCCCTTTTTTTTAATATTTTTTGCTTTGTAAACACTATATATTAGTGTCTTGGTTGAGGGATTTACATACCAAGTTCTCGATTCGCAAAAAATGCCAAAAAAACATTCACAATTATCGGTTTATCGCTATATTTTGTAAGACAATGTAATTTTAATTATAATAAAACGCATTTTTAAAGTGTATTTGAATGACCCAATTACAAATTTTATAATATATTAAAAATATATATCATTAAAAAATAAAAATAAAAAAACTATTTTTCAATGACCGGGACCGAGACCGGCGGCCCATAACCGGTTACAATAAACTTGACCAGGCTCAACCTTTTCTAGTGGGACCAGGACCGGTTATGGCCGGTTATGAGAAATCTTAGGACCGGTTTTTGGCCATCACTACGATATAAGTAACTGTTGCAAGCCCGTGCTCGTGGCACCACTGACACTCCCTCGAGGGCTTCTAATAATCAGTACAAAGAAATATGGTCTATTCATACAGGAGTCTACTAAGTGGTTGCTTGAAAACGACTTAATGAGTTGTATGAGATTTAGGGTTTCTTTCATCTTAAAGTTCTTTTAAATCCAAGTAAATACGTCGTTCATTCATGGGATCAAACCACAACCAAAATCGTATTGTGTTTCATTTTATTTTTGTCTTGTCTACGGTTTTTGTTCACTCCATATATACTGATTTCGTATCATCGTTCAATTCTTTAAAGGGATTTGTGTTATAAAAAATACCTCTGTCCATTGATCGTCTTCTTCGCTTGTTATCAAGCTTAAAAATCTATGGCTATGTACTGAATATCTTTGTCTTTTATTGCTATTAGATTTGTTATTTATATAGAATAATATTTATCTCCGGATTAAATCATTTCACTCCATAGAATATGGCTAATCATTTCTCACTAAAATTTTCAAATCAAATAAAACAGACGATTATCTGTTGAGAAACACAGAAGTTGATGAATAACTGTTGATTGAGATTATAGGTGATCATTTGTTGGGCCCGGCCCAACATAGATTTTTTTGTCGAACGAGCCTAATATAGAAAACTCAAGCCCGTTTTTACGAGCTTATGGACTTACCCGTACCCGCCTTATTAAAGGGTCGGGCTTTTACACTGCTAACGGGCTTATTCTTTTTAAATTTGAAAAACAAAATTATGTAAAGTCATATATAAAATAATTTATAATTTCTTTCGAACATAAAATAAGATAAAAAAGATATCAAATTACGTAGCTTATGAAAAAAAAATAGTTTCATAGTGTATGGAATATGAACGTTTTCTCTCCAATGATTTATCAACTTTCGAAGTCGGGATTTTTCCAATAACAAAATATTTATCATCTAATATTTCAATATTGTGGTTCGAGATGTACTATATAACATATTATATATATTTGAGTGACGATTGGTACTGAGTTGAAGGAATCAAGTCCAAAGCCATTTCTGGTAAAATATTAATTATATATTAAACTTAATGAACTATAATAATATATCGGGCCCATACGGACTTGTCCAAATTCTTTTTCTCATTGTCCAAGTCTGCCATTAACTGTAGCATTCTAGCCCGAGCCCGCCCAATTTTCCGAGAATAATTGTTCATGCCCGTTTTTCTAACGTGTCGAGTAGACCGGGTCTAACGAATCGTACCGCCCGTGAACAACTTTAATTGAGTGGTAAAATAATCATTTTTTCATTCCGATTATTTATTCAATACAACAAGCCAACACTGATTTAGTCTAATCTATACATGCAAATAAATTCATAGTGAGAGCTTAAACCATTCACAGCTTAATGAAAAACCAGTTGAACAACCCCTAAATCTTAAAATAATCTACGTTTTTTTATCCCTGTGCTTTGTTAAGAATTATCACTTTCATCCCCGGTCTTTAAAAATCATGTTTTCTGTAATTGTGGTTATCGATTCATTTCACCTTTCAATCTTCAGGCTGACTTCGTTAAAAAAAGTCCATTAGATGCAATTTGGTCTTTTCTTACCTGTTGATCCTCTCTCTCAATGATTTGATGATAATCATTTTTCACTTATACGATGTATTTATGTTTCTGTCTTTTCAGTTCCAGCGATCTTCACCGAACCTGTTCAGTGATCGCTGAAGAACTTGTATTGTAATTCAATCAGAGACAGCGATACTTCAAGAAGACAATACTCACACCAAAGAACCTTCAGCCAAAGTCGAAGATTGAAACTGAAGATTAGAGACTGGCGAGTATGTGATCTGAAGCAGTACTCAGTGATTACAAGCATGTCTACGTATGTGTGAAGACTGCTCAAGCCTCAGCGAATGCTGAAAAGACCTCTAGGTTATTCCAACATTCAGCGATCAAAGGAAGCTTGCCAAGCACGATTGTTGTTGTTTTGTCCTTATACACATAAAGGACAAACACATACCCTTTCTAAATGTTAGTACAGTACGGAGCCGACTAGTTGACTCTATTACCCACCAACTTTAAGTAAGGATGTCTGCTCATGAATAGGCTTTTTGTACTATTCACTGTAGCAAAAGACAAACCTTCCTCTTAAGGCTTGACACGCACTCTAACCCTACCATATTGCATCAAATGAGCAATTAATGCAATGGGTATAAATAAAAGTGTTTCTTCTCCATGTAGAGTGCGCACGCAACACACTATCTTCTAATTCTTACTTTGAGCATTCTTGAAGCTTAAGTAAAAGAACTTTTCTCTACAACATATCTTTTCTTATTTGCTTAGATTCTTGTGTAACCAAAGATTGTTTAGATTGGTTTTCTTATCTTATCTTTCCGCAAATAGTCTTGTAAAATTTGTATTGATTTTCTCTTATCAATATACATTTTAAATTTGAAAATATTGTGTTTGTATTCATCCCCCCCTCTACAAACTGTTATACACATCTTCTAGACCCTCAAGGGATCAACAAGTGGTATAAGAGCAGTGTTCTATATTCTCTAAGTTGTTTGGTTGTTTTTTTGCATTATTTTATCTTCTTCTCTAGATAAACTTTACTGCTTTTAAATGGCTTTGCAAAACACAAACACACACATTCAAGACAATGGCTCTCTTGTCAAACCTTCCCGGTTCGTTCGTGACAACTTTAGTCTATGGAAGAACCGGATGTCCCTCTTTCTGGAAGGTGTGGATCCTGAAATTCCACACTATATAGAAAATGGACCATATGTACCATTTGCTATTTCTCCAGCTGTTCCAGCAACAGCTACGACTGCCGCAATTCCTGAACGGCAGATTCCAAAGCTCCCTCATCAGTGGAGTGATGAAGATAAGAAGAAAATAGATATAAACACTCGCGCTAGGTCTATAATAGCTATGTCTCTTCCTGACGAGACTTATCACTCTGTGATGAAGCTCAGGACTTCTAAATCCATGTGGGACACACTTTGTGTTCAATATGAAGGAACCACTCAGGTTCAAGAAACTAGTAAGATCAATTTACTAAGGCAGTACGAAAGCTTTCTCTGTGGAAAGACTGAAACGCTGTCTGAAGTACATCAACGTTTTAATTGTCTTCTCATTGATCTAAGGGCTGTAGGCTGGGAATATTCCAACTCTGAAACTTTAACTAAGTTTCTAGAATGTCTTTCTGAGTCTTGGGACACCTTTTCCATGTGTCTTAAGATGTCCAATGACATGTCCTCTCTTTCTCTCTCTACTCTCTATGGGATTTTGCTTAATCATGAGCAATCTCGTCAGCTGAAAAGGAATCTAGTCAAAGATTCTAGAGAAATGAAAAGCTCTCCGTTAGCTTTGATCTCTGAAGCTACTTCAGCTGAAACCCCTTCTACTTCTTTTACTTATTCTCTTCCTCCTATTGTTATTACAGAGTTAGACTCTTCTAACTCTGAGGATATTCCAGAATCTGATCTAGCAGATTTTGATGAATCCCTGGCGCTTTTCACTAAATCTTTTAGGAGATTCGCCAGAAAAAACAACTACCGCAGATCTCCCTTGCTGGCCATTAAGGAAAAGCCAAAGTCTGAAAGAATAGACAAGGCCTCAGCAGTCTGCTATAATTGTCACCGCACTGGACATTTTGTAGGTGAATGCAGATCAAAGAAAGTTGCGACGTCATCTTCCAAAACCCCATCCTTCTTCAGATCCAAGGATGAAAAGTACTTAAAACTGAAGGAGAAGTACAGGAAGGTGAAGAACAACCAACGAAAGGCAAAAGGTCTTATCGCTGAAGAGCATGATTGGGCTGGTTCATCCGATGAATCATCTTCTGATGAGAAAGATACAACCCATCTTTGCTTGATGGCCAAGGATGCTAATGAAGAATCTTCAGAGGCATCTACTTCTTCTGAGCCATCTACCTCTTCTACTACTCAGGTATGTATCCTGAATGAACCCTCATCTTCTTCCTCTAGCCTATCCGTACTAGATACGTTGACGGTGGATTTTTACAATGCCCTCAATGGCAAATCTAAAGCAGAAATGCTTAATCTTGATCTTCAAGAACAGTTGAAGATTTGCCATTCTAAGATCAAAGAGCTGACCTATGTTGAGGAAAATCTAAAGGATCAGGTCATTGTAAACCAAGCCATCACCGTTGAACGCAAAAAGGCTATCGCTAAGTATGAGCGAGCAATCGCTGAACTTAAGGCTGAGAAGGCTACCATTAAAAGGTGGTGTAAAACTTCTCTCAAAGCCTCTGAGATCATCAACGCTCTGATCCCCGCCAAGATAACGACTGGTCTAGGATTCTCCTATGATCAGGAAGAACGTGTCACTGGCAGGTCCATGCTTAAGTTTGGCACCTTCGTCTCTTCCATTCCTGACACTTCTTCCTCTCAGTCTTCTTTTACTGAGAGTCGTCTTGAAGGAACTTCTTCGAGTTCAGGCTGCAAAGACAAAGGTAAATGCATTGTCACAACACCTCTTCCTAAGAAGTCTAACAAGTCCAATAAATCAAGGTCTATTTCTTCAGCTAAAGCTTCTTCCTCAGGGACTAGGAAATCTGAATCCTCTCAGAAATCCAAGTCTCAGCTCAAGGTCAACTTTTCACCTAAGGAATCCAAAGCCTCAAAGGTTCCTCCAAGAACCAATGAGAAGGGAATCCTTGGAGCTGGTCCCTCTTCTAATCTGATACTTCCTGGCCCTAAAACTACCTTCAGCTTTAGGAAGTGCAAACACTGTGGTAAAAATACACATATTGCCAGCAAGTGTTTTTCTGCCGCCAAGGCTGGTTCACCAGCCAAGGGCAAGAAAGTAGCCAAGGCTGAGAAATCAACCAAGGTGAAATCCTTCACTAAGGCTGCAAAAGCAACCAAAGTGAAGCAAACCGTTGGAGCCTCTTCTTCAGGCTCAGCAAAGACAACTCGTGCTGACAAGTCTTCAGCATCAGATGTTGTAGTTCCAACCACTGAAGCCTCTTCATCAGGCTCAGTGAAGACTTCCATTGAAACTACTTTAGTAGTGTCAGAGGTTGTTCCTCTTTCCACTCAAACCTCTTTAGGTTTAGTGATGCCATCTTCTGATGCTGATTCCTCAACACCAGTGGATGGTGCCTCTAACAATGTTGGACCCCAATAGCTGGGTACCAATAGCATTCTTAAGTTGTTTCCTTGTGCAGGATGTCAAAGGTATATGGTATCTTGATAGCGGATGTTCAAGACATATGACTGGAGACAAATCTCTGCTAATCCATTTCAAGGAAGAAAGAGGACCTTCCGTGACCTTTGGTGGAAACGAAAAAGAATATACTAAAGGTTTTGGTATATTAACCAATGGTGCAACAACGTTCAAGCGAGTTGCATATGTTGAAGGACTGAAGCACAATCTTCTAAGCATCAGTCAACTGTGTGATAAAGACTACACAATAAAATTCTCGAAGAATTCATGTCACGTCTTTGACAAAGATGATAAGGTTTCCCTAACCGATTCTCGTCTAGAGAATGTATATATCATTAATATGAATTCTTCTTCCACTAAGAACAACTACTTCTTCTCCAAAGCCTCGTCAGACATTAACTGGCTATGGCACAAACGGCTTTCTCATCTCAACTTCAAGACACTCAGCGAGCTGTCAAGAAATGATCTTGTCACTGGTCTTCCTCAATACTCATTTGCAAAGAAATCTCTTTGCTCAGCTCGTGAAAAAGGAAAACACACAAGAGCTAGCTTTAAGTCTAAGCAAATCTCTTCAGTGACTACGCCTCTTCAGTTACTGCACATGGATCTCTTTGGTCCAGTCAACGTGCAATCCATAGCTGGAAATAAGTTCACACTCGTCATAGTTGATGAGTATGCCAGGTACACTTGGGTCTTCTTTCTTAGATCCAAAGATGAAGCACCTGAAGAAATCATTTCGTTCATCAAGAAAATAGAAGTACTCAACAACATCAAGGTACGATCTATTAGAAGTGACCATGGTACTGAATTCAAAAACAGTACTATGAATAACTTTTTTGAGAACAAGGGAATCTTTCACAACTTTTCTTCAGTGAGGATTCCTCAGCAAAATGGGGTCGCTGAAAGGAGAAATCGAACAATCATAGA
Source organism: Cynara cardunculus var. scolymus (assembly GCF_001531365.2). NCBI lineage: Eukaryota > Viridiplantae > Streptophyta > Magnoliopsida > Asterales > Asteraceae > Cynara > Cynara cardunculus. The sequence continues at coordinate 33,039,099 of NC_037544.1, read as the reverse complement.
GGTTGCTCGATCAATGCTCAGCAAATCCCATCTCCCTACTCAATTCTGGGCTGAAGCTGTCAACACCGCTTGTTTCACTCAAAATTGATCGCTGATCGTAAAAAGATTCAAGAAGACAACCTATGAACTTTTTCATGGAAGAAAGCCTTCTATAAGTTTTCTTCATATATTTGGTTGTACTTGTTACATTCTCAACAATCGTGACCAACTTGGAAAGTTCGATCCCAAAGCTGATGAAAGAATCTTTCTTGGATATTCTTCAGTATCCAAAGCCTTCAGAGTATTCAACAAACGAAGACAGACGATAGAAGAATCTATCCATGCCACCTTTGACGAATCTCAATCAGCTAATTCAAAACCCATCTTAAATGATGAGGATGAATTAGAATACTGATTTTCTCTCACTATGGACAACCTGAAGCTTCCTACAGTGCTCCTCTCAATACTGAATCCCCTGAAGCTGAAGATGATCCACCTATCATTCCAGTCACAACTAGTTACTCCAACGCATCTTCTTCAGAGATCACTGTTGTGCCCATTAGCTGTATTCCTCCTTCCACTTCAAACACTGATCAATCAATGAATGAAATGCCTTCAGTATCTGAACCTGTTTCAGTCGCTGAATCTGAGGCTCCTTTAGCGATTGTCCCAATTGCTGAAGAAAACTGCAGCTGAAGCCTCATCTTCTGTTCTTGAACTTACCTACTCAAATGAAATTTCTCTACCGGCTCAACGATGGACAAAAGACCATCCAATTCATCAAATTCTTGGTGATCCATATGCAAGTATCAAGACTCGTTGTGGTCTAGGTATTATTTGTCTCTTTGTCAACTTTCTTTCTTTCGTTGAACCCAAGAAAATCAATGATGCTATCTCTGACCCTAGTTGGGCCCTTGCCATGCAAGAGGAGCTCATTGAGTTTGATAGGAACAAAGTTTGGTACCTTGTCCCACGTCCTTCTGACAAATCAGTGATAGGCACCAAATGGGTCTATCGCAACAAGTTGGATGAAGATGGTGTGGTAACCCATAACAAGGCTCGACTTGTTGCTCAGGGTTATAAACAAGAAGAAAGGATCGATTATGATGAAACCTTCGCACCAGTGGCTAGACTCGAAGCAATTCGACTCTTCCTAGCCTTTGCTGCCCATATAGACTTTAAAGTCTACCAAATAGATGTAAAGAGCGTTTTCCTAAATGAGAAACTTCAAGAGGAAGTTTATGTTGAACAACTTCCAGGGTTTCTTGACCCTAAGTGTCCAAACCATGTCTATCGGTTGGATAAAGCTCTTTATGGGTTAAAACATGCTCCTCGTGACTGGTATGATACCCTTTCCTCATTTCTCATCTCTGAGAAATTTGTTCGTGAAAAGATTGACCAGACCTTATTTCTTAGGAAAGTTAAGGGTCACATCGTTCTAGTCCAAATTTATGTCGATGATATTCTATTTGGTTCCACCAATCCCTATTTGTGTTTTCGGTTTGCTTATCGCATGAAGAAAGAATATCAAATGAGCATGATGGGAGAACTAACCTTCTTTTTAGATCTTCAAATCAAACAATTAGATAAAGTTATCTTTATCAATCAAAGTAAGTATGTTCGTGACATGCTGAAGAAGTTTGATCTATCAAACAGTTCATCTATGAAGACTTCAATGGCTCCTCCACTCTCKCTCAACAAGGATCCAAATGGAAAGCCTGTAAACGTTACTGTTTATAGAGGAATGATCGGCTCCCTGCTGTACCTAACAGCTAGTCGACCAGATATCATGTACTCTACATGCTTATGTGCAATATATCAAGCTGAATCAAAGGAATCCCATCTGATTGCTGTAAAACGCATCTTCAGATATCTTAAGGAAACTCCTAACATGAGTCTTTGGTACCCTAAAGGTTCAGGCTTTAACCTAATCGGTTATTCGGATAGTGATTTTGCAGGTTGCAAAATTGATAGGAAAAGCACCACTGGAGGTTGTCAGCTTCTAGGTAGAAAGTTGGTTAGTTGGACAAGCAAAAAGCAAAACTCAGTGTCCACATCAACAGCTGAAGCTGAATACGTAGCCGCTGGTAGTTGATGTGCCCAAATTCTTTGGATGAAAAACCAGCTAATCGACTATGATCTTCAATTTTCAAAGGTTTCCATCTATTGCGACAGCACTAGTGCTATTGCAATTGCAAACAATCCTATACTTCACTCCAAGACCAAACATATTGAGATCTGATATCATTTTATCAGAGATCATGTTATGAATGGTGATATTGAACTTCACTTCGTTCCAACTGAGTACCAGCTCGCTGACCTTTTCACCAAGCCTCTTGATGAGACAAGATTCAACATCTTGATCAGCGAACTGGGGATGCTAAACACTGAAGATTAATCTTCAGCTATTAACATCACTCAGTAAGTGAAATGATTCAGTGCTCTATCTCTGACACTGAACTTTTGAGTAAATATATCTATTCTCTCTAAGGTATGATTACTCTTTTTTTTTCTTCAAAACTTCAAACCTTCATTGAAGCTTTTTCTCTTCAGTGACTAAAATGTTTTAAATGATGGTTTCAGTGATTTCTATATCACTGACTATATATAAGTATATCTTTATACTTACTCTCTCTCTTAAAAAATTAAAAATAATCATTGAATCCTTTTGATCAGTTATTGAAATGTTGTTTTTTAAACGTCAGGTTCAGTGATTCTCTTATCACTGACACTGATGTCTTAAAACTATCACTGAAGATTTCTAACTTCAATGATAAAAATGTTTTAAAAGGTCACTCCAGTGTTTAGTTAAACATTATATGACTCTTTGTTTTCTTAAAAACTCTTCGTTTTTAAAAGAAAATAGTTAATGAATCGTCTTAATGATGACATTTTAGACACGCAAAAAGGTACTGTCATACGCTACCTCATTTAATGTCATCCAATCATGGATGAGAACGTGCCGTTTTTCATCATTGCCCTTTTCCTCAACCGTCGTCTTTTCTCTCTCTCATATTTCTTCTCTCTCCTCCTACCTATAAATATGAGACCTCTCCTCCTCTTTTCTCTTTACACTTACAAAGACGAAACTCTGCAAAAATTTCCAAAGCAAGAACTCTCTCTCAACTTCTCAAGAACCTCTCGACCTTATTCTCTAACCATTAAGGTCAATATTTTTTTTCTTTAATCTTATGTTAACAAATAAGTTTAAAGATTTCAAGAAACTTGTTCTCTTGAGATATTAAACAACGATGATTATTTAACCAACTCTTACTTGGTTATAATCAGATTTCTTTAAACACTTTCTACTTGAAAAAACCCTATTTCTTCTTTAAGGATTTTTCAAAAGAAGTTTTTATTGATTCAAAAACTTACCTATATTCTTCTCCAATACGAATCTTGGTTTTTCTAACAAACTGTTTTATCTTATTCTTACTAAAAACAGATGGCTGCCAAGAATGTTGGATTCTCTCTCGATGAGGTGTCCTTCAAGGCCAACAACCACATTGCCTTGTTGGACATTCTCTCATCCAAGGCATATTACCAAGAGGCGGCAAACTTTCTCAAACAGTCGTCTCTCAGCTTCGCCCTCAACCATGAACCCATCATGGTTAAGGAACTTCTACAGCAGTTCTGGTTCACTGCTGAGGTCGTGGATGTCGAAGACAAGCATGGCTGCCAAGTTGAACAGGTTAACTTCACCTTCAACCGCATGAAAGTGAAGTTTGGTGTGAACACGATGAGGATGGCTCTTCGCCTTCCCAAAGGTCCCTTCGACAGAGAACCCACAATGGTCGAGATCATAGAGTGTCTCGATGCCATTGGTTATCAATGGCCAATGAAGAAGGACTCACTGCTCCCATGAAGTCCTTATCAAAGATTGAGAAGAACAGGATGTCAGCTATCTGGCAATACCTGTTCTCTCACTTCATCCAGTCTATGGGTGGAAAGACTGGAGGTCAGGACCAGGCCTCTAGAATTGCCTTGACGATTGGCATTTTTACGATTCAGCGTCGCAATATAAATTACGTTGCGGTCATTTTTGATGACCTGGTGCAAAAGCTGAACAAGCGCCAGCGAGAAAAGGTGGTGCCTTACACCAGGTTTCTTTCGATGATCTTCGCTAAAGTCTTTGGAGATAAATACTCCACGGAAGGCAACCTTCAGGTTCCAAGCTTGGATCCAGGATTCTGGATCATAAGCTGAGGGACAGTGATGTGACACTCTCTTCTATAGTGTCTCTCACTACCTCCTCTCCTCAGGTGGCTAGGACAAGGGTAAACCCCCCCTGCGTCTAGCCCAGCCACCAAAACCTCCTCCAAACGACCTTCTCAACCAACTCTTGATTCTCCTCAGAGAGCCAAGAAGGCCAAAAAGGGGATAGCCACATCTCTGGCTGAAACCTCTCGACATGTTTCAGCTATTGAAACCAGCCTTAACCTTGAGGCACTTTTAGCTAACCCTCCTAGCTCTTCAGTGATTCCTCCCATCACTGTCGTATCAGTGGCATCTACCCCAACTGCCTCAGTGACCCAAATCACTGAAGGTGTGGATATTAGCGCCGCCACCACTGAACACCCACATCTCTTCTCAACCATTTTCTCTTCTCCTCCTTCCTTGGTCTTCACACGTGTTGATGAGGTATCAGCGACTGTCCTCCCTGATACTGAAACACACACCACTGGACCTGAGGTTGCTCCTCTCAATGCTCCTCAGCATACAAATGTCCATCCTCTTGAGGATATCTTTGCTTACGCCAGTGACAATCCTTTGGATGTCATTGATGGCCCCTCAAGTATTYCATCTTCCTACCCTTTCATTTCTTCTAACCCTGAGCCTCTTGTTTTGCTCACCCTTCATCTCTTGCAGGTCCTTCTATGCCCCAGTCTGTGGCTGAAGAAGAGGAAGAAGATGACGAGGAAGAGAAGGAAGAAGATGGGGAGGATGACACTATTGATGAAGAAGACGAGGATTATGACATGGCGTCAGATGTCAAACTCCTTCTCCCAGTCGTCGATTCCGTTTACTGCAAGATGGCTGAAGTTCACTAAGAGATGCCCCGTAAGGCTGAACTTGAAGCGGACCTCTCAGCTCTCAAAGCAGATGTTCAAGAAGTACAGAGTCATCTTTTGACTCTCTAGGAAGCTGTTCGAGCCAACACTGAATCCATTGTTGTTCTCTACAATAGGGCTGATGATACTCAGGCTCTCTCCCTTCAGTAGACGGAACTTCTTCAGCAGATCCTGGATGTTGTCCGTCAACCAGCTCCAGTGATCCCGCCTTCCTTCTCTGGTGGTGATCGCGCTAAGCTCAATGAGACGCGTGAAGCAACGACAACTCTAGCCAGTGCTCTGTCAAGGCTAGTGGAAATGATGGTTCTCCAGCATCAGCGCGTGGACGAACTCTCTGGCTTATACTCTCAAGGCTTAGCCATAGAGGGGAGATGAGGTCCAACGTTGCTGGACCATCTGATGCTGCTGATGCTGCTCTAGCATTCCCTGCAGCTGAAGCTAAAGCTCTTAGAGCTGAAGCTGTTGCTGCTCCTGTAATCCCGACCACCGAAGCTATTTCAGCTGAGGTGGTTGATGCCATCCTAAGGGATGATAATCTTCCCATCACCTCTGCAGCTAGTGATGATGATGATGATGATGAGGACGAAGACAATGAAGATGACGAACCTGTTATCCCAGACCCCGGAAGTGACCTAGATGGTGATAATGACGACGATGATGAAGATGACTTCACCATCAAGTATCAAAAGCCAACAACCGCCACCAAGGGAGTCACCCTCAGGGATTCTGCATCCCAGGGGGAGCAAAGGGAAGAAGAGTCCGCTCCATCAATGAACCAGGGCCACAAGTCGAAAGGCAAAGCGGTTGCTGAAGAAGGGAATTTGAAGGTATTGTTCAATATCCCTCAACCCTTATTTGAAGACTCTACCTCTCAGGTAGTAGTCACTTCACTTTATTAACTTCAAATTCCATCAACTACCTGCGGTCGACTAAAGTGGGTCCCTGAAAACCCTGTCTCTAGTGCTCCCACCGACCAGCAGATGGCTCAGCTAAAGGAGTCACTCGACCAGACTAGACTAAAAATCCCTCTTCCTACCTCTAGTGGTGGTGAGTTTAACTTCCTTTCTAAAGCTGAAAGACTCGAGGCATTAAGGGCTGAAGAAGAGCTAGAGCTTCAGATGAAGCAGACTGAAGACAACTTAAAACTGGTGAAGTCACTAGCTGAGAAGATTCTCCCCAAGAGAAAGTCCAAGAAGAAGGTGAACGCTGTCCAAGCCAGGCTAAACTTCTTTCCATTGCAGAAGTTAAGCATGAGAAGAACTTGAAGCTGGTTGAAAAGGACAAGCGTTGGAGCGAAGGAAAGCTGAAGAAGAGAGTCAGTCCCCGCTCGATCATCAGCTTCAGCATCACCGGATGTTCAAAAGATGGTGGAACACTGGTCTCAATGCTCATCACCAGGGACAATCTCGATGCCATCACCGAGTACCCTTCCTACCTYAGCCGCTATGGATACAACGAATGGCTGGAGATCAGGCAAGCCATTCAGCGATCCAAGTCAAGACATAAGCCGATTATCGAAGACATCATCAACGATCTCATCAAACGGATGTCCAGGTATGTTGCAGTCCTTGACAAGCCTTCTTTGAAGAAAGGTGAGAAGAAGAAGAAGAAGCTCTTTAATCCTAATGATGGACCATTCCTAAGGAACGAATATGAAACAAGGTTCTCCTTAGATAAAATCCTGAAGGAACATGAGAGTATAGACATTTCTATGTTGAATCTCGACTTGCCAGACAATGGTCCTTATATACCCAACTCTGTGCATTTCAAACCTGAGTTAGGAGTTATATTCCTTGACTATGAAGGTGAAGTCAGATTTCAGAAAATGTAAGAGCTACATCTATGTCCAATCGGTCATTTGGTTTACCTCTTACTCTGGATAGATGATAGCATGCCTGGAAAAGTCGTAGACCTGAAGATACGAAGAGAATGCTTACATCGGAAGAACCTTGGTGAAGATGTACCTAGTTGCATAGATCTAAGTGTTCTAGATTAGTTTCTCTTTGTAATTTTTGTTCACTTTTCCTTGTAAATCTATTTCACCATGTCTACTTTCAGTGATTAATCTTCTAGTCTGTAAGTATTAGACATGTACTAAACTACTTGTAATATTACCGATGATAATAAATGAGTATTTCTTGTACTTCACTGAAAAAGATCCCTGAAAAAAAGTAATAGGGACACAAGTATATGAGTTCCAGAGTTACTTTTTACATTCACTGACAATCTATAAGTCAGTGAATAAGCTTTCAGTTTCAGTTTTCATCCTTGTAATTTTCTCTTAAATATGACTTAAGGAAAATTCCCAAGCAAAGACTGACTCACTAAAAAAGATCCCAAAATAGTAAAAAGGGACATGTACTTTCTATTTCCTTACTGTTATTTGATAAGACAACTTTCTTTATGTTGTCTTGTTATCATCAAATAGGGGGAGATTGTTGATCCTCTCTCTCAGTGATTTGATGATAATCCCTTTTTACTTATACGATGTATTTATGTTTCTGTCTTTTCAGTTCCAGCGATCTTCACTGAACCTGTTCAATGATCGCTGAAGAACTTGTATTGTAATTCAATCAGAGACAACAATACTTCAAGAAGACAACACTCACACCAAAGAACCTTCAGCCAAAGTCGAAGACTGAAACTGAAGATTAGAGATTGGCGAGTATGTGATCTGAAGCGGTACTCAGTGATTACAAGCATGTCTACGTATGTGTGAAGACTGCTCAAGCCTCAGCGAATGCTACAGAGACCTCCAGGTTATTCCAGCATTTAGGGATCAAAAGAAGCTTGCCAAGCACGATTGTTGTTGTTTTGTCCTTATACACACAAAGAACAAACCCATACCCTTTCTAAATGTTAGTAAGGTACGGAGCCGACTAGTTGACTCTATTACCCACCAACTTTAGGTAAAGATGTCTGCTCATGAATAGACTTTTTGTACTATTCACTGTAGCAAAGGACAAACCTTCCTCTTAAGGCTTGACACGCACTCTAACCCTACCATATTGCATTAAATAAGCAATTAATGCAATGAGTATAAATAGAAGTGTTTCTTCTCCATGCAGAGTGCGCGCGCAACACACTATCTTAACCTAATTCTTACTTTGAGCATTCTTGAAGCTTAAGTAAAAGAAATTTTCTCTACAACATATCTTTTCTTATTTGCTAAGATTCTGTGTGTAACCAAAGATTGTTTAGATATGTTTTCTTACTTTATCTTTCCGCAAACAGTTTTGTAAAATTTGTATTGATCTTCTCCTATCAATATGCATCTTAAAATTGAAAATACTGTGTTTGTATTCATCCCCTCCTTCTACAAACTGTTATACATATCTTGTAGACCTTCAAGGGACCAACATATGCTCCTTATTAGGGGTGTTCATCGGTTGAAATCCAATGGATTTAGGTAGACCCGATACGATTCGATCCAATTATCTATTGGATGTTGAATTTTGTCATCCAATCCGATCCGATTAACATTGGACATGTGATCCAATCCGATCCAATCCAAATCCAATGGATGATTGGATCGGATCCATCCACTGGATATTACTATCGGTTATCCATTGGATTGGATTTGTCCAATCTTTTGATCCAATACTCAACCAATTAATCCACCATTTCAACCACTTATTCATATATTTTCTTAAGTTATTAAAAAACAATGTACATAAATACCAACTAAAAAAATATTGTAAAATGTTAATAATTATATATAGTTATTAGTTAGATATTAATTGGAGGATAATTGGATGGTCATTGGATTGAATCGGTTCGGTTTTATTGGATGCTGGACTGTCATCCAAGAATCCGATTTGGATGTTGAAATTTTGGATCCGATTATAATTAAATATCCAATTATAATCTATTTAATTATAATCGATCGGTTCTGAATCAGTCGGTTTAAATTAGACCGGATGACATTCTATACACTTCTTATTTTGTATCAAATGATATTATCTTTGTATAAGGTATCAAAAGCCCGAGTACAAGTTAGTGTTTTACTGGGAAAAAAACAGCGTTTGATTTAAAAATGTATAACTTTGATGAAGATCGAAGAATGCTCATATGAGAAGACATCAAACCATCCTTGAAAACAGCGGTTCCCCAACAAATGATTCTCTCTAAGCTTCCCAAATCCAAACGATTCTCTACTCTCATATCTTCTTCTTCTTCTCGTCGCAACCATCTATCATCTCTATCTGTCGCAAACCTTTTGAAAGCTGGTTTCAATCCAACTCTCAGAAACTATAACAATTTCCTTGTTCAACTCTTTAAAACCAAAAAAATTCGGTTCATTACAGACTTCATATCTCAATTGCACTCGAACCAAATCGAAGGAGATTGCATCACACACTCAGTCTTCACAAGGGCTCTTCTCAAACAACACAATTATGAAAGGGCAGTTGAATTTATCAATACCCAGATAGGAAAAACCCCAAACATTCTACAAAATCGGATTTTGGATGCGTTAATCCAAGGATTATGTGTCAATGCGCAAGACCCAGAAAGGGGGTTTTTGGTTTTGCAAGATTACTTGAACATTGATGGTATTTTTCCGTCTTCTTTTACGTTTTGTGCATTAATTAGTTCTTTTAGTCGGCAAGGTAAGATGGACAGAGCAATTGAAGTTTTGGAAGTGATGGCTGATGAGAAATTTAAATACCCTTTTGATAATTTTGTGTTTAGTTCTGTTATTTCTGGGTTTGTTAATATTGGGAAGCCTGAGCTTGCTGTAGGGTTTTATGAAAATGCTGCAAAATCTGCTGCTTTACAGATGAATATTGTCACATATACATGTCTTTTGAGTGCTTATTGTAGATTGGAAAGATTTGAAGAGGTTTCTGATTTAGTTAGTAGGATTGAGAAGGATGGATTAACATTTGATGTTGTGTTTTATGGTAGTATTGTTTATGAGTATTTTAGGGTAGGAATTATAATGGAGGCTTTTGAAAAGCATAAAGAGATGGTTGAGAGGAAGATAGAACCAGATACTATTAGTTATACAATACTTATAGATGGGTTTTCTAAGGAAGGACTTGTGGAGAAGGCGGTGGGGTTTCTACATAGAATGAGAAAGGAAGGAATTAAGCCAAATTTGATTACTTATACGTCCGTCATGTTGGGATTTTGCAAGAAAGGTAAGTTAGAGGAAGCTCTTACAATCTTCAGGATGGTAGAGGATTTGGGAATGGAAGTGGATGAGTTTGTGTATGCTACCTTAATTGATGGTTTCTGTAGGATTCGTGATTTTGATGGTGTCTTTCGTTTGCTTGACGAAATGAAGGAACATGGTGTTCATCCAAGTGTTGTTACATATAACACGATAATCAACGGGTTGTGTAAATCCGGGAGGACAGCTGAGGCATACGAGATTTCAATAGGTATTCGTGGAGATGTTGTTACTTATAGCACACTTTTACATGGGTATATCAGAGAAAAAGATTCCATGGGGTTGTTGATGACAAAAAGGAGACTAGAAGAAGCTGGAGTTTCTATGGATGTTGTTATGTGCAACGTACTTATCAAAGCACTATTTTTGGTAGGGTCATTCGAAGATGCATATGTCATCTACAAAGGAATGGTAGAGATGGGTTTGACTGCAAATCATGCTACTTATTATACTTTGATTGATGGGTACTGTAAATGTGGTCGAATTGAGGAGGCACTTGAAATATTTGATGAGCTTAGAAGGACATCACTGACTTCAGTAGAAAGTTACAATTGCATCATCAATGGCCTCTGCAAGCAGAACATGATTGATATGGCCATTCAAGTTTTTATAGAGCTTCATGGAAGAGGTATGCCTCTAGATCTAGGTATTTATCGAAATTTATTACAGTCAATATTAAGAGCGACAGGCCCGGATGGGATTTTGAATTTTATTCAAAAAATCGAGAAATTGGAGCCTGAAGTTTTTCATACGCTATGCAACAATGCTCTTTGTTTCTTGTGTGATGGAGGCTTTTCTGAATATGCTAGTGACTTATACACATTCATGAGAAGGAATGGATTTGTTTTGACCACAATTTCTTATTATTCACTCGTGGAATTGCTTCTTAAGGATCCGAAAATGCGTTTTCCCGAGATTTGTTTAAGTGACTTTGTGAAAGAAATTGGAATCTTTGAGCCTAGAGTAAGCAAGATCATTCTGCATTACTTGTGTATGAAAGATGTAAGCCTCGCCGTCAAATTTCTCAAATCAAGAAATTCTAAAACACAAAGTCTTACTTTTCCAGTCTCCATTCTTAAGACTCTAATAAAGAACGGCAGGGCTGAGGATGCTTTTAAACTTTTGATGGGAGCAAAAGAAAGATTACCCTTCATGGATGTTGTTGATTACACCATTGTTGTAGATGGCCTTTGCAAAGAGGGACATATCGGAAAAGCTTTGGATGTATGCACTTTAGCCAAGAATTACGGAATTACCCTCAACACCATCACTTATAATTCAGTCATTTATGGCTTGTGCCACCAAGGATGTTTTGTGAAAGCATTTAGGCTATTTGATTCATTAGAAAAGATTGATGTGATTCCTTCGGAGATCACATATGCTACACTTATTGACGCTTTGTGCAAAGAAGGCTATTTGCTTGATGCTGAGAAACTTCTAGAAAGAATGATTATGCAGGGTTTGAAGCCAAATATTCGTGTTCACAACTCATTAATCAATGGGTATAGTAAGCTTGGCAGGTTGCCAGAAGTATTGAAGCTTGTTGCTGATTTGGATGAAAAAGGCGTCAAAGCTGATGAATTTACAGCTAGCACTGTAATCAAGTGTTTTTGTCGAAATGGTAATATGGAAGGGGCTCTTGATTACTATTTTGATTCTAGAATGAAGGGATTATTGCCAGATTTATTGGGGTTCTTTTATTTGATAAGAGGGTTGTGTTCTAAGGGAAGAATGGAAGAATCTAGAAGCATTTTAAGGGATATGCTTCAAACTGAAACCATTGTCAAATTGCTAAAGAAGGTTGATACAGGGGCTGAAACAGAGTCTGTGGACCATTTTCTTGTTTCTTTATGTGATCAGGGAAGTATTCAAGAAGCCGTTATGATTCTTGATGAAATTGTACATATGTTTTTTCCTCTTGGAAAGAAGGTTGACAATGGGGAGTTTCGGGTTGCTGTATTTGAGCCACTGATTTTAGGTCATGAAGATGATGTGGTACATGATGATTTTGAGGCTTATTATGACCTACTTGCTTCACTCTGTTCAAAAGGGGAGCTAAAGAAGGCGAATAGAATTGCAAAGTTGCTTGCTGGTTTTGATGGAGGATGATTGACCCACAAATATCATTTCCTTCATGTCTGTGGTACCTGCAGGTATGTTTACGCTTGTCTTAATATATGCTTCTGTTCCACATGAATGACATTTGTAGAAAATGATCAACACTTATGAATGCATATAGCTTGTTGTTTATATAGGCACATATATGCGCTAAGGCTGATGATGAGATTGAATTGCTGCTTGTTTTTCTATTCTTCTTCTTTCTTTCCGCTTCTCATCTTTGCATTTGAGATTCTTTGAGGGCCTTGCATAGCTTATTGCCATCACTTAAGCAGCCACCTAGTCAGGGTGGCAACTGATACGGTTCGTTCCTCCTTGGTGATGTAAAATTTTGTAAGTATTATCTTGTGGGGTGGAACCGTATATTTTTTTGAAATTACAATAATAACACAAGTTTCTCTTGGTAGAGTTGGTTTGCATGGTCTTTTCTCCCCTTCCAGCCGGCGTGGGTTCGAATCCCGTCTGTATCATTTTCTTAACTTTTAGCTTTTAATTTTAGGTTTATCATGATTCTGAACAAATTTGGGATAAAAGATTCAAAATCAGGACCCCACATACAAAAAGCAAGGAACTAACCAACAAACCAATGATAATGTTGTAAAAAATATCCATAACTTGAAAAAAATTCTAGGTCCGCCTCTACACCTACTGTTAAGCATCGCCCTACTGCTTTGATTAGTTAGACCTGCTTGATTACACCTAGGAGGTGAATGATTCTTATTGTATGGATTGATAACTAATTGTTGAATTAAGCATTTCAGAGGATCAAACAGGGATTATTCGACTTATCTAAACATGTTCTCATAAATCGACTTCTCTTAATGTGGATGGAACCTCTCTGATCCTCTTTTAGGTTTTTTTTTTTTTGAAGTATATAATATTTATATACGGCAAATGCAACAAATAAACTCACACACCCTCCTCACCTATGATGAGGTTTGAACCCCTGACCTCCTAGGAGGCCAAGGGCTACGATACCGCTAGGCCAAAGACCCTTTGGTATCTTTTAGGTATTTGCTGTGATAGAAAAATGGAAATCGTCATTTAGAAAGGTTATTGTATCAAATAATAACAGCATCAACACTATAAGCATCATACCTTTTACATACTATAAAAATACTTATAGTTTATATATCCTGCTTCTCGTTTAGGCAATTTTAAACACTGCTATCTTGCATGGGTTTTTTTGCGATTTCACTGAGATGCTATTCGTTTAGGCCATTTAACATTTCAACATTTTCTTGATGTCGGGATAATTGAGATGCGACCCATGAACTAGAGGATGAAGGTTAATTGTGTAAAAGCGAGGGTTCTAAAAGGTGTGCCATGGTGTAATACGTGTCTCCACCGCCACGATAAGGCCCATTGCATTTGTGTATGGCCTGGCTCGCACCATGGCGTGCTGCTGCGTGCGTTCTTTACAAGACGCAACTATTTTCAATTTTTTTAAGAAATTTAAAGTTTTTAATTTTTTTAGCTTTTGTGTTTTTATATTTGTAACATTAGTTTTTGCACTTCTACATATTTAATTAATCACCTCACTCACAGGTTCAGCGTTTCGCACACATGCACACACACATCATGGACTCACAATTAAAACTGTAAAACCTTCCAAGTTCTATTTTGAATCTTTGATCCCAAACTCTTTATATGATATTAATATATGATTTGTCTTCTTTTAATATCATTTCTCAATCTCATTGAATAATAAATAGAAAACATATATATATATATATATATATATATATGTATATATGTGTGTGTATCTATATGGAATATACATCTGCCGCCTTATGTCATGACTCGTGGCGTGTAAGGCTCGAGATTTGACCTCGCCGCCACGTTTCACGTCATTTAGAACCTTGGTAAAACTAGCATCTACATTTAGCAATGGCTTAGTGAACCTCTAGGTTAGGGGTTGTTACCCAAACACTTACCTGGTAAGTGCTTACCTGTAAGAGTCAACTCTCTCACTTACCTTACTGCGTAAGATTTTAATCCATTAAAACGGCATCCTATGCAACAATCTATCTAGTAAGCTAACCAGGTAAGATTCATCATCGTCACTTACCGGGTAAGACTCTCGGTCCTTGCCATGTTCATCTGGTACCGTATAAGCGTTTGGTAAACGACCTCTTAGTTTAATGGTTCCATACCTTTCCCTATGCCTTTAAGCATTTGGTAAACAGCCACAGCCCCCTTAGTTTAGTGGTTTTGTCACTTATGGATGTATGAAGTCTTGCACTTTCTATAACTCAAGTTGGATCAATATTAACGTAATGTGTAAAGAACACAAGGGTTTCAATATATTCGTGATGTATTTCTGTCAACTTATTATCAGCTTTGTTTCAGATTCATAGTGCATGGAGTCTATGATTCAACGGAGTTGCTTTTGCTTCAGCATACGCTCCAAATGGTGAATAGACTATTTTACCCCCTCCATGTAAAGACTGATTTTCAAGACTCGGCCCATACAAAGCTGTTGGAATGGGACCTTACCGTCATTCCAGTCTACCAACTTTTACAGGTACATATAATCCTCAATATGTAGTCTTCTACAACACACTTCATATGTCGTAATCTGCTTAGCTTACACTGAAATGAAATTTGATTAATTAAAACGATAATTTTTTTGAAATTTCATCTTTTTTTCTTTCTTTTTTTGAAGTATATAATATTTATATACGGCAAATGCAACARATAAACTCACACACCCTCCTCACCTATGGTGAGGTTTGAACCCCTGACCTCCTAGAAGGCCAAGGGCTACGATACCACTAGGCCAAAGGCCCTTTGGTTTCATCTTCTTATTTACGGTTTCAAGTTTTCAATTCACGTATTAGATCATGATATCAAAATGGATTGATTATTAGAACTACAAGAAAAGCAATACAGAATCTAGTTTTCAATATCGCTCTCAACATTTAACATAGAATATGGCATTTCAGGGAGATGATTTGGTTGTCAGTGCCATCAAAACTCGATCTAGGGTCAATATACTATGGAGGCACCAAGAATGATGGGATCGGAAATTTGGAATCTTCGATGTAAGTTGTGGGCTTCGCAAGATCATATTCACGGATGGAAACTTGCAACGAACATTGAATTTGTAAAACCGTAAGTTTCCAAGTCTTTTTAGTCAATAATTGCTATAGAGGCCAATGGTGACGATGCTAAACTCCCAAGGTGGAGATGGGTCATCGGTAACTTCAAGCACAACGAAATCCATGCATCTTTGTATCTATATATAATAACATTTGGATATATGTCCTCGATTTCATATTCCGGAGGTGTCTAATTCATCTTTTATGCGAGTATCTTGTTTTATTGAGTATCGAATGTCGTTGAGTACTGAAATTTCTGCTTTATGCAAAAGAAAGTTCTTCGAGATCTATTGAGACTAATACAAGTTGTTATGTTACTCATTTATTTCGATTATGTGTTTTTTATTTGTCGATTTCGTTTGAACTTTAAAAGGGTGTTTAGATGTGCATTTTGAAAGTATACAACCTAAGTGGGATCATCAGCCTAGATGAGACCGGATCAGTCCATGTTATGGTTTTTAGCGGCTGCCTAGCCGTTCCCGATCTTTTTGGGGCAAAATACGTTAAAATACGACGAAGTTTTCCTTAGTTCTTATTTAGTATAACAATTATCTATTTTTCTTAATCAATGTAACAAAGACAAAGTATCGTGTGAATAGGAATTAAGGTTGAGAAGTGTGAGAAGGGAATTTGACCCGTGATCACTTTTAATCTCACCCTTGTTTCATGAATTGTACTTCTCATGGAAATTGATCTGTTGCACCTCATTAGTGTTAATATTCAATTAGGATTGATCCAAGGATGGACCCTTCTCACAATAACTTCCATTCTCACAGAACCCAACCCGTGTAACAAAATACAATATTTTCCATTTAATGTAACTAAGTTCTAAAATTTCTTATTCTTTTACTCATCTTGACCAATATCCAACCACTGGTCTGATCTTGTAACATTTGATGACGTAAAATCACTGTACTTGGACCTTTCCAGAAAAAAATCACTGTACTTGGAATTATACTCATTAATTGTTTCAACCTACAAAAAGTGAGCCATAGGTTCTACATTAAGATTCCCCCAAAATTTAACACCAAAATGAAGAGGATACAAATTAACATAAAACAGAAATCTGAAATCCTTTCTTCCTCACCATCAACTCAAACTTGCCCCAACTGTTAGTTGCTCAACAACTTTAAAAAAGGAGCCAAGTTTGAAGAGAGTGAGATGGCTTTACAACAATCCGGTCGGTTTGATCCCAACCAAAGAATCGATCAAACTGCCGTGTAATTGGAGAAAAGGTCGATCATCATGTCTAAAGTCTCGGGCAAGAATTTTCTTGCAAATAAGTAGCACGGCCGGTTCCTACCGTTCCACATACAAGGTATAACTGTCGTTTCCCTCTGCAACAAATCTTTCGGATTCAGTAACGATCCAAACCCTGAGGAAAAGAAAGAAAGAAAGAAAGAAAGAAAAAGGCGAAGAATTTAGCAGAAACACACCTTCGCGTCGCTTGTTTCATGAACACTTTCTTTGATGGACTGCAAGAATCACACAACCACAAGGATTTAGAAATGGACACTTGCCTTTTAGGATTCTGGTGTTCCTACCAAAAATCTATTACAAATTTAGTGAGAAATGAACAATTTCTGGGATGAGGGTGGAAATACCGATAGATTTCTGATCAGCTGGTAAGAGATGTCCTTCTGCACGTAGGATTTCGGATGCCATTTTCGTTCTGACCAATCAACATGCGTGACCGACCAGTTTGCTATCCCAGTAGGATCAAACATCTAAATGTTCAAATCGTAGAATTCATCAAGTTCAAAGATATCTAGTACTAGTTGTTGACAAGTATCATCTCCGTCCTAGAAAAAGAGTCAACACCTGATCTTTGTCAAACTCGAGTCTAGGGCTATGTTGGCGAAACTAGCTGATAAGCTAGTCATGTTTGGTAAGAACTTGTGGATACACTAGATGACAATGTATAATGACCTAAAAGGCTATGGTTTTTAGTTATTTATTTAAAATATAAGGGGCAAAATAGGAAAAAGGTGAAAAGGGCATCGGGACCTTATTGCAACGATAGTTTAAGTAGCTTATAAGCTAGTTTACGGCTTATTAAACGAGGCTTTCAATAAGCTCAACAAATAAGCTAGCTTATGGTTGCCAAACATGGCGCAGAAGTCGTAAGTTTAAATCTGCAAACCAAAGGCCGACTCTTTCTATGAAGGAGAGACTATAAGAAACGGGAGACGATAAAAAAAGACCAAATTCTCTCACGTGAAAGAAGGTTGGCAAATAATGTTCGTCGGCATAGCAATTGCGCCCATCCATACCAGGCTGCAGTTCAAGAAGACGACATTTTAGAATCATAAAAATCTTGAACTTGAAAGATCAACCATAACGAAATCCTCACCCTACAATAATCTCTGAATTTCGTATAGTAGAGACGATCAGCCATAACGATGATGGCATGTTGACGCTTCAGCGTGAACCACTGCATAAAAATTCAACATATGAGATCGTAAGATAACAGCACATCCAAAATAGTTCGCCATCATCAAGGCTATGTTTGGCATACTAGTTGATAAGTTGGGTGTTGGCTAATAAGCTAGTTGTTAGCTGATAGTCCGGTCATGTTTGGTAAAACTATTTGATAAGCTAGATGACAAATATAAAATGACTTAAAAGGACATGTACGAAGCTTGATGTACGGGCTACAAAAAGGAAGCAAAGTTGGAAACCTGAGCGCCCTTCCTAAAGAATTTCTTTTCGACTTCAGGTAACATGAGGTCCGAGTACCTGCCGCTTCCGTGTGGCCCAGGATCCTCAAAACTGGAAAAATAAGTAACAAGGAGGTAATTATTAACCCGAAACAGTTGGTTCTCCATGAATATCAATCACAACGTTCTTCATGAATAAAGCATGACTAGTTGGTTCTCAAGTTCTCAAATTCTCATTTAAACCTACCCTACTTTCCTAATGCATGAGTTGATATGGATTTTCTTGCCAACATGCACGAAAACAGAACAATATTCATGGTACCCCATACCCGTAATCAAGACGAATGCGGGTAGCAATTTTCCTCAAGAAAAAGGGTTGAAGCACATTGCTTTTTGAAGTTTTCGTTTGATTTTGGAACAGGGAAATAGTAAATTCAAGATCTTTGTACAAACCTGTCAATGAAGCTGACATTTGCGTACATCAGATAGTTGTAAACATAGTCGAAATCCCGCAATGGTACACAGCTGAAAAGGAGAATTTGATAGCAAAATCAGATACTAATTAGAACAGGAAAGATAGAGATACATGTACAGAGAGATGCAGACCTATCGGAAAGTAACACAAAATGCTGATTGCTCGGGTCTTTCAGTGCATTTGCCAAAAGTCGTTTCTCAGCATCAACCATTGAAATTTTACCCCAATCTACCTGCACAAAAGATCAACCAATAACGACTGATGTTAGAATACAAGCCAAAACCAAGGTGGGTCTGGCGTGGGATCTACCCCACAGAATAGACTGTGTCCGTGAAGACCACTAGCTTGCATAAAGTGATATAAAGGAGTAATTCTTATTCTATATATTGCAACAAAACAAAAGTCAAGAGTAGCCCACTCAATCCCACGTTACATTCAAATAAACCGAACCAAACACATTCAATATATGTCACACTCGGAAGCAGTATATGGGGAGTGGGATGTACGCAGATCTGTCATATACCGCAGAGAGTGCGGCAACATTACATTCAATGATTCAAATAGCAACTTTAAATGTCAAATAGGTTTTTCTGCGTTATAACTAGCTCTCTTCCTAGGGTCTACGTACATCCTACTCCCAAGACCCTGATATACTGGGTTCGTTTGGATTAACTAGCATGCTTACTAGTAAGAAGGGCACCTTACCGAGCTAATGCCTAAAGACATCCTCGTGATATACTCATATTGTAACCAAACAATCACACTCAATGTGTCTCACTCGGAAGTAACGGTCAGAGGGTGGGATGTATGCAAAATTGTCATCTACCCTAGACTGCATTATTATCCAAACAACAAGATATATCATCCCCAAGAACTTAAAAGTGCAAAAGATGTCCAACCCACACTTCAAAGGGGAAAAAAACAAAATTAGAAGTAGCATGAAGAGACTTTGCACCGTGTCCCTTATAGTTAATCCTTTTGTAAACGGATATATTGCTTCATTTCTAAACCATTGGAGACTTTGCACAAACTATAACTGTATAATATATACATAAAAAAATAAACAAATATATAACTCTATACTACAACGTACGAACAAACCTTATCACTGCGAATTTCCCGATTTTGAAAGTAACGACTAGAGTGGACTGGTTTAACTTTGGATGCATGAATATGGATCGAAAATCTACCTTCATGGCCCTATAATATGTAAAGAGGGCATTAGCAATAGAGTAAAAACATCACCAAGGAATAATAAAGAAAACAAACGGTTTCAGGAGGTGGGGTGTTTTGGATGTTCGTTTTCGAAAGATTATCAAGATACATGTGTACATAGAAATGGGGATAATATAAGAATCAAATGAACAAAAGGGCCAATTGCCATCACATACCTGAAAAAATTTATCCCACAATCTTTCAACAGGCAATGATCCAGGGCTCAAGAACATGAAAGCAATCTTGGGATTTTTGGTTTCAAATGGAGGAGTGTTCAATATACTCTTAATTACAACATGAGAAGCAATCTCTTCATCACTAAGTTCTCTTGCAGGAGGTGGAAGCCATCTGGAAATGGTCTTACAACTAGAAGAAGAAAAGATATAGCAGGCAGTAGAATCTTGAGGTGGATGAACATAAACAACAACTAAGAACATGCAAAGAATTGAAACCAATATGATAATCCATGTGGGCTTCTTTAATTGAGGGCGTTGGCGAGCCGGAGGCAAGATATGCATCTCTTTCATGCCCATTCACTACGCCTCAACTGCGTTAATTTAAACTTATGCATCACACATTTTAAATATCGATCCGATAGAATAGCCCCTTTTCCAATACAAGCATAAGGTTCAAAATCTGAACCTGCAAGCAAGAAAAGAGAATCATCAAGAAGTGTTTTAAATTGGAAATTCTATGAATTGAGGTTAAGTTTTAGAATCAATTGCATCAAAAGACATGAAAATGGATTAAAAACTTCTTTTACTCCCAACTTGAAGGAAAAAAGATTTTATAAAGACCAAAGTTTGTTATCTGAAAGGCCCATTATTGTAATTCTTGATGTATGCAGAAACAAGAATCAAACACAATGATCCCAGAATCCAAAGAACCAATATAAATCAAGAACTCAAAGATTCATCCACCCATCTCTTATTTTGATCAATTCAACTTGTAACCTACAATCACTATGAACATTAAATTCATGATTAAACTCCTTGAACTAAGAGGTATACTTAAAAAGCCAACAAGAATAATAATAAATAGTAAATAAATGAATAGAAAAGAAGGTCGTTATTGAGATCACAGAATCAAAACGGCAGATGGGTACCCAATAAAAAGAAACAACTGGTATTACCCAAATCAATTTATTTAAAAAAGATGGAAGTCAAACCTACCCGTCTAAGTCAACGCCAGCATATCCAACTCCCAAATGCGTTCATAAACACGAAACCTTGTTGGGGATAAAATCCGTCAATGGCACGCAGCACACGTTTTTTTGCACACACATACATGTATCATATCATAAACCCAAGGTAGAAGACGAAAACTTTAAACGACTATTCACATTCATTGACCCCTGATTCATTGAAATTGAAATTGGAATTGGAATTGGAATTTGGGATTACCACGAAAGAATCTTGGATGATAATCGAAGAATGAGAGATGAGGGCAGTACCTGATTCAAACGATCGTTTATCTCAAATGGGTATCAAGATCTGGAAAGAAAGTGCGCAGAAACAAGTTGGGGGACAGAGAGTTGAGTGTAGGGATGGACAATAATTGGATTGAGTGAGTGTGTGTGTGTGTGTGGGTGTGGGTGTGGGTGTGTGTAGTGAAAGAGAGAAGGGGATGAAGAAAAACAACAATGGTGTCTTGTAATTGGCCGCCTGTTGCTTCGTCAAGAGAGTACAAGTTTCAAGCCGGCGAATTTTATAAGAATCGATTGTGGGTCGCAAGTGGTCAAAAACATTATTCAATTTTGGATTAAATTCACCAATAACTATCAAATTATTCGAGTGTACGTTATAATCCCATAACTCTTTTTATTATTTATTATTTTAAGGGATCTTTACCAAAAATATTTATAGAAATCTAAATATCTATAAATTTTCAAGTGTATCTATATTCTAAACATATTTTATTTTAATTTTTTAAAATATTATAGTTGCAAAATTTTCAGAAAAAAACATCATACATGAAAAACTTAAATATTTAGCTATTTTTTATTTAAAAAAAAAAAACTTAAGGGGATGTTTGGGATTGCTTATTTAAAACAACTTATGTTTTTTTGTAAAAGTACTTATTAACTTATGTGGTATCAAACTGRAGTTTTGTAAAAAGTGTTTGGATTAGCTTACAGCGGTACCAAACTGCAATAAGCTGATAAGTTGTTTTTTAGTGTTTGGCAAATTTTGCTTATATCTGTAAAATGACCAAAAAGGACAGAGAGAAGATTGATGTTGTTATATGGAGAA